>NW_021131129.1:600000-940671 GCF_004193835.3 Ostrinia furnacalis
TAAAAGCTAACGTGATTTTCTGCTTATAAAATCAGGTAGGTACAGAATATCACATTATATTGATAAGAGGATGTTGGTCATCCACATACGCTAACATCAGGTTTTCCTGATTTCCTTGGAGTCAATAAGTACTTTAAAAATATTTTTTGAATTCAAGTACCTATTCAATACTTAGATTCAAATTTACTTGTGAAAGTAGTAAATATAAATATAATTATAGTAGCCTTGCCCAATGGCCAGTGGAAACTAAATGACCTGATGATGATTCTTATTAACTCCAAAGCATTGGGATCTCCAAACATCCTGCATTTGGTAGGTAATTTCCCTTTCTAAAAATACATAATAATTATATTAGGTCTATTCCTTTTCTCTTCAATATTAGCATAAAGATCTTTTAAAATCCTATTCTGAATAACTTTTGCTCTAAATTAAAGCACTGTTTCTCACAAATGCTCTAGATACTCGTAGCTAATGAAATTCAATATCAACAACAATGCCTTAGTTACATCACTAGCATAACAGACATAATATTAAATTAATAACCTCCACCACAACACCGCAGTTGTATACTCTCGTGGGTTCTATTTTACGGATTTATTATATTAAACTAAGATAGTGATCTTTATCTAGTGGAAATAAAGGGTATTTTAGAAGAACGTGCGACTCTGGCACTTCAAAAACCTGGAAAAGGTACGTCCATACAGGAGTTTAGAAAACACTGAATAGACATTTGTGCTAAAATAGACTGAAGAAGGACTCATAAATGTAGCGGGAAGGCGCTGGATGCAGGCCGCCATTGTGGAAATCATTGGGGGAGGCCTATATTCAGCAGTGGATGTCCTATGGCTGAAAATGATAATGATGATGATGAGACTGAAGAAGAAGAAAGACTGTGAAGTCGCTTGTGCCAATACGTCACTGTTATTACGACTCTTCTAGTATAACTTAATTTCTGGGTACAATAAGATCTTGCGTCCTTAGGCCATAAACACATACACAAAGTGTAAAGTTTGGAATAAAGTCATTGTCTGCCTACGCCAGAAAGCCAATAAAATTTTACTGGGAACTGTATTTTTAAACATCTATGGCTCTCTCTGTCATAAAATCTTTCCACTGAAAACCAAAACTTTGATGAGCCATATTGTTTGAAAACATAAGACAACATCAATGATGCACATCACCATTTACCACTGGACGGGTCGATGCTCTTCACACGGCTTGCTCAGCACCGTTGACATAACATGCACCAACCATACTCAGTGTGGACCACACCTAACCGAGCTTAATATCCGTTATGTAACTTCATAGAGTGAAGGGCAAGGGACGGAAGTTACCACGAAATTGATTAAATTAAACGTCAACATCGACAGCTGACAGCTTTCTCGGGTAATTTTCGTGTAAACTTTAATTAATTTTTAGGCAATTTGCTTCAGATGGTCCAGTTGAGATTGCGCTAACAATATGTAGTTGGAAATTTAATTATGAAGATTATAATGAGCAAACGCCGCGTCCATTTTGACTTAATAAAAGTTCTTTAATGATACTATCAATGTAAAAACGCTGTTACAGAAAACAGATCTCGAAAGAGACTAAACTTAAATGTCATTTTTTTAACAAAGTTCCACGAATAAAACTAAAATAACCAATGTCACTCCGTAGGAGTTGAAATTGCTTTTATAAAATTCACGTCCTCTAAAGTTTCCTTTGCGAACGATTCTTTTATTTTGAGACGTCACTGTCACACACCTCAACCCTCAAATAACTGCCTAATCCGGTTTCCAGATAACGGTAACAAATTCAATATCGGCACAATTACAAGAGCATCCGATATCAACAACTGTCCACCATCGGCGGGCTATTTACAAACGCCCCGAGAAATTCAATCCGGGGCGCGTTTCTAAACGCTCCGAGCGAGACCCTATCGTACAATAACGGACATTACTGGCTTACCGATTATTCTCAAATATGGTCCAAGTTGAGATCTAGATGCTCATTTCGACACCCCAAATGAATTAATTGTTAACTTAAGTTACACGTTCATGGTCACTAACATTAGAATAGTTATCAACAGGATTGCTACCATGTAGAGGCTCGTAAATAAAAAGGTGCACGGTAGCAATCCTGTTGATAACTAATCTTATGTTACAAGTTTCAACAGACAAGTCCAGTTCATACGTCATTGTTTGAGATTGCGTCTGTCATAGTTTAGAAAATAGTTATAGAAAATGTCAAAAGTCATAGGTTCTGAAATTGCGTAGATAGATGGCGATGTGCTTCGTTCAATCGCGATATCATTTGATTTTTTCCTGACTATTTAAGTTAAAACATTAAGGTTCAATATACTTCACTTTACTTGGATCAGTGTTTTATTTTACAACCACGGTCCGAGCTTTTTGGGACACTGTACATTGTTGTGGTCCTTCGGTACGCCGGATATAAGGGCTACGTGGAGGTTTGTACAGCTGGCCACTCTCTCGTCACACCGACCAAGCGGTGGACTGTCGCTTATGGTGTGCTTTGCGGAAGCGGAAGCGGAAAGCGGATTCTGCTGTGATGACGTCAGCGCAAAGCAGTTGGATTGGATTTTCCACCAGACTGCGCTAAAAGCAGTGCCACCCACAAGGATCCTCTAGATGGCGCTAAAAGCAGTACCATAGACAAGGATTCTTCAGAGGGCGCTAAAAGCGGTGCGAGTTTATGGAGTTCACGAGGAGTAACCAGATGGCGGTAAAAGCAGTGCAAATCGGAACAGTCGTGAGTCACAGTGATCAGAGACAAAATCAAAATTGACAGTTTGGACTTTGATTTTCTTATACAGTGTGTCCGGGCATGTAGTGATCAAACTTTAAAGGCGTAATCTATGAACAATTTTATCGATGAAAATACTTCAAATTTGGGACTTGACCCGTTTCTCGAAAAATTACATCGATTTAAATTTTTAATTTTTAGTTTACACCTCTTCTTTAAAAAACAAGTGAAAGCGTGGGTAGCTTAACATTAATAGGCAAATATTTTATATCATGCGATAGCCAATAAAATTATTTATTAGTAGAAGAAAAAAACAGACACAAATTTCATACATTTTATGGGAGTAAGAATGGATTGAATTAGAAAAATACATTACTTTTTTCACTTCTTTTTCAGTTTTTTTCCAACACAAGAAAAACCAGGTCGTTAAGGTATGTTTTATTTGCATTGTATTATTAGTATTTAAGCTATTCTACAAAACGAATGTAAATTTATTAGTCTACGTCTATTAGTTTCGACGTAATTGTTGAACAAAGATACCCCTTCCCAGCGGTTTCCATAGCGCAACGTGACATGCGAAAATGCACTGCTTGAAAGAATCACACAACCTATTCCGATTACTATGGAAACCGCTGGGAAGGGGTATCTTTGTTCAACAATTACGTCGAAACTAATAGACGTAGACTAATAAATTTACATTCGTTTTGTAGAATAGCTCAAATACTAAAAATACAATGCAAATAAAACATACCTTAACGACCTGGTTTTTCTTGTGTTGGAAAATAACTGAAAAAGAAGTGAAAAAAGTATTGTATTTTTCTAATTAAATCCATTCTTACTCCCATAAAATGTATGAAACTTGTGTCTGCTTTCTTCTTCTTCTAATAGATAATTTTATTGGCTATCGCATGATATAAAATATTTGCCTATTAATGTTAAGCTACCCACGCTTTCACTTGTTTTTTAAAGAAGAGGTGTAAACTAAAAATTAAAAACTTAAATCGATGTAATTTTTCGAGAAATGGGTCAGGCCCCAAATTTGAAGTATTTTTATCGATAAAATTGTCCCTAGATTTTGCCCTTAAAGTTTGATCACTACAAGCCCGGACACACTGTATAGTTAGCAGTTGTCAAACACTTGTAATTTATTTAGTTTCGTAGCTAGGACCTCATACAAGTTACTCTATGGCTAGGACTTAGAATAATCGGCGAAAAAGTGAACAGACGGGGAACCTATGCCCGATTTTTTATAAGTTCTATTTTTTCAAACACTTAGAAAATTTTGCATCTCAGGACTTAGAATTTTTTGCGATTTTGGACTTGGTGTTTTCAAAGTGTGTTAATTAATATGCGGAATTAACTAACTTTAATTTAATTGCGATCTTGATCTAAGTAGGTAATTAACTGTTCATCTAATATTTCCATGCCTAGTGATTTAGAAAAGTCGTTTCACTCAATGGATCACTCCTCAGAGGTCAATATGGAAGCCTTAGTTAAGTTACAGGAGGATGTGAGGATTTCGATAAGCAAGGGTCATGTAAACTTTAAAAAGTCCCCTAAATCCAGAATTTCCCAAGCTTACATAGAGACACGGCTGGAAACATTAGAGGAACAATGGAGGTTATTTACTGATACGCACCGAACTATTATTTCAGATATTGAGACTGACGAGTACAGGAGCTCTAGCTATTTTACTGATGATGTTTTCGAATCCACACACGAGCTCTACTGCGATTATAAGACCAACTTAAAAGAGAGCTTGAGTGAAGTTGTTGCTGTAACCTCGAGCAGTAAGTCTCCCATCCCGCAGTTCGGTACGTCTGTTAGTATGCCACAGGTTAAGCTACCCAAAATTAGTATTCCCACCTTCAGTGGAAAGTACACTGAGTGGACCACTTTTAAAGATCTGTTTGAGTCCCTGGTCCATAGGAATGATAGTCTGGAAAATGTTCACAAGTTGCATTATCTTAAAGCCCACTTAACAGGAGAGGCAGAGCAGCTTTTGCGTCACATCCCTGTTACCGATGCAAACTATACTGAGTCTTGGTCTCTGTTGAATAAAAGGTTCAGCAATAAAAAGTATTTAGCCAACTGTCTATTAAAGCGCTTGATTAGCCAGACAAATGTTAGTTTCGAATCATCTGAGTTAATCAAATCTTTATTAGATACAACTTGCGATTGCCTAAACGGGTTAAAGAATTTGGGTTTAGAAACAGATTCATGGGATGTTATCGTAATTTATTTGATTAGCGCAAAATTAGATTCCGAATCTCGCAAGTTGTGGGAGGCAGAAATAAGCACCACTGACGACCATCCTACAATGAGCCAATTTAAGAACTTTTTAGAACATAGGTTCCGGTCGCTAGAGTTTTTGCCTTCTCGGTCAGTAAAGATAAATGTAGTCCGCAATAACATTTCTGTTCATCACGCTGCTGAAATCTCGTGTCCATTCTGTTCAGAGAGTCATAGATTATACAATTGCAAGAATTTTGCAAAAGAACAGGTTGACGCACGACGCAATTTTGTTCAGTCCAACGGATTATGTTATAATTGTATGTGTTCTGGTCACTCCGTATTTGTTTGCCGTCAAACTTCCAGGTGCCGAGTTTGTAAAAGGAAGCATCATTCTCTTTTGCATGGCAGTAGTCCCAAGTCAACTGATCAAAATGTTGAGAGCTCATCAGTTGACAAGAGTGAAGTCATTGTAGCCACTTCGTTGCCTAATAACTCCAATGTTCAAAGTGAAGTCCTTCTGGCCACTGCACGTGTTAGGGTTGAATCGCAGTCCGGAAATATGCTAACTTTTAGGTCTCTGTTGGACCAAGGTTCTCAGGCTTCATTTATCTCGGAGTCAGCAGCACGATCACTAGGTCTAAAACGAGTTTCATGTGACGTAAATGTATCAGGTGTAGGTGATAGAGTTCAACCTGTTGTTTCGAAATCATTGGTAAGCTTTAAGCTCCAATCGACTCTTGATCCCACATTTGCCTTTCCAGTTAAAGCTTACGTATTAAAGAAACTGACATCAGTCATCCCGAAGCGGAAGGTTACGATTCAACTGAGTCAGAGCTTGACACAACTCAAATTAGCAGATCCCAAATTTCACACTCCTCATAAAATTGATTTGATTCTAGGAGCCGACATTTACAGCCAGATTTTAGTTGAAGGAATAATCAAGGATTCTCCAGGCTCTCCTCTAGCGCAGAACACAAAGCTTGGATGGATCCTATCTGGCCAGGTTCATTAGAACCTGTAGATGGTTCGCCGTTATGTCATAGTAGCAGAATCATCAGTTCGCACGCCCACAACGACAAGTGAGCCGTTGTTGAGGAATGGTCTCTCTTGGTTGACAAAAGAGCTATCGAATACAGTCCACTAGGTTGTAGCCAAGATACCAATTTAGAAAAACATAAGCAATATGTGTGGTTTGCAATGTGTAGTCTTTAGTGATGGCAACTCTCTCAAAGAATACTCAAATACTCAGCTCAGTTTCTACAGCCACAGATAGGTCTTCACAGGTACCCAAAATAGGTAACGTAGGGCTAGTGAAAGAAAATGATCTTCCCCGGCACGTTGGCTTTATGGAATTATTGTTGACAAGCATCCCGGCGCGGATAAGATTACGCGTGTTGTTAGTTTACGATGCAAAGGCTCTACAATAAAAAGACCGGTTTCCAAATTATGTGTCTTACCTGTGGCAGTCTAATTGATGTTTCTATAATATTTTTGGTTTTGAATGTTCGGATTTGTTGAAGTCATAAGCAACTGTACTCGCACAAGTCTCACATAGCATAAATATTATTAGATGTGTTATGTTTTATGAATTTAATGAAGTGTCAATTGTTTTTTGTTTATTAAGTGATGGTAGTTTTGTTTTGTTTTGAAATTTTTATAGTTTTATACCAGCGAATGTTATTATATCGTACCAGTCCAATCAGGTATCAAGTACACTACTTTTTAACTTAACTAATAACTAAGTTATAGGTATTTTGTCGAAGTCTCATGTACGCGATACTGATGTTAATGATGAACACCGCACGGTGTTCATGGTGGGCGGTTATGTTTGAGATTGCGTCTGTCATAGTTTAGAAAATAGTAATGGAAAATGTCAAAAGTCATAGGTTCTGAAATTGCGTAGATAGATGGCGATGTGCTTCGTTCAATCGCGATATCATTTGATTTTTTCCTGGCTATTTAAGTTAAAACATTAAGGTTCAATATACTTCACTTTACTTGGATCAGTGTTTTATTTTACAACCACGGTCCGAGCTTTTTGGGACACTGTACAGTCATAAAGTTGTACAAGCGTGTAACTTAAGTTACTATGATATTCTTATGGTATCGATTTAAAAATGCTAGACCATTTCAGCGACATGATATAGTTCGTATCGATGTGAAAGTGGAAGACAATTAAGACCCAACTATGCGATACTTTGATAGAGCGTTTATTGTAAATGATGATGTGACTTAAAAATATTATACTTCAAAAGCCAGAATTAAAGACGTAACGAAAGATAATTTATAGGAATTTAATAAACAAAAATCATAATCAATTTCTCATAATCAACAATCCTTCTTATAACCCATACTATCCAACTGACAGACCACTATTAAGTCGTAAACACGGGGCTAGCAAATTACAAGATTAATGATTCGATATCTCGACTCGATTTAATTCCATATCCCATGGTTTTAATCGGAGTCCATCTTAATGAAGAGTGAAGACTATTACGAGTGACGATCGAAGTTAACGCATGTATTACATGTTATGTCATTCATTATAATGGGTATGGGTAATCGATTATGGGTTTAAAGACATTTATTATGAAGACAAATATTTGTATCACTATCATCATCACAGACGGTTCAACTTGTAATAAAATAATTATTTTAACCTGTAGTCTATCCGAGTTTACTTCGCGTTATGATTCAAACCAAAAAAACAAATGACAATCATCCGCTCACACGAAATGTCAGGTCAAAACAAATGAAAACGAAAGTCCACAATCAAACAGCTGGCCGTATAACATTTCTGACTCATAAAAAAAGTTTAAATTCAAATTGAAACAAAAGAGAATCAATCTGACCGTGACAACGTACTGACCTACCGGCAACATCGAATGATTCAGCGTTCCCAATTTATTTAAAAGCCCACAAAAGCGTCGCTGTCGTTCCGTATTTGCACCACAATGCACCGAGAGCAGAGTAAAGCGATATTTCACGTAGAAAGCAAGGAAGTGGCGATGTGCCGCCTACAGCCGCTGTTTCGGTTCAATAAACCGGACTAGATCTCTTCTGGCTGGAACGTCTTTGTTTTGCACCAATTTGGAACAAACTCTGTTTATTTTCGAATCCTGCACTTTTACTTCGCAATGAGTCACTGGTTACCTAAGATGGAACACGTTATCGTCTAGTCTCTTGTATATGGACTCACTTTTTTGGTATTACCATGTTCTAAATTGACTACACTCCTAATAAGTGAAGTTGAATGTTAAGAGTTCCATTAAATATGACGCAGGTAATCAGTTTTCAAAGCATTCTATTATGAAGTACTCTTAGATACATGTAAATCTTTATAAGTCTTTTCGTGTAAATAAAATTAATGTTACTTATTGTAAATAAACATTACCAATCCCAGTATTCCAATCATCCGTCCTTACCTGGAACAAAAAAAAAAACAAAAAATAAGCATACAATTTCAAATTGGCGTTACTCTAGTTCAGAAACTGGGTGACTATCAGGATGCTTTATTGCCACAATGACAAAAAGGGGACGACGTGTTACCCACGTCGTGTTCGTCCAATTACCACTTCCTACGGTCCACAAGAACTGAATAATCAGCCGACCCCATATGTAGTACCTAGGGAACCGTTATCTGAACCAAATGTACTAAGTCGGAACGCCCTAGTTCTTGCGGTTTTACATATCAATGGAGTTGTAAACGCATACAATGAGATGCATGGGATGGTTTGTGAAGATAAATGTTTGGTAATACATGTTTTAGAAAGGGATCATCGTGTAACTATAACGTACGATACACGCTTGGATAGTTTGGTACAGGAAGGCTCAATATACCTGATACCATTAAGTTATTTATAGTGCTTCGTTTTCCTTTCTTTTCTTCGGAAATTTCGAAATACACTAGAGGTTTTCAAAATCACCATACTTTAGCGTTTATAAATAATAAATAAGATTTTCTAATAAAGTTGAAACGTTAACGACAGTCGGACGGTAACACTAATCCCTTGAAAGTGGAACTGCCCTCAATACAACCTTTCTACAAAGACTAGTTACTGAATATAATACAACAGAAGGCCTGAGGAAGTAATAAATGTTCGCGGCAATCGCCGGAGACATAAGTTTGCAATTTGCATGGGATCAAATAAATGTATATGCTAAGGCAGATGGACATTAATGCATTGACAGACACAACTTAATAGCGTGAAGAATTACCATTCTGTGTTAAAATGAAACCTATAGAGAATAAATAGTCATTCAAACAATCATTTAAATGAAATGAAAGGCGCACTACAGTTAGCTTTTGACATTTTGAATGTTTTATGAATAAATTAACAGCGTGATAATTAAAATGTTGGTCCACAAAAAACCTGAAGCTATTTCTTAATTTCAATATCCTAGCAACCGCTAGAAATAATTTGATGATGTACATAGTCAACTATATGAGCTAAAACGATAGAAAATATCCTTGAACCCCAAATAAATTCTGCATGACACAGTCATATGTCAAAAATTTACAACAAAAAGATGCATATTCCATAAACCACACCCAGTTGTGTATAACAAAGATGATGTCTCTGTCGAGGCGCGAAGTGAGAGGCCAGTCAGCCTTGATGCACTTGATTTTTGCCCACTTCCTTCTAATAATGAATTGTATCGCCGATCTACTTCAGTTAAGGAGCTGCTATTGATTCAGCCTTGGAATATGATCAGACAGAAACATACCTATTATAATAGTTTTTATACGATTCTCACAATCTTTAACATTTATTTTTTTTCATTGTTTCAATGCGTGGTTATTTTCTGCATCTTTTAAGAAGTATGTCAATGTATCAATTATTATATCTCCTACATCATCAACATCAGGTCATTTATTTAGGAACACAAAATGCACTAAGCTGCAGCAGCATAACCCTCTAATTTGCAAGCAAAAGGAGGATATCCTGTGCGATAAAATTTGTCAATTACTTAATTTTTGTTTTATTCACTATCGTTTCTTGTTGCATTTTGATTTTTGACTTGATACTTTCTAGTTCCTTTTTCTTTTTTTCATTTTCTTTTTTGTATTCATATTTTCCTTTTTTTTTTCTTTACAGCTCTTTGAATATCTCTTACATCAGTAATGTCATTCTGCCTCGAATGAGACGCATTAATTCAGTGTGTCCTTTGGTCGGTACAGGCAATGATCGAAGTAATCTTGGCGTATAGATCGACGGCCTGTCCATTGCCGATAAACATATTTTTCCAGTTTGATAATCCTGCGCAGATTTGAATTGCAAAACGATGGAATAGTTGAGGTTTGCGCTGAGGAAAATTAATCTTGTATTTAGGTACTAGTATTGCACTATGCAAGTAATCTTGAGGAAAGTAGTACATGTAATCTTACGTATATTCAACGTTTTTATAATAACAACTGTCTACAGCATTTTTGCGCACGGGTTATGCATAGCTTATTTTTATTGCTTTATGACCTAGAAATAAAAATAACAACAAAAAAATGTTCTGAATTTGCTTTTATGTGTAAAAAATAGAAAAATTCATATCAATGAATGTATGAAATTTGAACATAGAGATGATTCAATTTGTTGCCAAATATATTTTTTTCTTTCTTTCTTTCATTCTTTCTAATTATGAAAACATACCAAACATCCATTTAAGATTCATTCTCACAAGAGAAAATTTAAAATAGAGTCTAAATATTTATTAAAAATGAAAAGTTCTAATTTCCTGTCATAGAAGATTTTTCGCATAAAAATCTAACCCTATCATGCTTTCAGTATACTGGCCTTGGTAACGTCGTCTCTCAAATCTCACTATATTTTGATGAAAGCGTGCCCCTTGTTCTTGCGAATAAGCCCCCATAATTATTTATAAATATATCCCAATGAGAATGGGACGTGCATCTTTAGAGACATTCTACTATGAAGATGGAAAATTCAAATCCCTATAACTTCTTAAAAAGCAAATATTTTCGATTTGTAATCGCACTTTTTTATATAAATTTGCTTATATATAATCAGAATATAATAAGTAAAATCCATGCGCAAAAAAAAATTATTTTTTTTGTTGACCGGTGTAATCAGACTTATCAACTCTGAAAGGGATCAACACCGCATCGCCTTTCGCGCCCTGTCAACCGCAAGGCGACTCGTTTACCTTACGGTGCGTTGCACTATGGACTTTCATACAAAGAATACTGACCGCCTCGAGTTGATACGGTTACGATCCCTTTCCGGGTTGATAAGTGTGTTACGTCCTTTAAGCTAAACTTTGAGCTATCTTACTTACGAGTCAAAGACTATAAAACAAAAAAAATAACAACGTTTTAGGAAAAAGCTGGTAGCTAGTTATGACTTTAAAAGATAAAATGCAGGCAGGCATAGATACAATCATGAGGCTGATGAGATGATATTTTAAAGGCACTGAGTGAATTTGTTTGAATGCATTGGCATGGAAAGTGAGTACACAACCTTTAATGAAAGTAAAGGTTAAAATTCTTCGCTCATTATTTCTAATTAGGGAATAAAAGTGATATTGCGAGATACCGAGCTAACCCCTCAATCTGTACGCATCTATTAGCGACACCTACGGCATAAACATCGAATAAATTATTTACTATCAATTAGGCATCGACTTAGCCGTTTCTATTCATTACATTCCATTCAAAACTCACCCTTATTCCAACGACATAAAACAGTTAAGGAAACTATTAACTCTATCGGTGTTAAGGGTAAACCTGTTTGAAAGTAAACTTGGAATTATGTAAACTAATAGGGGTGTAACTTGGGTTGCGTAAACTAAAAGACAAATATAAAGTTTTATACGACAGGTCTTTTCCGCAGCCTCGCTTGCATATCATTAAATAATTCATAGCTTTATTTATAAAGTGGTTTTGGATGTCAATACTTAGGTACCCTGGATTTCACCATCTTAGAATAACTTTAACAAAGTCAAAAGTCCAGAAAACTCCATACAAAACACCATTTACAGTTATAAGTTAAGGTGGTGCAACATAAGCTTAAAACATTACAAGAATGTTGAATTACCTCTCGTAGTCTGAAAAAACTATTTAAAACTTGTAAGTAAATACACAAACCTGTGGTTTGTCTAAATATCAAAATGACAGGTTTTAGCATAAGCTTAAGCACTGTTTCATAATACAGGCCTAGATTTCTAATTAAGTCGGCCTTTTAAACTGCATGAATATTTACCATCTGATTTCTTGAATGTGTTTCTATCAGGAAGCCAAGTCTTTAATAAGTGCTAACGCTAAGTTGACTTAAGTAACGAGTGGGTTATAAAAAGGTTAATTAAATGGCTGTACATAACACTGAACTCGTGAACAAAAAGTGTCCATTTGCCAAGCATAATTATCTAATGGGCGAATGTTTCGACACCGGTAGTAACCACGTGGCAACAGTAATCTCATATCGAAATGGTGAACGATCAAGCATAGATCGTTATCATTTCATTAATTAACTAGCTTTCCGCCCTATAACCTATGACACTCAGCAATAATGTGACTTTCTATTGGTGAAAGAATTTTTAAAATCGGTTCACTAGATCCCGAGATTACCCCTTACAATTTATCAAATATACAAACACACAAACTTTACCTCTTTATAATAATGTATAGATTGACAGTGGATGTCTTCCAAGGAACGCTACACATACTAAATATTAGTAATCTTCTGATTAATTTTGTTGCAGGTCCAATGACAGTTTACCCCGGAACAAACTTGACCTTCACTGGTTGGGTTTTTATTGGCGGTCAAGCTGTAGATCCTGGCTACACAGGAGTTGCAGCGGTGGGAACGTAATGTGGGAATAGTCCCGTTTACTACATACTACAACTACGAGTATAAGATTTTTTAACTATCTATTTAGAATAGTTTTTCTACATTATACTGTAACTCTGGACGATTACGTTGATGCTTATCAAGATGATGATCCAAGCTACCCTAGCAGTAGTACGTAAAATTGTGGACATTTTCCTAAAAGTTGTGTGTCTTTTGTATACATTGTTATTTACATAGTACTTTTTTCATTAATTTCAATTTTATTTACAAAGTTTAGTAGAGCGTTGTTGCGTTAATATGATGTGTCGATTGTGTAGTTAATTAAATATTTTTTATTCATAAATTCGCCGCTTGTGGTCGCATTATATCATTGATTTTATGCAAAGTAGAGCGGTGTATCGGTTAACAAATTGTGTCAAAACCAAAACGCATTTTTATGATCGGTTTGTTCTATTCATTTTTTGTTCACAGTCCCGTATCATAAACAATAGTGTAAGGTCAGCATGTTTTCACCTTTGCTTTGTTTCTTTTTCATATCAAATAGCAAGGCCGTTCTCGTTAAGGTGTATATTACAATGCATGATATCTTTAGCTGCAATTTATTAGTTGAATGTGTTATTATGTGCATTACAATACATTGCAAGCGGCTAGTTAGCATTGTAATTGACAAGTGTATTTTAATAGATTCAAACGTTTAATTATATTCAACTAAAATATTGTTTAATGAGACCGAAATATTAAATTCAATAGCGATAAAAAATCACTGAACTGTTTCTATGAATTTGATAAAGAGATAGATTTAACCCTCTTATAAGCGTTAAGTTTTTAACTAGCTTTTAGAAGAGGGACAAACACACGATAAAGTATTTTATCATCATCATCAACAGCCCTTTACAGTCCACAGCTGGACTATGAGCCTCTTCCACTATAGCGGACTAAAGTATTTTATACAGACCAGAATTCACGTGGTTAAAGCCGTAAAACCTAGCAACAAGTTATATCAAGTATCAATTCGCTTAAGTCACTAAGGTTCAGACGAATGTTCTCTTTTTTCAAGCCCTCGTCCCACTTAAAATCGCATCCTTAACTCAACGACACTATTAAATTTTATATCTGACAGTGACGTGCTTTCCCCGGCCATGTGTTGACACAGTGGCCAGATTACGAGTAATTACCGCACTAACGAGCAATATTAAGATAAGTACAGGTAACTGTACGGTGACATCGAAAATGACCGTTTTGATAGTTATTTTTTGTATGTAGAGTGACGCACTGTATACAGTTAGGTATTGGAGTAAGTAACGCGATTTAACGTAGGTAGATAGTATGGGTCAAAGTTCGGTGTCAGAGAACATATTATTTCATAAGTTAACGTTATATGACGTTACTTACTAACATAGAGCTGGGAAATTCTGACTTGTATTGTAAAATTCTTAGGCTGGGTTGCACCATCTTAGTTTATCTTTAACAAACGTCAAAAATATGTCAAACTCCATACAAAAAACACCAGTTATCGTCAAAGTTAGATGGTGCAACTCAGCCTTAAAACAATGGGTTTATTTATTATTCAGATATTCTAAATAGATTCTAGAAGTTTGTTTCTAATCATTTAAGTTTCGAGAATTCGCTAGCGCTTAAAATTAATTTTATTCAATTAAATTATTTCGAACCTTAAGCAAGCACTGAACTTAAAATTCTTTAATTTATTCTTATGGAATGTTGGACTTGCCGGTTACTGTATCTTTTTTCGAAGATACAAAGTATTAATTGCGCATGACGTATCTTTTACAAAATAAGTAATAAATACATAAATACCGAAAGTTGATCTTGTAACTAAAGTAGCACAAATGAATCACTAAAGCGATAAAAACAAACATCTTGACAATGCTGCTTCAGAGTATTGTAGCAACCGAATGATTGGCCATCTCACACGTGCCGAAGATAACATGGTGGAAAGTCAATAGGAATCCCATCAAAAACAATACTGTCAAAAAAATCATTTCTTTTTGTATTTTGTAGACAGCAGTTATGTATCTAGAAAACTGGACCGAAATTGAAAAATTTTACTCGACTTGGCGGTTGCACTACCGTGGCCCCAAATATTTTAGTTTTTCCTTGATTTATACACCAAACACTACTTATATTCCAAATTTGAAGCTTCTAGGTCTGCTAGAAGTGCCTTAGAGTTTTGATGATCGGTGAGTCAGTGAGTCAGTGAGTGACAAAATTAAGTAACTTTGACCCGTTATAATTCTTAAACTACTGGTTCAAATTGAATGAAATTTTAAATATACCGTGTCTTTACAATACCTGCATAGCTAATGAAAATTCAGCCTTCTAGTTTTATCCACAACGAAGTTACAGGCGGTCGAAAATGGCCTGAATTGCTTCGAGAAAAGGATGGTACGGCCGTGCCGCTTTTTTGCTCGACTTGGTGGGGGCACTGCCGTGCCCCCAGATTTGATGTGCGTGCCTTGAAGACTGTTAATGAAGTTGTTGTATTGCTTAATAAACCATAATTTACTTTTACAGCTTTGGACGGAGTTAAAAGAAACGAACTCCAAAATATATTTTCATAAGTTTCTTACTTAGGTGAATTGGCGCTACTGAAGAATCAACACAACACTTGCATGCCATGCATTGTGCATACTCACTCATATGCACCAGGTTGATATTTTAATACTGTAGAAGTACAGCAGCAGCAGCAACTTCCTGCAAACACTTTTACAAACAACTACTTCAATCTCTATCATGACACATAACATAAAAAATGCATAATCACCAGACATTAGATAGGTCAGTAGTTTTCAAAATCTGTCAGCACCTCAGGCTGTACGCTGTACTATGGCGTCTTAAACTGTTGTAATAAATACTATTTTGCAATGAAAACGTAGTGTAATGTACCTAGCTGTACATATATCTAAATCTTCTATCTATAAATATAAAACTCAAAGGTGACTGACTGACTGACTGACATAGTGATCTATCAACGCACTGCCCAAACCACTGGATGGATCGGTGCAGGTAGATGTTATGACGTAGGCCTTCTCTAAGAAAGGATTTTACGAAACTCCACCTCTAAGGGGGTAAAACGGGATCCACCAGAAAATACTTCTTATGGGTCATCGGAAAAACCAAAAAAATTAATTTTCTTAAAATGCTTTTTTTTACTTTAAGATATAACCAGAAAACATTGATTGTAGCATAGCATGATAGCCACAACGCTGCGATTTTCTCTATGTAAATCTTTCTGTGATTGCTAAAACGCTTTGTGAGCGTTTTCATAAGAATGTTTTAGACTAGGCTAGGCGCAGACCACCAACTTTTAGTTGGCCAATAGTTGGGTCGGCTGATA
This sequence comes from Ostrinia furnacalis, assembly GCF_004193835.3. Classification (NCBI taxonomy): domain Eukaryota; kingdom Metazoa; phylum Arthropoda; class Insecta; order Lepidoptera; family Crambidae; genus Ostrinia; species Ostrinia furnacalis. The sequence continues at coordinate 616,141 of NW_021131129.1, forward strand.
ATCAGTATGGAGATGTATGAAAGTGCGCACATTACGCCGATTTGGTATCGGCCGATTCTTTATACAAATTAGAATCGGGCCCAACTATCGATTAACTAAAAGTCGGTGGTCTGCGCCTAGGCACAGTAACGACAACGCGTAGGTAGTGAGTTTTCGCTCAAAGAGCATTTTCTTTGACCTTAATACAATATTGAAAATATAACTTGGCTTTACATTAAAATTTGGGTTAGTAGTAGTTTCGCACGATTTTCCTCTTGTCCTCTTTCAATAATATTTTTTTAGTAGGTGTTTCGCACCCGTTTTTGATACTTTTGATACATCTGGGCGAAACACCTACTAAAAAAAAATATTATTAAAAGAGGACGTTTCGCACATTCGTGCGAAGGTAAATCGTACGAAACTACTACTAACCCTAAAATTTTTGTACAACACTTGAAAAGGTCTTTAAAACTATGTATAAATGTATAACGAACATTTTAAATACTGCCTTTCACACTATTTACGCCTAACAATGTCTGACGTGCGTTTCAAAGCCTTCGCATTCAGACAGAACGTTCCTGCTCTATTATTACTCCTCTGTTAAACACCAACTTCTAGCGGGATTACATAAGCCGACTAGTGATGTTCTATTTATATCGATAGTATAAGTCTATTTGTACAACTTTTATGCATCATACGTTTTACAGTGACTGCAATATTAAAAAAAAATAGTTTCTCATTTTTTTTTTTTTTGCTTCGAATAAAATGCAAAATTTGCTATTACTTAACACTTAAATTAAACTATTGTCTCTTGTATAAATAAAAAAACACTACCTATACATAATATCTAACCTACATTATAATTTTCATACTATTAAAAGGAAGCTAGCATTAATTTGCCTTGAATTGTTTACATTATAAACAACACTTTCCTGGGTGGGTCTTTTTCTAAGCACCTCCAAAGCTGCGATATATCGACAAAAAGCGCAATTCCGCACATCCCTACCCGCGTTTATGTCAGACGTCGCGGACTAATCACTCGTGCACTCTCGCGCATAACACCGAAAACGAAAGCCCACATAATTAATTACAGCGCGTCATCTCAAATTATTTAACTCGACTGAGCCGATGGCGCAACACTTTCTCAGTATTACGAGTTATAATCTCGTTTACAAACGTCCCATTGTGAAGGTCTGGGAGTTTGAAAAAAATCGCACTTTCATCTTAGACTTAGACACTTTTGTTTTTCGCCTCCGTTTCCCACAATGAGCGTTTTTTGTGGATCGTGACTTTGGGTGTTTCCGCGGTGACACAGAGTGATGGAAAGAGCCAGCTCATTCGTTTACAGCGGTCACGACTTTTGGTTAAGCTGTGGGCGGCAATGGTTTCAACTCGATGCCGTTGGCTGAATGCAGTGATTTATATTCATTTGCTTTTTGAAATGAAAACTAGAAACTATTTCTTATTAAATTATGGAGGAGAGTAATTCTTCCGGGTTGAATTTATCATTTTGTAATTTAGTAATTTATTATTATTTTAACAGAATTTCCCACTGAAAGCCTAATAATAAGTGCGCTCACTAGTTATAATGCTGTTTACTATCATACAATCACATTGCGATAGTGATTTCATGTTTATCACCAGTTATTGATTATGAGCTTACTGTTCAACTTGAGCTACATTTGAACACAAAGGCTTCTTTAAGCGCAGTTTTCAATGACATTACTGAAAAGGCTTTCTAGCGGCATGATTGGAAATAGAGTGACAGCCTAGTTTCTCTAAAAATAGTCTCATGATTTATTTTGTTACAATACAGGTACTTACCAAACAAAGCCGACCAAAGTTTAAAAATAGGTAATTTGACAAAAACATTAATATGTTAGGCAGTGTTTCTTGCATTATCTACAAGTCTACAACATGAAGTTTTACGATGGTATTACAAAAACGTACCTGTTGTACCGACGTATGTGTTACCATTCTGTGACCTTTACACTATTTTGTCCACATCTTCTATTAAAAAAAAGCTGACCGCATTGTTCAAAGATAAATTGTCCAATTACGACAATGCATTATGCTTAAAGGCTAATCTCATAATTGCTTGCTACTGGAATTAACAGTCAAATTAAACGGAAACGTTAAGCACAAAACGACCTTTAAAACGTTATTAATACAAACCCAATTCAGTCAATACATTATGTAGCCATGACTGATAATTTACAATAGGAAACTTCATTATTACAAATAATGTTTGTAACGAGAAACCAATTATTATGACCATTACCATTTAAATCAAAATGGTAATAAATACAGCAAGGAACAGAAACTAAGATATAAATAAACTTTTGACACGTCAAAGTGACAGCTAGCAATGTCATGTAATCATTACAAGTACGCGGAGCCTTCAAAACCAGTACATAATTCATACTGCAAGTAACAATTATTGCAGTGAAATGTAAAATATTCATTTAAGGGATACAGGGAGTACAAGTATCATATATAAGGAGAGCTAGGCAATAATAATTTTGTGTCATGTAAGTTACTGGTGGCATTTGATACCTACTCGTATTTACTTTAACCAACTTAAAACAAAGATCATGTTAATTTTTGGGTCGGGAGTTTTTTAATATGTAACTTACGTTTTTTCTTTTTTATAGAGTTATATGACCTTTACATCAAATTTGTTCTTTATTTTCCTTATGCTTCTTACATCTATTTGCATTATTTGCATTTATATGAGAACTTAATAAAGCTATAACAGGCCAACAATGAAACATAAAATGCTAAAGCGAAGTTATCAAAATAATCACTTCGTCATTTCGCATATAATGCCGCAATTATTTTGCTTTGACAATAAACTTTAACATAGGTATTGCTTAACGAAACCTAAAGCATAATTTAACTGCTCTTAATAATTCACTTTAACTTTTAACGTACAGTCGCGGAATGAAAAGGTTCGTCACCTTAGTGTCGGTTTTCGCTTGCACTAGGTACTGTAAGTCAAACCTGCCAACATAACAGTGCAAGAAACAGTGCTGCTAACATTTAAATAAATATGACGTTTGCTAACGAATAAGGTTTTGCTTGTTTATTTTTCTATCCCATCAGTGCAATGCAATGATGACATTGACCAATTGACAATAGTTTTTTTTTATTTTATAAGAAATAATAAAGGCAGGTTGAACCAACAAGAAGGTTTTAGTTTATCAATCATAATAATCTTCTTGACAAAATAAATCGTCAAACAACTTTGATCTGAATAATTTTGAACTTTACTGACGAACAGTTAAAGATTATTTTCTCTAACTCGAGATTATTCTGTAACATAGTTTCAAAAGGTAATATGTGCTCGCGATTCGTTGAAGGAATCAATTTGAAAACTGACGAACCTTTTCATTCCGTGACTGTACATATCGCTTTATAACTATAAATTGACCTTTTTTGCAGTCGGTACAATATCGCATTACACTTTCAACATTATCTGGATAAGATAAAGTAGAAAACTGCGTGCAAGGTGTTTACGTTGTCAAGCTACAGTATAGCTGTTAAATGGCTAAGGGTTCGGCCAAACCAACGCGTTCACAGCGCGATCAGCTGGCGTGCAGCGATGGCGACCAGACCTAAATGCATTGTTCGCCATCGCTGCACGCCGGTTGATCGCGTTGGTTTGGCCGAATCTTAAAAGTTGCAAAACGAAAGTGAAAGTAACCTTTGTAGTGCCGCTTTGTTCTCATTAGTCTAATTGATATTGGTTCGAATGCAAATGTAATGTGCCTTAACAATCGGTTGTGTCAAATTGAGGTAAATGACAGAAGGCTCTTACTTACCCCCTTATTAATAAAAGTTACACCATTTTTTTACGGGGAAAAAATGCGTTGAATCGCATACCTACCCTGCGGGGACAGGGTAGGTTATGTGGGGCTCACCAAGTCAGAAGGACGAGGCATACCCACTAAAAATACCCCGGTGCTCCGTCACTCGCCATAAGTGGGAGGAAACTGTGGGTTTCCGGACAAAGCCTTCTCTACCACAGCCCCAGTTGAACTCTGGCTTATAATTTAGTATAGAAATGTCATTTTGATCCAAGTTTCATCCTAGGTGTAACTTTTTATTAAGGGGGTTAAAGTGTTAAGTGCAAGAATTCTGATGGCTAGTAGTGGTTTTGACATTCCTTGGGGAAAAAATCAACTTTCAATTAAAAATGATACTAAAATATCAAGTAGTTACGAAAATGCATTCGGTAACGCGTCATATTAATATCACCAATGAAATTATCAATGCAAGCATGTGAACATTTTCACGATAACTCGGTTCAAAATTATGAATATTCGCTTTGAAAATATAAGGAAGTAATATCAGATAGTCTTATCAAATACTGAAATTATATCGATTAATAAACCACATACCATCTTAGAAAACCTACAAGTATGAGTTCCTACCTTTTTTTTTTTTTTTTTTTTTTTTTTTTTTTTTTTTTTTTTTTTTTTTTTTTTTTTTTATTTTAGGTGGTAAAAATGTATTGAGTTGCATACCCGCCGCTGTGGTAAGGCGACGGGTTATGTGGGGCTCTCCCCTCCAGATGGGAGGGGCCTACCCACTAAAAATCCACCAATCTCCGTCTTATTGAGCAGAGGCAGGAGCCGGTGTAGCTGAGCCTTATNAGGGCCTACCCACTAAAAATCCACCAATCTCCGTCTTATTGAGCAGAGGCAGGAGCCGGTGTAGCTGAGCCTTATCCCGACCTATCCAACCAATGCTCATGTAGTCCGCTTAATTGTGCAGACTCCGTCTTTACCACATCCTTCTTTTAACAGTGGCGGCTTGCTGATCCGCCACCGACCACTCGGAGATAAATTTACACGCTTATGTACATTAACTTACAACTTACTACTAATTGTATACAAGAATGTACATTTGTGCAAAAATCTATCTACATATTTACAAAAACAGTTGAGACCAGCGGAAAGGTGTAAATGGCCTATCCACTGGTACTCTGTAGAATCTTAAATATATGACTAGCGTTGACTAGTGGCAGAGACGGTTAGCAAAAGTACGCCGTCTCCGACCAGCTCTTCGGCGGCGGATGGGATCTGAGAGAGGATCGTTTTCCCGTTCCCTTTCAGCCGCCTCTTTGGCATTAATCACTTCTTCACAGAAGTTTTTAAATGCGTCCCAGCCTGCTTCACTACTGACCATGGCCCTAACCACAGCCGGCAGCGTTAGGTCAAATCCGATAGTGGCGCACAGTGTTGTTCTGTACGCTGTCCAAGCCTGGCACTCTTCCAGAGTGTGTTGCGCCGTGTCTTCGGTGCAGTCACAGTGGTGACAAGCAGCAGCTGTCTCACGACCGATGTCGTGCAGGTATTTACCGAAGCAGCCATGTCCGGTCAATACCTGCACCATCCGGTATGTGAGCGAACCACTGCTCCTCTCTACCCATTGTCGCAGGCAAGGCTGCAGGGCGGCGACTGTTCGGTGCCCAGCACTGGGCTCCTCTAGCCAATATTGTGCACTACTAGTACAAGGCTACCTCAAAAAATTAATTTATTTAGCATTTACTTACCAAACGACTTATATGATTAGCACATCATTAAAATCTAAAAACATCCTGCTGTGCAACCAAAAAACTTTTAATTAGCTGTGCAAAATGGTAAATAACAATAGATTTTTTCATAATGATGTAAAAATATAATGATCTTTTTAACCACAAAATCGATTAATGAAATATTTCGGCATTTTTTTACTTGAAGGCTTCATTAATTGTAATCTATAACTATACTGTTCTTGGTTAATTGTTAATTTGTTTAAATATTAGTTATTTCAACCGGTCAGGGCCAGTTTAACCACTTGTTGATAAGTGGCTGATATCTGGAATTTATCTATTAGATTAACTTTTTGTTCTATAGATTTCAGAGAGATATTTTTGGCATACAATGTCAATGGAAATAGGAAACTGGACTACCAATTTAAAAGTTATTAAAAACATTTTTTTTTATTCAGTTTAGTAACACTTTAAAAAAACAAAATCAAAAACATTTATTCAGTTTAGACCAGTATTTTGGCACACTAACGCAATTCTTATCATGTACTTTAAAAAAATCAATTATTATATAGCACGTCAAAAAAGAGACAACTCTAATTTTTGGTCCTTTTACAAAAAGTCTAATTGCTCAATCTGACTGCGACATGTCAAAAGTGTAGACAGAAGGCAGTCTTTTGTTAGCAGACCTGTTTCGCCTCTGGGCAACATGCTCAAAACATGTTCCGAGTCGTCTCACATGTTGTATGGTTTATTGTTTTTTTGCGTCTAGTTGTAACAGGCTCACCTACTTACAGGTCAAGATTTAATCGCTTAAGTGGAGCTTTGTAAGTTTTGTTACATGAAAGCTGTCTGGATACTTATTGGGGTTATTTTTAAGCCTATAAATGTAAGTTGAACATTTTTTCATAAGATTTTTTTATGCATAACAAAGCAGGTTCGTTCGTTTCAGCCAAATGACGTCCACTGCTGGACAAAGGCCTCCCCCAAGGTTTTCCACAATGAACGGTCCTGCGCTGCCCGCATCCAGGCTCTTCCCGCGACCTTTACCAGATCGTCGGTCCACCTAGTAGGAGGCCTGCCCACGCTACGCACCTTAAGATCGCACCTGGTGTTAAGTGAGATGCAGTCTAGGATGGTACCTGCCCTGTAAGTTTAATTTGTGTTACAATTTGGACCCCTTTTCCATCCCCTTAGGGGTTGAATTTGTACAATTTTATCTCGTCATAAATAACTATCTTTTGTTTTTGTCATGAAGAGATTGCTTTTAACGATAAGACTGCCTTAGTTGTGGTGTGTCTTTAGTATATTTCTTCCCTTTTCTTGGGCCTGGATGCGGGCAGCCAAGACCATTGTGGAAATCCTTGGGGAAGGCTTTGTCCAGCAGAGGACGTCTTTAACAAAGGTGCAAGCAACCCTCTAACTTATACGTAGAAAGTTAGTACTAAAATGATACTTAATTACTATTAATGATAATATAAAGAAACGTGATTGTGATGTAAATTAGTACTATTAGAAGAAAACTAGCATTTATGCTGTTAAAAAGTTATTTACCTTTGTATTAACTAGGTATTAAAATAATACTATAAATTGCATTAAAATTACATTTTTTAAATATTTGAATATACGGAAACTGGACATATTTTGATGCTAATGCTCTCAAGTATTACCCCTTTTCAAGGAATTAGGTCGAGTATTTGAATTCTGTATAACTATTTCCATTTCAAATATTATTAATATTATGTTAAACAACCTCACACCTAATGCGTTATTTCCTTATTATATTGAACTACATATTACCAAAACCTAATTGGACAGAACTATTACAAACTGCCACGCAAGTGCCTCATTCCGGGCACGTTTCCTACAAATATTGTATGAAAAAATAAACGTACTGAAGGAAAATGCATGAGGAAGGAAGTGAAAACCTTGCAATGGTAGGAAATTGGTTTTCGCGTGTTCATAAGTGGGTCAGGCTTGGCTTGGCTTCAAATGATGCGTGATGTTTGTTTGGAAACACATACGCGTATTTTTCAAATCAAATCAAAAATATTTATGCAATTTTGACCAGTATTTTGGCACTTATGACAATCCAAACTTATTATAGACTAGCGGCTGCCCGCGACTTCGTACGCGTGGATCCCGTTTTACCCCGGGTTGAATTTTTCAAAATCCCGTCTTAGTGAGCACCTTACGCTCTAAGAGTAAAATGAACCCTATTACAAAATTTGAGACTCCTAGCACTTGTAGTTTCTCAGATTTCGTGTTGAGTGAGTGAGTCAGTGACCTTTCTTTTACAGATAATTTTTTTAAAGAATATTAGTCCCGTAAAACCCTCCAGCTGGGCTAAATAATATTATTATGCTTGTGTTAGGAGTAGGTTCACCATAATCTTCCTGTAGACACAGGGGTTCCAACTACTGACTCTCAGCAATCCGATACTGACCTGTGAAGGTCAAAGCCCCCCACTAGGTGGACCGACGATCTGGTCAAGGTCGCGGGAAGTATCTAGTATGATGCAGCGCAGGACTGTCGTATAAAAATCCCTGGGGGAGGCCTTTGTCCAGCAGTGGACGTCATTTGGCTGAAACGAGCGAACTTGACCTCCGTTCAGGGCAAGCTCGTAAGCACTGGTAGGTTTTTAACGTATAAAAGCGCCTTTTAAAAGCTTAATATTATTGCAAACATTTTACGAGTCTGTCCTTCATTTCCTTCTGGTAAATTAGAGGGTCGTGCTCCTTCATCGGAGACTAATGACTGATGATGTTTCTTATAATACACAAATCAATACTTTCCCTACCTCACACTAGTCCATTCGTAAAAAAGAAAACTCGATATAACAGACGCATAATCGAGTTGACAATCCGATCGATTAATGAATCGATTTTCTCCGCGAGACACGCTCCAGTGGGAAACACGCGATTGGACTGTCCGTTACTTTCCTAGGTTATATTGACGAATATTTGATTAAGTAACAAATGACATACCTACACTTAGGTAGAAATATTAACGACTTTCATAGTAAAAATAGATGCCCTATGGGTAGTTAAATTTAAAGGATTTGTCTAAAATAACTTTACTAATAATTTATACTTATTAGGCACACACAGGCATAAATAGATAATTTAATATTTTAACAGCCTGTGTTATTCAATTGGCCACAAATTGCCAAATGTTGTTTGACAAAAACATTATCATTATACATCATTATAATGAAAAATCTCTATATGAAATAATTCATTATTGGAGAGATCTTGCATTTTATTAGCTGTTAGTTCTAAAAACTTAGTCTATTGGCAAATGACCTTCTGTAATATATTAGAGGCAAAATGGAGGATTTGGCATACACTCCACACCTCACGTAGGCCAGACAAGTTGAGGAGGCCATATTCGCATATTTCTCCCTTATTCTGTATTTTTTGTTCACTATATGAGAAACTTAATATTTTATCTTTATCTATACAAGCGAAAAGTCACTGACTCACTCACTCACTCATCACTAAATCTCAGAAACTGCAAGTGCTAGGTGTCTTAAATTTTGCATCGGGGTTCCTTTTAGAACGTAGGTGCTCACTAAGACGGGATTTTGCAAAATTCAACCCCTAAGGGGGTAAAACGGGGTCCACGCGTACGAAGTCGCGGGCCGCCGCTAGTTTAATAATAAAAACAGAGGTCCAATCAACTACCATAGTAACATAACAGCTTCGAGGTCAAAATTCAGGGTTTTCATAAATTAAAAGACTAGAATTGTACGAGTACATTGACGATGGATCTAGTCACAGTCGTTGACGTATTTTTACCACTCAGTCAATTACCGTTTTACCAGTTATATTTTGTGGTTTTTGTTAAACAGCATTTGGCACTTTGTGGCCAATTGAATAACACAAGCTGTTAAAATATTAAATTATCTATTTACGCCTCTAGTATCGGTTTTCAAACCACATTTAGGGTAGTGTGCTATTAGTGAAATAAGTATAAATTATGACTGTGACGTCATAAGCAACACAGTGTTATTTTTGCGGTTTATTCAAGAAATGATTACAAAATACAATGAGAACGCTTTTGGCCTGCATCTCTCCTGGTGGTAAGTGACGATCAGGTCGAAGGTGGAAGCGAGCTTCACCCGGAATCCTCAACCATAGAGGAACTGGCTATCTTATTTCCAAACTAAACAGAACTTGTAAAGCTTATATGTTTACATAGATATGTACAGTTATCAGAACATAATCTTGTATCGCCTGTGTTCATCAGAAACAGTAGGATTCTAATGATGAAAGATTTTTTCAAATCGGATCAGCAGTTTTGGAGCCTATTCAATACAAGCAATCAAATCTTTCCTATCCATAATATTAGTGTAGACAATACTATCGGGAATCGAACCTGTGACTCACTACATATTGTCAATAAACGCCACTACGCCCCCGCGGCATTATACAACGTATAGCAACAGCATTACAACGTCGGTTTCGCTATGCGCGAGCGCCGACGTCTGTGTGCACGCAATACGGTACTGTGCGTATGATTTGGAAATTAAAATAGGGACAAGATTTTATTTTAAAAAATCTTAAGCATTAAATACCATATAGGATTATTCCACTATGTAATATAGAGGATTTATATTTTTTAAATGTTTACGAATTTATTAAGACGGTTTTTATTACTCAAAAAGATTAATACAACTTTAAATATGTGTATGTATGGGTGACGATTAGAAAAATAATCAGCTATTCTTATAATAAATATTTCAATTGAAAATGAAACAGAAGATTTCGTTTGTCACTAAACTTGTCCGTTGATACCTCCATAGCCTAAAAACAAGGTTGCAAAATACAATATTCAAAGTAACAATAACTTTTACCTACCCAAGCAATTTCTTAAAAAAGACCCAGGCGAATTTTCTACAAACTAAAAAAAATTAGAAACTTAAATAAATTGACTTTTCAGTTGGGAATTCTGATAAGTTCAGTTCAAAATTAATTATGAAATTTACTGTCTGATTATAGTATTATTGATAGTAGAAGGTTAAAATGTGCCATCAAAATATTAAAACCAAACATTTCACTGACACCAACAGAAATAAATTCACATAATAAACCAATCCACTATTGAATTGGCATCACAAACGATACACCAATTAGGCAATACATCATTAGCTGCCTTTCACAAACTAAGTCCGCGTTCACGCGAACGTGTGCTCCCCCTACCCCCCACTTTAGTCACCACTCAGTACACCTCGGTCATTCCACATGAAAGTGTGTAGTACACCGTTGCTATACTTTATTATAGCAAACAAATCATTCTAGGTCCGTTTTCTTCTAAAATTAATGTTGGAAAAGTGTTATTGTGTTGTTTAAGTGTCATTGTGAGTGATTTTCGGGTGTTTTTGCGTGATTTTCACTTGTTATTGTATTTGGTTCGGTTTATGTAAGTGTTATTGGAGTACAGTAGCTTAGCGCGGTAAATATTTATCTGTTGGTATGTTATGTTATGTATTATGTAATGACAAATTAAGGGCACGGGATTGAATTAATATTTCGTTTTAATTAACAGTTATTAATATGTATTTTCATTTGTATGTTAAATTTATGGTTAAATATTCAGATGATAGACTTATTCATATTTTTGATACCAAATTGTCTTATACTAACCTAAAAATTGTTTTGCTTTACTAAATTTTTAACAGATTAGTGATAAACATTTCTTAGCAATTATTACCTAACTATCTTCAACCCAATTAAAATCATAATGTTTTCCAACAGTCATTAGTTTTAGAAATTATGTTTTTTCAATGTTTATTAGTCTAATAACGTCAATTAGGTTTTCTGTTAGTTATTAAAACTATTAAAAAATATACCTCTAATGTTTCTTAATAGAAGTTTTAACAAACAAAATTATTATTTGTCCCAATAAATGTTGCAAATGTATCTTAAACGTAAAGATGACAATAAAACAAACTGAAAATTGTAGGACCTTATGTACTGGTAACAGATACTATATTGCAACAAAAATGTAGGCTGATGTGCTGTTAGGGCCCTTTCTCACGGCCATCCAGTTTTGCGTGACCCTGTATTACTGAATCCGGCAAAACTGGACAGTCTTTCAACACACAAGTGTGTTCCAAATTCGAACAGATCGTTTTTTTGCGGGACACTGTAAACAGGATAATAGTGTAAAAGTGCTTTTTAAAAGCCTATTTGCAAAAATAAATGAGTTTTATGAGTCTTTATGAGTTTAGGATGTTCGTGTAATTGTTAATATTAAAACACTTACGCCTGTTTTCACAAACATTACTATGAGGTCTCACAGTGCGCGTAGACGCACAGAGTGACACACGAAACAACCACAGAGCTCTATTCAACTCTGTTCGATTTTCTGCGTCATTTAAGCAAGCATCGTTTGTGAATAGTATTAAACTAAAGATCCTGCAAAAAAACAGTTCCTGTAAAATACGGGATGTATCCGTGAAAACAAGCCTTTATTTTACTTATGCAGTTAAGAATGTAATTTGAAATTTCACTCACAAAAGAACTTACGTACGTTTTATGGTCATTTCGTTCGATTCGAGGAAAAATGTCGTAACATTACACTTGTGTCCGTGATATGTGATGCCCAAGGTTTGTAGATGGTAACCTGCTATTTAAAATAACATTTTCATTAAGATTAATTTAAGACTGCAATGGGTTTTTAGTAATTTTACAAAGTTGTCAATATCGGTGTCAAGGTTAATTACCAGTTTAGTTTGACCGAAGATTTAAATTTTGATTTCTGGATCAAATTGTCCACGGAAGACCAGCGTCGTGGCATTCCTGAGAAGCTACGACACTAAGTGACCCACCTTTTCAGTATCTTGTGTATGTACATCTATACTAATATTATAAATGCGAAAGTAACTCTGTCTGTCTGTCTCGCTTTCACGCTTTTGATGAAATTTGGTATAGAAATAGTTTGAGTCCCGGGAAAGGACATAAAATAGTTTTTATCCCGGTTTATAATAACAGAGGCGCGCGCGATAAAGTTTTTCTGTGACAGACAAAATTCCACGCCGGCGAAGACGCGGGTGGAAAGCTAGTTTAAATATATTTTTCTATTTTGTAAACTATGTGAACATGTTTATTACATGTCCTTTCTTTGAAATATTGAATATCTACATTCTAAGTAAGTCTTGTAAGTTATGGATGGGATAAAAAGGTGTTATAATTTTCTTTCTCCTCTCCAGTTACCTTACTGTCCGTGACCCGCACAAAAATTGCATACGTAGTTAGGTATATGACATCATGATGAAATTATGCATAGCAATATGCATAAGTAATCAACAATATTAAATTTTCAGAATTAAAAGAAAACATTTAGTTTTGCTATCAAAAAATATAAATGAAATAAAAATCAATTTAGTCGTTTCCGAGTCCATTAATAACAAACATAACAACATTTTTTTAAAGAAAAAACCTATATTTTGATTTTAAAGCCCATTTAGCCCTGTACTTTTATGGTTTTTTTATGTGACAGAAGGCAAACGAGTAGACGAATGTCAATGTACTTTCTAGTATTTGTTAAAAAATAAACTCTTCAGCCTTATATTAAGAATAGAAGTATAGATAGATAGGTACTACATAAATCGAAAAACAGCAGGCAATAATTACGACATAGGCAGTTTATTAATTACTGTACTAACCCAACCAGGCATGCCAAGTGATTTTAAATTAATGTAATGTTTTGCAATTAAATAATTTAAACAATGGGACTTGTCAAGGCTAGTTGTTAGAAAGGCAAGTGTAATCAAATTATAGGCAAAACCTTTGGTGTTCTAGTGTTTGAATATCTAATAGTAAATTAATCAATGATTTCCACATCGCCCGGTTGGTGACAGCTTGCATTCAATCCATCCAAAAATAGCGAATTAAAAAAAGATAAAAACAAAATCAATTGATCAGGTTGCAGACTGAACTAAAAATACATAATTGCGAACCAAAAGCAAACAAATTGGTAGCTTCAACCAATAATCGGTGTCCGAAACACTTTTACTTCATAGCAAATGTTGCGATGCAATTTCACAGCGATCCGACTCGGTCAAGTGTCCATAAAAAAAGATTGTGCAGTAGAATCTCACAATAGATACTCTGTAAATAAAATAATGTACAGAAGGTGGACCGACGACCTCATAAAGGTAGCAGGAAAGCGCTGGATGCAGGCCGCTACCAACCGGGCGCGTGGAAATCATTGGGGGAGGCCTATGTTCAGCAGTGGACGTCCTGTGGCCGAAATGATGATGAAGATGATGAATGTTGTAAGGGACAAATATGCAAAAACTCATACCTCAAATAATGTACCTGTAATTTGGCGGTAATCACTTACCTACCATCAGGTGATCCATTTGCTGCAAAAAAACAGATCTGCCTGGCATGGGGAGTGTACGCCTCATCTTCCATTTGCCTCTGGTAAATTAGAGAGGGTCGTCCTCCTGCAATGGAGACTGAATGACCTGATGACGATAATATGCAGTTTATGTTAGTGTCGTGACTTCAACTCGGCATGGGGCCCACTGAAAACCAGCGTCGTGGCCTTCCCCACCGTGGGCCACGGCATATGCTGAGTGGAGTCCCATTGCGATGGGCATCGCTGTTGCGACAGGATAGCACTGCTCAGTTCACTTTTTATTTCCTTGTAATATTTATGTGCTGCTAGCGGCCGCCCGCGACTTCGTACGCGTGAATCCCATTTTTCCCGCTAATTCCCGTTCCCGTGGGAATTTCGGGAATTCCTTTCTTAGTGCACCTCTACGGTACCTAAGCTACGTCCCTTCCAAATTTCAAGTGCCTACGCAGCTACGTTTAGCCGTTTAGGCTGTGCGTTGATCTGTCAGTCAGTCAGTCAGTTTCTCCTTTTATATATTTAGATTTCTGTCTTTTTTTCCGTATACGTTCTTTATTCTTAACTAAGTGATGTTCATCGTAATAAATGTTTCTTTCTTCATTAAAAAATAACTTTGGCCAATAAAGTAGAGTTGACAAACTAAAGCTTTTACTATGGGAAATACAAGGGAAAAAACAAGGTTGGGCCAGTCGTATAGTGATCGAATAATGATTCGAGCAAGGTCAAAGCGAGATACAAGAATGTCAATGCGAGACAAGAGTTAAGAGTGAATGTAATAAAATTGAATTCGACATTAATGTGGCAGAGTTTAAACTCAAAGTATAAGTTGAACATACACAATTTTGGGTAAACATTGGTCTTAAAACTAGTATAAGAGTTCAGTGGATACTTATCTGTTAACGATGTCAAGAATTAATTAACCGAGGAGCAGCCATTCGTTAAAATTATGATATTTTATCAACATCAAGTATCTGCCACACGTCTTCTGCAGTCTGCGGTCAGGCCAAAGTGAACGCAAAAATATTCTCGGCCCTACATTTAGTATTATTGCGATCTGAGAGTGAGGCATGAGAAAAGAACGCAAACGGACTGCATCTCACTTAACACCAGGTGCGATTGCGGTCAAATACCTGCCTTGTTATGCATAAAGGAAAGGAAGTTGCGGGCTGCGTTCATTTGACCTGATCGCAGAACGCATCCATTGTGATAAATGATTCAGACCTATGAATACCTACTCATCATCATCATCATCATTTCAGCCATAGGACGTCCACTGCTGAACATAGGCATCCCCCAATGCTTTCCATGTTGATCCATTGGTAGCGGCCTGCGTCTAGCGCTTCCCTGCTACCTTTATGATGTCGTCGGTCCGCCTTGTGCGTGGACGTCCCACGCTGCGTTTTCCGGTACGCGGCCTCCACTCCAGAACCTTGCTGCCCTATCGGCCGTCAGTTCTGCGTACTATGTGCCCTGCCCATTGCCACTTCAGCTTGCAGTAGCAGAATACCTATTCGTATTTTAGTTATTAATTGTTTTTGAAGTAGCGAGGCTACTGTGAATCACTTTAACTATATTTTTAAACGTTAAAATTACATCAAAGTCGATTATTGACGCGATTGCGATCGCGGACAGCTTTCATAACTGTTTAGATGTTTAGATAAAATATGTCATCATGGAGGCTGTTGATCAAGTTGGTTCTAATAACTTTTTAGTGATGTAAATGCCTGAAATTAGTAGCGGTTTCAGCGAGTTTATTAAGTAATTTAATCTAGTTATATGCTAATAGAAGTCAGAAATAACTATACTAGAAGTAGGTTTACCTAACTTCAGTCATATAATCATTACAACAATATTTAAATGAATTGTATGACTTGGGAAAGTTAAGAAGACTACAAGATTAAAAGAAAAATTATTGAAAATTTTGAGATAGGGTTTATAAGAAATTAGCTTTACACAATATAGCTTAAGAAATTTGGTAAAATATTCAAAATACATTCTTGGAATGGTATCAATATTATCTATTTTTTATTTATTTATGAATGCTTTTAATATTTTTATGTATTTTATTACTATACAAAAAAAGTATACATACAATTTATTTTCGGTATATTGCTTTTTCATAAATTCCATTGTATTTTCTTACATCAACTAACAAACAGACAACATTATTACTAACTAATAACCCTGTCAACTAAATTAACAGAACCAATTTGTTACAGGGACAAAATTGGCAAAACAAAATCAATAAATGCAAGAAACCAATACAAATCCGCCCCCGAAGGGTATTTTAGAAAAGATTCTCCAATTTTTTAAGGACTTTCTATACTTATACATAAAGTTCGCGTTGTACGCTGTAGCTATATACATAATATTTTATTACTACGATTACTATTTTGGTTAATAACAGGTCTGCTGAGGAACATGTGAAGTGATCAGTGATTGTGAAGTGATTCATGTGTTGAGTACTGACTGGACTTTTTTACACCAAAGTGACGTCGACAAGGTGTTCTGGTAAGTTTGTTTTATTTAATTTTCTAGAATTAATATTTACCAAAAATATTCAGCTCTTACATAATTCTACAGCCTATGTAGTAGGTAGCACTAGCACCTTCCAATTTGGTAATAGCAAAAAAGTTTATTTTATTGGAAAAGTAGCTTTCCGCCCGCGGCTTCACCCGCGTGGAATTTTGTCTGTCACAGAAAATTTTTTTCTCGCGCGTCCCTGTTTTAAAAACCGGGATAAAAACTATCCTATGTCCTTTCCCGGGACTCAAACTAACTCTATGCCAAATTTCATCAAAATCGGTTGAGTGGTTTAGGCGTGAAAGCAAGACAGACGGACAGACAGATGACAGAGTTACTTTTGCATGTATAATTATAAGCTTTATATATTATAGATTATAAGTGTAGATTAGTATAGATTATTTTGTAGTTTGTAAAAAGGATTCTATTGACTCATAACAACTCACAAAACATCTAAAATCAATAAAAATAAAATCATACTAAGTACTCAACCACTCACTGGTATCATTAGAAGCCTAACTGCAGATCCTGGCTAAGCAGTACATAGTTGCAGTAGGAACGTAGGTGGATTTATCCTTTATTTTGTCACTTGTCATCCGCTTTGCATTGAAGGGAAGTCAAACTTCAACATCGAACTTCTATTCTTCTGATTAATTTCGTTGCGGATCCAATGACAGTTTAACTTTCCCCGGGGACAAACTTGACCTTCACTGATTGGGTTATTGGCGGTCAAGCTGTAGATCCTGGCTACACAGGAGTTGCAGCGGTGGGAACGAGTGGTGGGAATAGTTCCGTAAGCAAAACCTGGCTAGACTGACGACCAATTTATACATGTTACTTTTATGATAAAAGTTATTAGTGTCACATAAAGAAGCAAGTATATGGATCTAAAGCAGTGGTTCTTAACCTTTAAATCACGAGGGACCATTTTACCAAATTTCTGTCTTTTTTTTTTTCAAAATCCTCTGAAAGGGGAGGTCGATTTCTCGCCCAGTGTGCGCCGTTTGCGTTGTGTTGACTCGACTCATCACGTCACGTCACTTGTTTATTACGATGTCTTCGTGGACCACTTGGAATGCCTCCAGGGACTACCAGTGGTCTGCGGGCCGCCGGTTGAGAACCACTGATCTAAAGCAAGCAAAACCGCGGGTCATAACCAGTATCTAATAGCTTAATTCTTAACCAACTAAACCGCGAAGCACGCAGCTGCGTCCGCGCAAGAGATCGTGATCGAAGTATTATGAAATTGACACCGATCGGTATTGATTGGCTAAATCGATCTATTTCGAAAATCGATGACAGTTCTAATAGGTTTGGTTATTTTTATTGCATAAATCATAAATTGTAATTGGATGGAGTGAATTAAAATAGCTAACGATTTTTCATTACTAAAATGATTGTTTAAGTGACTGCCTTATGTATTTCTAGTTGTAGGATTATGTATAGACTAGCGGCCGCCCGCGACTTCGTACGAGTGGATCCCGTTTTACCCCCTTAGGGGTGGAGTTTCGTAAAATCCTTTCTTAGCGGATGCCTACGTCATAATATCTATCTGCATGCCAAATTTCAGCCCGATCCGTCCAGTGGTTTGGGCTGTGCGTTGATAGATCACTATGTCAGTCAGTCAGTCAGTCACCTTTGAGTTATATAGGTACGGTTACGGTTTGGGACTAGAAAGCCAGTCATCATCATCATCATCATTTCAGCCACAGGACGTCCACGGCTGAACATAGGCCTCCCCCAATGATTCCTTACCATTTGAACACCAAAGCTCAACGAAGAGACGGGCAGCACCGATCTGTCCTCGGGTTATTGGTCGAACTGCCTGGGCTCTACGTCAGTTCAAGGCCTTAAGTTCTAAAATTTATAACAAAGTGAATAAACGTTTAAGTATTTACCCACTTACCAGATATGAATTCAGGAGAGCAGTTAAATTATTTCTTCTTTCGTTAGACTATAATGAAACCGAATCGCTTCTTACATAGGATCAGGTTATGCAGTTGCCACCTTACCACTCAGCACAGACTTGCACACCTCACTCACTTACACACTGATAATTTCACTCACTCACTCTCACTCACTCACTCACTCTCACTCACTCACTCTCACACACTCACTCTCACACAATAACACGTTCATTCGTTTGTACTCTAATTGTTATGTAACACTGTTTTAAACTAAATTTAAGTCTTCTTTTTCTTGTTTTAAAAGTTTTGGTTTTGTTTTAATAGACTAACCAATCGGACCAAGTCATTGTATTTAAATCTTAGTTGAGGAATCACTGGCTACTAAGATACAGGTTGTAACCTAGTTTAGTAGTCATGGGACCCCCGATTATCATGCCACTTTTTGTAACTTTTGCATAGTAATACCTACATGCATAATGTAACTTTTGGTTCAAATAAACGTTTTTATTATTTATTATTTTATTATTTTAATGATTTCCACAATGACCGGTTGGTGGCGGCCTGCATCCAGCGCCTTCCCGCTACCTTTATGATGTCATATCGGTCCAACTAGTAGGTGGACATCCAACGCTGCGCTTTCCGGTACGTGGCCTCCACTACAGAAAAGAAAGAAACAAATAAGAAGTCAAGTAAAGTCAAATTTTGTTCCCCAGTCGATGAAGCACCTGATGTCATGCCCTGAGTGCCCAAGCAACTGCACTCAAGAGGATTTGATGAGTGCTACTGACAACGCCATTCTTGTGGCGGAGTTTTGGGCTGACACTGTGTAGGTTTGTTGTCGACACGAAAAGAAGAAGAAGAAGTCAAATCACTCAAGAAAACCAATAACACATAATTTTTTCATTTTCTAAAACCATCACAGGCCTTGTAAGTCAGTAAACTACATCTAATGACGTTATATTTCAACTCTATTGACCTTTCGTCCATTTTTATTGAATAATTGCCGCTTTGTGATACAATGGCGATGGAAAGTCGTTTGGGTAGACACCGATCGGTTCTGCTAGTGATGGGACGTGTCGATAAAAATATTTAACTACCAATTTATAACACTAAGAGTAGGCGCACACCGTTGATTTTTAGTTGGCCGATAGTTGTGCCCGATTTTAAATTGTATGAAGAATCGGCCAAATCGAATCGGCGTAGTATGCGCACTCCCATGCCTACATGCCCATACTGATCAACTGCCCGACTAAACTATCGGCCGAAGAAAAATCAACGGTGTGCGCCTACTCTAAATGAAATTAAAAATAAGTAAATTACAAAATAGTAGGTCTCTGTAAAACACATTTAAATACAAATTAATATTCTTTATCTTTATCTTTTTCTTTACCGATCGGTTCTGCTAGTTTATAAAACACATTTAAATACAAATTAATATTCTTTATAAATGTTTATATCTAAGCCAGGGCACTTTAAATACACGCTCCAAGCATAGTTTGCTCTACCACCATTCCTGGACAACATTATCGTTTGGTACTGAGAAGACGGAAGAAACTTTTTGATTCGTTCAGAAAGATATGAAGACTCTAACAATTAGTTTTTAAAGGCAGACATTTAATTAAAAACAAAACATCCAATGATAATATTATTATCATTTATTTGTTTTTTTTTTTATAACGGTATAAAGCTGTCCTGGTGGTTATTTCATTTTAGAGTAGGCGCACACCGTTGATTTTTCGTCTGCCGATAGTTTAGTCGGGCAGTTGATCAGTATGGGCATGTATGGGAGTGCGCACACTACGCCGATTCGATTTGGTCGATTCTTCATACAAATTACAATCGGGCACAACATAACTATCGGCCAACTAAAAATCAACGGTGTGCGCCTAGTCTTAATGCTAATGCATTTTCATCTCTATGTCCCTACATGCTCTCTAACAACTATCGTGATATAATACATCTGCCAGCGTTTTCTCATCGTATACCAAAAGTATCGACTTAGTATATCTGTTACGGCTAAAGATAGTTGTGAACATAAACTTAAGATTAGCCGGCTAAACTTAAGTTTATCTTCGAGAAGCAGCTAAAGTTCGATAACATGTTAGTTTGCGTCGTGATATTCCATCTTTAGCCGGCTAATGTGCACATTAGCCAAAACGAAACGGCTAAAAATGTATTCGATGGGCGCGCCAGGCCGGCGGAGGGCTTGAGGGGGCGGGGGGGAGACAACGCGCGCGCAGTTTTATTTTGTAATTTTAAATACCTACAGAAGATTCTGTAATGACCAAATGGTTTCTTATTATTTTATTTTAATGATTAGGTAGATATTGCTTTAAGTAATTAATATTTTGTAATTGTAATAATTGTAATTTTTAATACCTACATAGGTACATAAAAGTATGTGTAATGAAAGTGATTATTTTTTAATAAAGGTTTCGTGTCAAAATAGTAAACATTATTACATTGTTTCCTTTTCCATTTCCTTCTACATTTTTAGCCAAGGGTCTGCGGTTACACTTAAGTTTAGCCGGCTAAAGATAGAAGAAACTAACATTAACACCTCGTCGAAGATAAACTTAAGTTTAGCCGGCTAATCTTAAGTTTATGTTCACACCTATCTTTAGCCGTAACATATCGATAACTCGAACATCACTAATCGATCGTTGGTTCAATTACGTAACTAAACATCGGTTATTGGGTCTCGATTGTTATTGTTTTGGCTATTTAAAGTAGAAGTGAAATTATTTCCTTTTTAAATAGCTCCAGAACTAAGGTATTTCCTACTTTCCCAGACATCGTTATTCACTTGTAACTGCTTGTATAGTTTTAATAACGGGACTATTCCCACCTCTCGTTCCCACCGCTGCAACTTCTGTGTAGCCTGGATCTACAGCTTGACCGCCAACAACCCAACCAGTGAAGGTCAGTTTGTCCCGGGGGACAGTTAAACTGTCATTGGACCCGCGACGAAATTAATCAGAAAAACATAGGAGGAGTTCGAAGTTAAGGTTCGACTTCCCTCCATTGCAAAGCGGATGATAGGTGTAGCTTTAAGCTTCTAAAAAGCGGCTAAATCAAATGTGTGCTGTGAATCTTAGTCAATACTACCACCAAGCCAGATGGTCTATGCATGTCTGACCCCCGTATTCACAAACGATGCTTGCTTAAGTGAAGCAGCAAATCGAAAGCACAGCGTTGAATAGAGCTCTGTCACTCTACTGGTTGCACGTAGGAGAAAGATTTCGTATTGTGACCGAACGCGTTCGTGTAGCTCGCGTAATACGGGACTATTCCCACCTCTCGTTCCCACCGCTGCAACTTCTGTGTAGCCAGGATCTACAGCTTGACCGTCAACAACCCAATCAGTGAAGGTCAAGTAGCCCGCGTAATAGAAGAAACAGTAAAATGCGGATGCATGCGGATTAAATCCGCACGCGTGCTGAAATCCGCATCACGGGAAAAAGGCACTAATAATGGTGATATTTTTAAACAGTTCCTAAATCTAAATTTCTTCTAATAATATGAATAGAGAACTGAGTTTCTTCCGCCACTTCTACTCAGCACCAGTTGGTGTTGTCCCGAAGTGGTAGGGCAAGCTATATTTGGGACGTGTATACGTGCCCTGAAATGAGCCTACATACCAACGAAGAATTTGAGTTTAATAATAATTTGAATTGTTTTTTTTTTGTTGCAAAGTAGTTATATTACATCCACTTAATATACCACAGAGAAGCTGTCATTCTACAATATAATTTTCAACCATAGCACTAAAGTTATAAACTACACTATCCCTTGGAGAAAACTATTAAATAATAATTAAGTATGCCTACCACACACAACAGAAAATGATAATTGTAAGAGCATTATGTAAGTATTTACTTATGTATAATTAATGTGAAATATGTGCGCAGAATGTATGACAAATAGGCCTTCAGTTAGATCATCGAAAAGTATTTTACTGAGGAAATTGTCAAGATTTCTTGCCATAACCTGGATTCTAGAGAGACTAGAGTTGTAATTCAAGTATTCACAGACATTACTATGAGGTCTCACAGTGCGCGTGGACGCACAGGGTGACACACGAACCAATCACAGAGCTCTGTTCAACGCTGTGCGTTCTATTTGCTGCTTCACGCAAGCATCGTTTGTGAATACGGGCGTAAGCACTCAGATCCAATCCGCATCAGAAAAAAAAGCACTAATAAATTTTGACATTTCAAATAGCCCCTAGTTACAAACCGAGGTCATAATGTTACAATAACATTATCAAACAAACGAAAAGTAGGTAAAAAGGTCATTCGTATTGGATAATACTTAGCACATTTACTTATTTACTTTCACTGGTATTGCATTGTTTTACTTGGCTCGGAGGCCGACTGAATTTATCTATGTAGGTATAGTACAAAAATAGACAAACTAATAGAAGCCTACTTATGTGATTTATTTTTGTTTTGTTTTTCTTACAAAAATAGCCGAACTAAACGAAGCCTAGAGTCTTCGATGTGCTATTTTGATTTGATTTTTGGTTCATGTCATTTTGAAGATTCATCAAAATCCGTGTGATAGTTGTTTTTGCGTGAAGAAGTTACAAATATCTATCTAGGTATCCTTTACCCATACAAAATTTCGCGTTTTTGACGTAAATATTACGTAGAGTAGGGAAACGTACCCAAATTCTTTAAAAATGCAACAAGTGAATGGGATTCTTCAAAATCTAAGCACTAAAAACATAAAAGAATTATAATATAGCACTACGAGTAAATAAAATACCCATAAAAGTCACTTATTTTTGCAAGTAGGCTTTTAAAAAGCACTTTTACACGTCCCAATATTAACCCTACCACTGCTTCGGGACAATAAATGGGCCAGTGCTGAGAAGAAGCAGCGCAAAAAACTCTGTCACTGTATAATACTATGGAACGAATAACGTCTAGATTAAAACAGCGTATATTTTATCTTAAAATAGCACATAATTATAATTGCTTCAGATGGGATAATGTTAAACTTGAAAAGTAACAATCGTCCGTTCATTTGGAAAATTTTGGAATTCACCTCTGTACCTCTACATTTTATACTCGTAACAAATCATACACACAATGTACTATGTTAATTCACTGCTCTATAACATAATTCATCCAAATAATAGCTAGTAGAACAATTTGTGTGTAGCTATTCATTACGATTGTGTAAGCTTGCTCACTGCTCGGTATTATCTAATACAAGATTTGCCTGTCTGTGTTTACCGTGTACTTGGGTTGGAACATGATACTTATCAATTACAGAATACGGTACCTAATAATGGTAATTGGATTGTTCTACAGGCGACGAGAAAGCAAGTACTTCTATCTAATTCTAAATATATATACATAACTCAAAGGTGACTGACTGACTGACTGGCATAGTGATCTATCAACGCACAGCCCAAACCACTGGCCGGATCGGGCTGAAATTTGGCATGCAGGTAGATGTTATGACGTAGGCATCCACTAAGAAAGGATTTTACGAAACTCCACCCTTAAGGGGGTAAAACTCACTTTGTCTTGTGTCGTATACAAGCCACCAGTCCATATTTTGAATACAGTCCGAAATCTCAGAAACTACAAGTGCTAGGAGTCTCAAATTTTGCATGGGGGTTCCTTTTGGAACTGAGTTATTGAGTCTCTAGCCCTGCTTCTTCTAAGCACTGGCCCATTTATTGTCCCGAAACAGTGGTAGGGTTAATACTGGGACGTGTAAAAGTGCTTTTTAAAAGCCTATTTGCAAAAATAAATGAGTTTTATGAGTTTTTAGGTTTTTAACGTAGGTGCTCACTAAGACGGGATTTTACTAAATTCAACCCCTAAGGGGGTAAAACGGGGTCCACGCGTACGAAGCCGCGGGCGGCCGCTAGTAACTAATATTATAAAGCTGACGAGTTTGTTTGCTTGAATGCGCTAATCTCAGGAACTACTGGTCCGATTTGAAAAACAAAATTGTGTTGGATACCCTATTTATCGAGGAAGGCTTTGGGCTACATAACATCACCCTACAGTCAATAGGAGCGGAGCAGCAAAGAAAAATTTTGTAAAAACGGGAAATATTATTCAAACTAGATATTTTCATTGTACGATTTCTCTTCATAGTATTCCGTTGATATACCTTTAGATACGGAATTTATGCAACACTAACCTAAGTAAAATAGGCAAACTAGCAATATATTATTGTCTTGTCTTGTCAACTACAAAGAATATCGTGCAAACAAACAAACAATATGACAGTTTTGGTCCATATTTTGCTGACTATTGTTTGTATTGACAAATAATGTTACAAGATCTTTTGTTGCTTATAACATGACTTAACATGTTATATAACGTGTGTTGAAACGTCAATGGTTACAAAAGAGCCGTATGAAATGCATTAATAATGAACCGATTGTCTGTTTGTCATTTTGTTAAGTATGACCATAATATAAATGAATTGAATTTGGAGTCCAGATTTTGGACGTAAGCATCTTTAACACATAATTTCTCTAAAATAACACGTATTTTTAAAGTCATAAAAGTAATTTCGTTTCAGCCAAATGACGTCCACTGCTGGACAAAGGCCTCCCCCAAGGATTTCTACCACTGCTTCGGAATAATAAACGGACCAGCACAAGAACACAGTCACTTACAGCTTATATACCATTACTAGCGGCCGCCCGCGACTTCGTACTCGTGGATCCCGTTTTACCCTCTTAGGGGTGGAGTTTCGTAAAATCCTTTCTTAGCGAATATGCCTACGTCATAACATCTACCTGCATGCCAAATTTCAGCCCGATCCGTCCAGTGCTTTGGGCTGTGCGTTGATAGATCACTATGTCAGTCAGTCAGTCAGTCAGTCAGTCAGTCAGTCAGACGGCTAAATAGTTTTACAACCATCAATATTTAAATTAGCATTCTGAAGAATTTTAAACGTCTTCTTCAACTCCTTAAGCTCTAAGAAAGCGAAAACGATTCTACGAATAGTAATAAATAATTAGCTGTTTCTCGATAACTAGACGACCTTGGGCGACTGTCCACCCAGCCAAGGCCACGCGGACATTCTAGTAGGCAGAACAAGTCCTTAATAAAATTTACATTATTTGGTTTTGCTCTTTTTTGAGTTGGGCGCTTTTGCTTGGACTATGCTAA
The DNA here is from genome assembly GCF_004193835.3 of Ostrinia furnacalis. Classification (NCBI taxonomy): domain Eukaryota; kingdom Metazoa; phylum Arthropoda; class Insecta; order Lepidoptera; family Crambidae; genus Ostrinia; species Ostrinia furnacalis. The sequence continues at coordinate 641,607 of NW_021131129.1, forward strand.
GATACCAGAAATATTTAAATACTAGCTGAACCCGCAACTTTGTACGCGTGAAAATAGTTTGAATAATATTTCCCGTTTTTGCAACATTTTTCTTTACTGCTCCACCCTTATTGGCTGTAGGGTGATGTTATGTAGCCTAAAGCCTTCCTCGATAAATGGGCTATCCAACTAACACAAAATATTTTTTTAAATCGGACCAGTAGTTCCTGAGATTAGCGCGTTCAAAACAGACAAACTCTTCAGCTCTATAAAAGTATTAGCTTTTGTCCGCGGTTTGTTTATCACACAAATCGTCATAAAGGATGATAGGCACTTTTCTATGGAATCTGGGCTTAAAACCAACAGAAATGTAACTACTATTATTTTTTAGGACTTAATATCAGAAATATATTTTCATATAAATAACTACCAAAAACTCCCGGGTTTGCTTGGAAATTGACATAATGTGTAATAGTAATCGGTGCTTTATTGCTCAAACTTGCTTATCTACTTGCATTTTAAATACATTAAGTTATTTATCCATTATTAGGTATGTCCAACAGTTCAGGAGTGGGGCCAACCCAGTATATTTAAACCATGTTCTACATTATAAGCGTAGGACCATACCTAGGTACCTACCATTTAGAAAAATGACATGAACACAGTCATTTTTCAATGGGATTTCTACCAGTTAAGTTGTAGAGTTCTCGCATAATCGATCACGGACCGATTACTAATCGATATTGCCAAATAACGATTTATCGATTAACAATTCGATTAATCGATTTTATTGATTACCATCATTACTATCATTTGATTGTTAATTCAATTCCTTATTTTCAGCAATATAATCGATTATTGTAATCGAATAATCGATTATTATTTATTCGGTATACATGCTTACTAAATCGATAGAATCGATAGTAAGATATGATACAATACTCTCAATATGATCGATAAAAGCAATCTAATTGACCTAATACTATTTTTATCACCCTAATGTGATGTGCAATACTATGGAAACTTTGCATATTCAACGACCTCTATCGCCGTATCCCCGCGTATTTCAGGATTGTTGTCATACTATGAAATGAAGTACTAGTATTAAGCTTTAATTTAGTATACTTTTTGTTTCTGTTGGTTCAACGCCCAATATGCCCATCATCCTTTATAGCCTATAATATGTTATTCTGGGTTATAAACAATAACACTGTAAAGTTTCATCTAAATCTGCTCGGTAGTTTTTTCGTGAAAGAGTAACAAACAAACATGTTGATATCCAGACATCCATACAAACTTTGACATTTATAATATTAGTAAGATAAGATAGATTAGCAGAATAATATAGAATTAAAACATAGGTAACAATAATAGGTAAGAGTGATAGAACCTTACTTACCTTACCCTACAGTGGTGAAACTAGAAGCGCTTAAAATATAGCCCTCGTTGACAGAGAAATCGGTGATCTTGCATACAAAAATAAAAAACGTACATCGGAACCTAAAACCTCAATTTTTGAAGTCGGTCAATAAATATCTTGTCAAACTCAACTCACAGCATATAAATATGATTGTAACACAGAATCAACTAGGTATGTTACGTAACTAGTGATGTCATTTTTATGAATCTAGAATCTAGACTCAAGACTGTTGCAGTCAACCTTTGACATCTCTTGACATTTCTCATCAGAGTGAAAATATGCGAATTGGTATTCTATTACTTTAGAATACGACTCTATATTCATTGCCAGTTGTTTTAATACTCAAGAAGGAAAATGAAATTACATATTTTCAATCAAGTTGCTTTTTATAGTGCTGTTGACTGCGCATCATGTTTTTTATACCAAATATAAGGTACCACAATATCTTGAAGGATATGCCGATGTCCGTATATTATTTATTTAGTTACTTTACCTTTATTTAGTTTGAATTATACTGTCTTAATTCAATAGCTAGATCCTCTGTCCAACGAGTACGGGACTATTCCCACCTCTCGTTCCCACCGCTGCAACTCCTGTGTAGCCAGGATCTACAGCTTGACCGCCAATTACCCAACCAGTGAAGGTCAAGTTTGTCCCGGGGAAAGTTAAACTGTCATTGGACCCGCAACGAAATTAATCAGAAGAACATGAGGAGTACAAAGTTAAGGTTCCATATTATGATTACGGTCAACCTACCTTTTGTTGCATTGCATAAAAATAAAAACACACACACAGACATGATTATAAAATGTTCTGTAAAATCGCTCCTATTCGTATCACCTTAATGTTATTTTATGTTACCAGCTGAAATTTCCATGTTATAGTCCTAGCATGTAAAACTTAAATATTTCTATGTTAGCCCACAAATGTCGAGGAATCACTGACACTGAAAATACAGTATTTTTTACTAGTTTCGGTGTCAGGGTTCACCCCTTGTTAGATCCAAATGTTTAATTGAATAAATTTATTTATTATTTATTATTATTTAATAAGTTACTATAATAATTCCCAAAGCTACCGTAGCTACATTTTTCTAATTACCCCAGTAATGACAGCCGGTATTGTCTCTATCGCAGCGATATCGCTCCACTAAGGCGCCCGGTTTCGCCCGACCGGTTAGTTCGCTATGCAGCTTAATTTTCTTGCTCTTGTGTAAGATTGGGCGTGTTTCCAATGTCTCAAGATTATTTTTATACATATATTTTTGTTCATTGTCTGTTAATATTTAAAATACTTGTGGTGGGGATACAATATTATACAACTTACGCAATAAAAGATTTGAATTTTAATATGAACTTATGATGAAGTGTAAAAAGTACATAAATCACTCAGCGAGGCTGAGTATAGTTTAAAAAGTATGGCAATTGACTGAAACCAATAATTAATTACTACTCCAAGACACAACTTCCTTCAAAACATACTTCAGTTTAGCTGTCAAAATCGAATTGGTTTACAATAATTTTGCTTTTGGTATATACAGGGTGGCCAAAACAGTGAGGTCTAAAAGAAAATCATTTAATTGCTAAGCCTAAATGGGTAACATGATGTACTGGATAATATGATAACCACATCGTGTAAACATTCATGAAATGCAATAAATACATTTTGACTTTGACTTTGACTTTGAAAAAAATTTAGATTCCTTACATCAAGGTGTACCTAAATAGCCCCCATGTATGTAATACGATTGTGCTTAGTTTAGGAGATAGACTTAATTTTGTGATATTTTAAAAGTTTGTGACCTAATAGGCTTTAAACATTTTTATCTTTTTTTTTGGGGTGACTTTTCTCAGATTTCTTTTTTTCGACAGATTTGTTATTAATTGCAGATGTTTGAAAAAAATAATCACCTTCCTATCTTTGATTCAAGATACAAAAGTTTTGCTAGAAACATTAAAATTATGCTTTTATCAGAACACTATCAAATTTTCAACTTAAAAGTTTAAGTAAAAAAAAGAATTCCAAAACCATTTTAAAAACTGCACCGTTTCCTAAACATTCATAATAATACAAAAAAACATGTATAAGAAAGTCAAAAAGACACTTCGACTTACCACTTTAGTGGACCGATTACAGGAAATAGTGGCCCATTAAGTACATGTTTTTTTGTATTATTATGAATGTTCAGGAAACGGCGCAGTTTTTAAAATGGTTTTGGACCTATGGAAGTTCTTTTTTTACTTAAACTTTTAAGTTGAAAATTTTATAGTATTCTGATAAAAGCATAATTTTAATGTTTCTAGCAAAACTTTTGTATCTTGAATCAAAGATAGGAAGGTGATTATTTTTGTCAAATATCTGCAATTAATAACAAATCTGTCGAAAAAAAAAATCCGAAAAAAGTCAACCCAAAAAAAAGATAAAAATGTTTGAAGCCTACTAGGTCATAAAACTTTAAAATATCACAAAATTAACTCTATCTCCTAAACTAAGCACAATCGTATTACATACATGGGGGTGATTTAGGTACACCTTGATGTAAGGAATCTAAATTTTTCTTTTAGACCTCATTGTTTTGGCCACCCTGTATTATTTGAAATCAATATAAAGCTTGTAAAAAGTCAATCAATTATGTTGGTAGAATCATTACGTCATAATAAATAACTCAAATTTGCTACACAAAATAATTAGGGTTTTCGCGAATGAAAGATCCGCTAGATGGCGGGACGTGGATGTGGGGTCTGACTGCTGCGTGATTGGTGGATTTTGACATATCTGTCAATGTCATGTCGAAAATAACCAATCATGCAGCATTTGGACCTCGCGTCTACGTATTGCCATCTGGCGTATTTTTCAATCGTGAAAACCCTCATTGGTGCGTTTTGACAGCTCAAAAAGTATATCAATTGGCTATGATGTTATGTACCTAATTCTAAATCTTGATTTCTTCCATTATCGTATTACGACAATGGAAACAAACCAACGGTTACAAAACCGCGTTTAAAATTGCTACAATTACGACAATTCGTTTAATTGCAATTATAATAATTTGCTAATATTTATTACGATGCGGTTAAGTAATTTTGCAAAAAATGCAAATGGCTGCCTAGTTTGATCTACATTTTTGATAAAATATATTTTGTGACCACATTATTTAACAAAAAGAGATAGTAGGAATGAAAAATACGAGTTAATTTGTAACTTGTCTACTTTTTGATCAAAAATATCTATACAGGGTGGAAACGATAAGTGATCTAACTCAAATATTTCTAAACTAAGTATACAAGATATCGACGAACTGGTTACTGATCCTGAAAGTGCTTCACGAGCTCTTTCAAACGGTATCAGTAATAGTTTTCAGAATTAACTGGATCTATCCGTAAATTCAATGTTTTCAACCTTCAAAAATTAGACTGTGGGTGAAATTAAATTAGTATCTCAATGGAAATTGTGTATGTAGTACACAAGTAAATTTGCAAACCATTTATGATTATAATATACATTATTTTCTCAATGAAGCCCTATTCAAAAAAATATATTTGTTGTCCTTTAAAAAGTGACTGACTAAAAATCGTTGGCCAATATAACAAAACATCATTTCAATCATCAATTAAATATTCTCGACGCGACTTCAAGTTTTTTAACCTTTACAATATGACCACCTTTCCTTTGTTTTTTAAATTAAAATTCAACGTGCAATATCGTGTACTTTTCTTGAGAATTATGTGATAGTACCTATCTGTGACAGACATATTTACGTATATGTCATAAAAAACTCATCAAACTCATTTATTTTTGCAAATAGGCTTTTAAAAAGCAATTTTACAATAGGTATCCCGTTCTACTTTTGAAAATTATGGTATTTTATTAGTTTAACTGTATCAGTCTACTTCATCATTACACCTTCAATGAGTCAATTTTGATACAACTTAAATATTTTAAATTGTCAAAGATGAGTATCTGTATCTAGAGACATTTTTTTATTTATTTATCATTGAAAAAAAAAACAGTATACTGTATAATATCGATAGCAAAAACCATGTAGGGTATTAGAAAAAGACATAGGTTAACTTTTATTTCAAAACATAAAGGGGATGAATTAAGGGTTTTGCTGAAAAATAAAATTGATTTTAATTTAAAGCTTTGGCATCACTGACATATCGACCTGCCAATTTCATGTACACACTCATAATTTTAGCGTTAATGTTTTAGTTTTGTTGGTAAGCAGTTTTAGACTATACCGTCTTAAAAATAGCGTCTCAATTCAAAATCTTCGCTTAAACACGGGTTACCTACGTGAGTGCGACAAACGTTACATCGAATTTTGTTTCTTCGAAAACCTTTCTGCGAAGTTACTATACTGCGACGCCTTGTTATATCGATGCCTTGTTACTGCGATGTAACGTTACATCGAAAAACTTTACTGCGAACGATTTTACTGCGAAGCCTTCTTTATTTGACTTAACAGATAGATAAAAAAAAATCAATTACATACATCAAAAGAATACTTACCTAATATAATGCATTATGTATTTATTTATTTAAAACATACATGCACTATGTACACAAGGCGAACTTAATGTGATTCAGAACTCTCCTCCAGGTAACAAAATAAAGTGAATAAAGTGGGCGGTACAAAATTAAAGATAAAATAAGATTCTAAATACATTAAATTTTATTTACTCATTACACATATTTAACAGTTGCATCATTGATTAAATAACATGAGAATAGAAACATAAATATAAATAAATTATAAAATATGTGCCTACCTATTGATTTGCATTTTTATAATGATACTTACTACTCACTCGTTCATTAAAAATGACTATGTACATAATTTCGCAGTAAAATCGTTCGCAGTAAAGTTTTTCGATGTAACGTAACATCGCAGTAACAAGGCATCGATATAACAAGGCGTCGCAGTATAGTAACTTCGCAGAAAGGTTTTCGAAGAAACAAAATTCGATGTAACGTTTGTCGCACTCACGTAGGTAACCCAAAGCCAAATAAAAATATTACAAAATTATTGTTCATGCTATGAACTAAGATATTATGTACAATGTACATATTTGAATCAATTATTTTTAAGATATAAGAGTTTACTTGTTAGTATCTCGACGCGTCGGTACCATGGTCGGAACAGAAGAGGGGTTGAGGGGAGAAGGGGACAAGAAGCGATTGTCTATTCTATCTATGCGATGTTCATTTGCACGTAAAATGTGATATAAACACTTAAATAAAACATTTATGAAACCATGATTTAAGATTTTCAAAGCTTTTGTAAATATTTTGACAGCTGGTAGCGACCTCTAAATCTTAACTAAAAAAAAAAAACAAAAAAAGCTAATTTCATATTTAGAGGTATATTAATCGAATGAGAAAGTGCCCCGGGGATAATTCAAAAGTCGAAAAATAAGGACCACCCTAATAAATATTCCACAAAATGTAGAAGAAGGTTAATTTAATAAAACTTTAAGGTTGAGTTGCACCACTTAACTTTGACCTTAACTATAAAGATAACCAGAGTTTTTCGTATGGAGTATGATTGATTTTTGACGTTTGATAAAGTTAAAGTAAGATGGTGCAACCCAGCTTAAATACTTGATTCTTATTTTTTGGGTTATAAAAAATTCGTTGACATGCCAAAACCGAGTATAGTTTAGTAATACGGGTTCGATCACTTCTTGCGACATGGCGGCAGGCGCGACATGTGTGAGGATGCTTTAAAGCTGACAACAACATTATCATCTAAAATGTCAAAGTTAAGTCCTGTTGACATGAAAACATGTACGTAATATATTGACACTTCTAAGCCGCCATATGATACCAATTGACACACTTTTTAGGCTTATAGCTTTAGGCCAATAGAACCCTTCCATTTGCTTATTATTTTAAACACAACGATAAAACTCTTGGCCTGTATTTCACCTGATGGTAAGTGATGATTAAGCCGAAGGTGGAAGCGAGCTTCACCCGGAATCCTCAACCACGGAGGAACTGGCTATCTTACCTCTAACTGCCGGATCACAACAATGCTGTTAACATTGTTGTTATGGCGACACACATAAGTAAGATGCCGGTAGTCACCTAACTTTAACCGTAACCATAACCATAAGCGGTGTTTTTATATAGAGTTTGACAGATTTTTGACGCTTGCTATAGTTAAAATAAGATGGTGCAGCCCAGCTTTAGACTACCACCAACCAAATCGAGCAGAAATAATTATTGCCTCCAATGTCTATCAGTTTGCTACTGTTTCTCACGAGTCGTAATAGTTAGATAGTTGAAATATTCACAGAATGTGTATTTTTATTGCCTCTATAGCAACACTTACTAAAAATTTCAAATTATGTACTAGCTTTCCGTCCGTGGCTTCGCCCGCGAGGAATTTTTTCTGTCACAGAAAAACTTCATCGCGCGCGTCCCTGTTTCAAAAACCGGACAAAAACTATCCTATGTCCTTTCCCGGGATTCAAACGACAAATTTTATCAAAATCGGTTCAGTGGTTTAGGCGTGAAAGCTAGACAGACAGACAGACAGATTTACTTTCGCATTTACAATATTAGTAGATATAGATTTCATTCTCGTTCAAACTCGTTTTAAATAAAAAATGTTGCACAAACTAGAAACCTATAAACAATAACGATTAATAGAAGTCAATTCTGAATGTTAAGAACATATTTCAACAAGTCACGTTTTAGAAGGGAAAGACTAGCATAAACAGAGTAACTTAACTATATTAAGTTTATTTATAGTATAACATCGAAGGTTCTATATTTTATCCAACAATTATACCTACTAGAGCCTGCAAGTACTGTCGCACATAAGCTTTATATTTTTACTCATAAACTCATTTTATTTTTGCAAATAGGCTTTTAAAAAGCACTTTTACACGTCCCAGTATTAACCCTACCACTGCTTCGGGACAATAAATGGGCCAGTGCTGAGAAGAAGCAGCGCAAGAAACTCAGTCACTATTATTACATTATAACTCGACATGTGCCAGTATATGTATAACTTGATGAGTCCTCAGTTACAATCTATACTAATATAAATGCGAAAGTAACTCTGTCTGTCTTGCTTTCACGCCTAAACCACTGAAGCGATCTTGATGAAATTTAGCATAGAGATAGTTTGAGTCCCAGGAAAGGACATAGGGTAGTTTTTATCCCGGTTTTTGTAACAGGGACGCGCGCGATAAAGTTTTTCTGTGACAGACAAAATTCCACGCGGGTGAAGCCGCGGGCGCTAAGTCCATAATAAAGAAGTTAAAGAAGGTAATGACTATTAGCTACATAGTGAATAAGTGTCTAAATCATCATCATCAGTTCATTTAGTCTCTACTGCAGGAGCATGACTTCTAATTTACCAAAAACAAATAGAGAGTTTTTCCTACACTCCCCACGCTGGCCAGACGGATTGGCGAGGCTTGATGTCCAATGACAGTTTAACTTCTCCCCGGGACAAATTTGACCTTCACCGGTTGGGTTTTTATTGGCGGTTAAGCTGTAGATCCTGGCTACACAGGAGTTGCAGCGGTGGGAACGAGAGGTGGGAATTGTCCCGTATCTTACCAACTACTGCAACACAAGTAACTGTATTTATATCTTATTTTCTATTGATTTTTCAATGAAACACCTCCCAAATAAACCTGTCACAACCAGGAAGCGAATTCGAGCCGTCAATTTCAAGGTCTATGCCCTCGTTACCGTCTATAGCCCCAGTGGACTGGTTACCCAACCTATTTGACTAAAAAGGGAGGTAATGTGTTACTGAATCCTTTTATGTAAAGCAATCTGAATATATTTACGTTCGTACTGTTAGGCGACCTGTTTGTAGCTATTTATAGTGAGCATTGCTCATGGACTTTTGTAGGCTTAGCATAAATAGTTTGGTGGTTGAAGAGTGCAATATTAGAGTTACTGGTTCAAGGTTCGATTCACAGCTGGGTCATAGGAATTAAGAGAATCATTGTGTGTATCGTAATGTAGTCGGCCGATAGTTGGGCCCGATTCAAAGTATGAAAAATCAATCGATGTAATGTGCGCACTTTCATACATCTCCATACTGATTAACAGCCCGACTCAACTATCGGTCAACTAATAGTTGGTGGTCGGCGCCTAGGCTTTTTCCAGTTTATCTATGGCATTGTAAAATTGAGATGATTAAAAAATATTTCATTTAATATTTTCTCTAAAACGGACCACAATTTAAATAAACGTTATTGGCTTTTACTTTACTTTTGCCCGCGGCTTCTGCTAAACTCTAGATCCCCATTCATCCCTTTAGAGGTTGAATTTTGAAAATCTTGATATCCTAGCGGATAACACGAAGGGGGTGAATTTTGGAAAATCCGTTCAATGGTTGAATTTGTTACTTATGTCGCGTTGATACCCTTGTTTCTCTATTTTAACTGGCAAAGAATATTTGTTTATCCGACTTTAACAAAAGGAGGTTTTGAACTCGGTTTGTTTGTTTTTACTTATTCAAATCTTGGTTGTATATTTAAATACGAGTATGCTACACGGTAGCCAGTCAAAACCAACAAAAACCAAATATCGAAGACAATACCGCCAAGTAGGTCGGCATCAGTACACCGAACACGTCTGTGTTACATAACTGTTGAACCTTATTTGGGCATAAGTCGTGTTACCAGTTCTTATAAAATTATCTGATGGCTGTTAGGGCTACCAGCTAAGCTGCTAAATAAAGTCTTGAGAAAGAGCTGAATGTATAAAACGTCCTCAAGACCTCAACCGGGACCCAAACCCAGGACATTACAAGCATTACATTTTGTCGGCCGTTTGGTGTAGTGGTTCGAAACGGACTATTCCGGAGGTAGCGGGTTCGATTCCCACACAGTACAAATATTTGTGTGCATGAACATATTTGTTTGTATTAGACTGGGTGTTTTCTATGTATATTAAGTATGTATTTACAAAAAAAAGTATTTAAGTATGTTTATATCCGTTGTCTAGTACCCATAGTACAATCTTTGCTTAGTTTGGGACTAGAAGCGCAGTGTAAATGTCCAAGGATATTTATTTATTTATTTATTACAACACCCGCGATCCCACACCGACTCGCGACGGATTCGAACCGCCGCGACGCGGTTGGCCGACCACTTTCACTGGGCATGCCTGTAACGATCTATTATATAGGCGATTTCAAAAGAGAATGAATTAGTGCTCATTGGGAATGTAGAGAGTTCGATTCCTGGAGGGTGTATGTACAATTGTACAGCGTCTAATATTGTGTAAAGTATGGAACCTACAAGTTTGCTCGTATACATTGGCGAGAAGCTACCAGCTACCAGCACTCGCTAAATATGTACATTAATTTGTCTGCATATTTAAAATACTATTACCTTGCAAAAACCGAACTCCGGTAATTTCGGCTGGAGATAAAAACAAAAATATTTCAGGACACCCAAAGTAGACAAAAAGTTCGCAACACGTCTTTGTTACAAAGGGAAGTCGAACCTTAACTTCGAACTCCTCCTATGTTCTTCTGATTAATTTCGTTGCGGGTCCAATGACAGTTTAACTTTCTCCCGGGACAAACTTGACCTTCACTGGTTGGGTTGTTGTTGGCGGTCAAGCTGTAGATCCGCTGTGCTCGGTTTGCTGCTTCACTTAAGCAAGCATCGTTTGTGAATACGGGCGTAAGTCAAAAATGTAAACCCTACTAGCCTGGTGGTGCTACCAGACTACAAGACAGCGGTTTCGGGATCGAACCCCGCTGGGGACAAGTACCAGTAACACCCGGATTTACGCTCTACTTATTTCAGTATAAATAATTGGCGTATTTGTTGGAATTATTTATCGGCATTGATAATGCAGCGATTCGTTATTTTCTTAATTAAAAGCAATCAGAATAAATTGTTGAATAATATGGTTTAAAATGACTTCCTCTTCTTGATAAACCCATTCAATAAAAATGTACTATCGGCGACAGATTGGGGGAGGCTATTCAGCAGTGGACGTCCTGTGGCTGAAATGATGATGATGATGGAATGTATAAATAAATAAATAAATATCCTTGGACATTTTACACTGCGCCTCTAGTCCCAAACTAAGCAAAGCTTGTACTATGGGTACTAGACGACGGGATAAACATACTTAAATACTTTTTTTTTTTTTTTGTAAATACATNGGCATAGTAGTCCGTTCTGAACCACTACACCAAACGGCCGACTATGCCGAGAGGTCCCGGGTTCGAATCCCGGCCGGGCAGAAATTGAAATGATGAATTTTAATTTCTGACATGATGATCGGCGACAGTGTTAACTATCCATTTCTGTTTTTGCTCTCGCTCTCATCAAATGGTGATTCTTTGCGATAGAACGAGACGACAGTCGACATGACCGGCAATGGGTAGTTGCCGATAGTACATGCAGTAGTCATCATCATCATCATCATCATCAGATCATTGAGTCTCCACTGCAGGAGAACGACCCTCTAATTTACCAGAGGCAAATGGAGGATTTGTCCTACACTCCCCACGCTGGCCAGACGGGTTGGGGAGGCCTGATGTTCGTATTTTTGTCCCTTAGTTAATTACAACATTCATGGGAAGAGTATTTAGTTCTTAAAAAATAATTTTAGTATTGCAAGTACCTAGGCTTTTAAAAAGCACTTTTACACGTCCCAGTTGCAAAATACAGAACCCAGTATTAACCCTACCTCTGCTTCTAGTTTATAAATATGTATTACTAATAGTCCCGCTAACCCTTCGTGGTAATTTATTGTGGGCGCTGCAGGCTTAAGGGGGGCGGTAAGAGACCCAGAAAAAAAATCGGGACGTTGTGTAGAGGCTTGGGAGGCGTCATCTACTAGGAGGACTCTTAGACACCGACTGAGCTCGACTATTGACTACAAAAATGGGGGGCGCTAAAAATAATTTATTCTCAAAGTGGGCAGTAGACTAAATAAGTTTATTAGTTAGTAAGTAGCGCTTAATTCAGTCAGTATCTGAGGTGTGGAAGCGGCATGGGAGGGGGTGACATTGACATAATATGACGTGACATACAAATCTGAAGTTTCGCTGACGTTTGCCCGTCTTAAAATCCACCGATCCAAAGAGCTGAGTTACGCTCGTATTCACAAATTAATGTTGCTTGCTTAGGTGAAGCAGCAAATCGAACGCACAGCGTTGAATGATGATGATGATCATGATGACTACTGCATGTACTATCGGCAACTACCCATTACCGGTCATGTCGTCTCGTTCTATCACAAAGAATCACCATTTGATGAGAGCGAGAGCAAAAACAGAAATGGATAGTTAACACTGTGGCCGATGTACACATTTTTATTGAATGGATTTATCAAGAAGAGGAAGTCATTTTAAGCCATATTATTCAACAAATTATTCTGATTGCTTTTAATTAAGAAAATAACGAATCGCTGCATTATCAATGCCGATAAATAATTCCAACAAATACGCCAATTATTTATACTGAAATAAGTAGAGCGTGAATACGGGTGTTACTGGTACTTGTCCCCAGCAGGGTTCGATCCCACAAACACTGTTAGCTTTGTAGTCTGGTACACAAACCACCAGGCTAGTAGGGTTTACATTTTTGACTTACGCCTGTATTCAAAAACGATGCTCGCTTATATGAAGCAGCAAATCGAACGCACAGCATTGAATAGGCTCTGTGATCGGTTCGTGTGTCACCCTTTGCGTCCACGCGCACTGTGAGACCTCATAGTGCTTGTGAATACGGGCGTTAAACTTCAACGGGACCCTCAAACAATAAGTACTTGTTCCTCCACAGTACAATATCAAGTACCCGCCGAGGCGCCGAGGTCATTCACCCTGCGAGCGCGCCGGCCTTGCTTGACTTTTACTTGATATTGTTGCGTTGAAAGGGCTTGCAGGAACTGTGGTCTAGTGGTACGATTCAGACCCAGAGGACTTGGATTCGATTCCCAGTGGGGGCAAAACTTTCTGCTTGGTTCAATATGAAAATAAAAAATAGTTAATTCAATTTTGACCACTAGTGGCACTTATGAACGTCAACATACAGTTAAAAAAACCAGGTAGCCCTTCAGGGGCACTTTACATGTCTCCTTATCTTTTGGCCCTACCAGCGCTTCGAGACAAACATAAGTAAGGCAAGTGCTGAGAAGAAACGCCGGAACAAACTCAGTCACCACTAGTTCCAAGTAATTTATCTAACGGTAAGGATAACCAAATTCAAGTACATCAAATTTATGTGCATAGGTTTACAATAGGTCTGGTTGGTAGTCCCTTGCCTGACGTTTACTTATATAGGGACTGTAGGTTCAAACCTCTGTGGTCTAGTGGTAAGACCAGTGACCACCTGTCTCAGTAACGGAGGTCCTTGGCTCGATTCCCAATAGGGGCAAATTTCCCTGCTTCGTTTGGTTGTTGGCAGGGCTTTGTTCTAAGACCGCCCGGCTTACTACCATAACAACAATGTTAGCATTGTTGTGTTTTGACACTTGGAGGTAATATAGCCAGTTCCTCCAAAGAAATAAGATTCCGTGCTTTGAGTGCCATGCGTCTGGTCTGACAGAGCGACTTTGTTTTACTATGTAGAGACGTGAAAACCTTATCTGACCCAAAAGGGGGTAATTCAGATGTAATTATTACTGATAATGTCTAGAGACCTAAATCATATACAATTGACCTAATCATCATCATCATTTCAGCCATAGGACGTCCACTGCTGAACATAGGCCCCAATGCTTTCCAAGTTGATCGATTGGTAGCGGCCTGCGTCCAGCGCTTCCCTGCTACCTTTACAATATGGTCTTGTACTTACTCACAGCTTTTAAGTTTTTAAGGTTCTTTTAAGTTATTATAGAGCTTTGGACTAGCATATTTCGCTCACTAGTTGAAGTCTGGCTAGTAAAAGGGCCTTACGACAGTGTCGCCATCTGGTGACCGCAAAATACGACTATTTTAAATTTATGTACTCTATGTATGTAGTTTTTATTTCCAAGTATTCGGAACTAACAATAATAGGAAGCGAACGCCATATCACCACATCGGTGCATTGTTCTTACCGTGTGTATGTCCTAGTGATGTGCTGTGGACGTAGAGTACCGATGTCGATAAAAATAATTCTATTGAAACAAAACCGAAATGCTTGTAAGTAAACTAGAGATGTGTGAGTACGCTTCTGACAGCCGATCTGGTGAAGGTCGCGCGAAGTACCTGGATGCGGGCAGCGCATGACCGATCGTTGTTGGAGATCCTTGAGGAAGCCTTTGTAGCAGTGGACGTCATTTGGCTGAAACGAATGAACGAATTTTGAGAAATTAGTGTCGTTATGAAATACTTAGAAGAACACAACTAATATGGTGACAGCCTCACTAAATTCAAGTCGAAACTTATGCCTGTCTTCGGTACAACTTAGGCACCGAACAAAATGAACAATGCTGTGTATACCTGTAATTGAGGTCGTATACGCAATACGTATCATGTGTTAAGACATGTTAAAATGTATGAACTGTATGTGACTTTGTTGGTGTACCTAATAAATAAATAAATAAACATGGCTCAAATTGGGTTAAATGTGGTGTTGCGAAAAACTAACGAAATTGCACTTTGTAACATGTAATGTATTTGTAAGGAGTTTGACTGACTTGACGTTTGTCATAGTTAATTTAAGATGATGCAACTCAGCCTTTACAGTTTAACTTCAACTTTAAACTTTTCTGTTGCGAACTATTATAAATTAACCGTTT
Source organism: Ostrinia furnacalis (assembly GCF_004193835.3). Lineage (NCBI taxonomy): Eukaryota > Metazoa > Arthropoda > Insecta > Lepidoptera > Crambidae > Ostrinia > Ostrinia furnacalis. The sequence goes on from NW_021131129.1 coordinate 656,734, forward strand.
TTTAACCGACTTCAAAAAAGGAGGAGGTTCTCAATTCGAGTCGGTGCCGGTAAATATATTTATCTTGGCACCAACTCCAAAAGTATCAATCATTAATTCATCCTAATAAATAAGTAATTAGTAATTATTTTTCTACTTTTCAGTGCATGTTTTTTGTTAAAATTAATTTTATTATTTACTCTTTTGCTCTATAGCATTGAAAAAAAAATTTATCATCATTAGTTCAACTAGTCTCCACTGCAGTAGCACGACCCTCCCTAATTTTCCTATCGATAAGTTTTTCCCATCACTATTCGAACACAAAGCAAGGTCCTACACATTACGACAAATACCTTAAGTACATAAGCTCTTATGTACACAACGACTTATAACACATTCTCTTCGCAATGTATGTCGTATTTCTTGACATATAGAGTCGAAAATGTATATGCCAATGTGTATTTAACTACTTAAAATTCAATGCAATGTTGACTGGCTGAGGTTTTTAAATTATTTCCAAGGATTTTTTCTGTATTGTACGACATATTGGAGGTATTTTAAGAAAATCCTTCAATAGCTCTATACATTAATTTGTGACATGATTTTTTAAGAGGGATGTTAAGTGCTGCCTCACGCAAAAACTACTGGACGGATTTTGATACAACTTTAGAATTTTGTATCATCATCATCATCTCAGTCATAGGACGTCCACTGCTGAACATAGGCCTCCCCAATGCTTTCCATGTTGCCCGGTTGGTAGCGCCTTCCTGCTACCTTTATGATGTCGTCGGTCCACCTTGTGGATGGAGGTCACATGCTGCGTATGTTGTAGTTTAGTGGAAAATCTAGACGCGATTCCTTGGATATTTACGTACCTATCCCTATTTGAGAAACGCTGACTTACGCCCGTATTCACGAACGATACTTGCTTAAGTGAAGCAGCAAATCGAACGCACAACGTTGAATAGAGCTCTGTGATTGGTTCGTGTGTCACCCTGTGCGTCCACGCGCACTGTGAGACCTCATAGTAGTGTTAAATACGGGCGTTGCTTTAGTGCATAGATTTGTTTTATACGCTAGCAATAGTGTGAAAGTATTTTCATTGCATGAACTAACAGATTTTTTCTTTGTTCCAGGTCACTGTAGCACAATGAAGCGAAAACACAGATGGCTGGGAATCAGTATATTGTGTAAGTATCAGTAAAATTTTGTTAGTAACAACGGGATTTCTTGGTGAGAGAGTGAAACGGGATGTTTTTCTTTTGCTTTCTTATAAAAGTGCTTGTCCATACCATAATGTTCCGCAAAACTTTTGTATTCAAGGTTTTTTCGTTCGTTTCGTCTCAGTAAAATATGGCGTGTAAAATTATGACAACGAATAAAATAATGTTCTTAGATCATGTTAACCTATATTTTGGGAAACATGAGTCGTCCCAAACCATCTTTGGATGCTCACTGACAGCAAACAAATCTATATTTCAACCAGTTTTTTTACAGGACCAAAATTAGAAATACCACCGACTCCGACCCATTTTTTTAACCTGACATAATTTGCAATAAGGAAATCCAAAGAAGATTTATTTATGTGTGCCAAAAATGTCAAATTAGAATGCAAGGATTACAAGGTTATTAACGCTACGTAGAGTTAGCATTTTAAAGCTGTGTTCACATTAACCATCATCATCATTTCAGCCACAGCTGAATATAGCCTCCTCCAATAATTTCCACATCGCCCGTTTGGTAGCGGCCTGCATTCAGCGCCTTCCTGCTACCTTTATGAGGTGGTCGGTCCATCTTGTGGGTGGTGGTCTTCACATTACTGAATAGCATTCAAGACATTTATTTAGACTCCACAACAGGAACACGACACTGGTGACTGAGTTTCTTGCGCTGCTTCTTCTCAGCACTGGCCCATTTATTGTCCAGAAGCAGTGGTAGGGTTAATACTGGGACGTGTAAAAGTGCTTTTTAAAAGTCTATTAGCAAAAATAAATGAGTTTTATGAGTTATTTGCAATATAAGGCTTGGTTGCACCATCTTATTTTAACTTTGACAAACGTCTAAAAGCTGTCAAAGTCCATACAAAAACACCGAATTATCGTTAAAGTTAAGATCAAAGATAGGTGGTTTGCAGCCTTAGTGCTAAAATCCGTGCGAAGCCGGAGCGGGTCGCTAGTTGTATATTATAATAAATCATATTGCAAGATTGTTGTTATTTTGAACTTTTCACAAGTTAGCTATTCAGTCATTTATAATCTAGATCCTTGACATTTCACGAGAGATGCGCCGCGGTCTAGACTTGCCTCCTACGCAACAACAAAAGTAACATCCTAATATTAAAATTGGTATTTAGATATTATATCGCAAAACTGACATTTATGGGGTGCTGATTCTATTTTATCATATATCAAACTCATTTATTTTTGCAAATAGACTTTTAGAGTAGGCGCACACCGTTGATTTATAGATGGCCGATAGTTGTGCCCGATTTTAAATTGTATGAAGAATCGGCCAAATCGAATCGGCGTAGTGTGCGCACTCCCATACATGCCCATACTGATCAACTGCCCGACTAAACTATCGGCCGACGAAAAATCAACGGTGTGCGCCTACTCTAAGAGTAGGCGCAAACCGTTGATTCGATTTGGCCGATTCTTCATACAAATTAAAATCGGGCACAACTATCGGCCAACTAAAAATCAACGGTGTTGTGCGCCTACTCTTAAAAATCGCCTTTACACGTCCCAGTATTAACCCTACCACTGCTTCGGGACAATAAATGGGCCAGTGCTGAGAAGAAGCAGCGCAAGAAACTCAGTCACTATTGTCAGCCTCCTTTTCAAGGGTTTAATAGTAATAAGTATCCATAATTGAAATTTATTGGTTTAGATAAGCTATTTTACGTAGCAGGAAGGCGCTGGATGCAGGCCGCTACCAACCGGCCGTTGTGGAAATCATTGGGGGAGGCCTATGTTCAGGAGTGGACGTCCTATGGCTGAGATGATGATGATGAGTAAAAATACATACAAATACTTCATAAAGTAAAATAACTTTTTCATCATGACGTCATTTAGTCTTCACTGCAGGAGTACGACCCTCTCCAATTTACCAGAGGCAAATGGAGGACTTGGACGACACTCCCCACGCTGGTTGAGGAAGCAAATAACTTAAATTTTATGATTCAGTCGTAGATACAATTAAAATGTTAAAATTTTAATCATAAATCTAAATAAAATTGATCTGATTATAAATTGCTTTAGTAAAAAATAAATAATAATTCGAAGGCCGTTTAGTTGACTCCATCTTGCACAATTTATGAGAACAACTAATTTAAAATACCTTCATCTAAAACTTGATAATAAAATTCTAGAATGTTTAAAAAATAATGAAGTAACGTAGATTCTAGTTTTGAACGTGTTACTAATCATTTATTACATAATATAAATTCTAGTTTCAATTGTGGAATATTAAACTCATAATATCTCTATAACCCAACCTGTCTGGTGGACCGACGACATCATAAAGGTAGCAGGGAAGCGCCTGACGCAGGCCGCTACCAATCGATCAACATGGAAAGCATTGGGGGAGGCCTATGTTCAGCAGTGGACGTCCTATGGCTGAAATGATGATTATGATGAATACCCTCTATAAACCTGCCTGGCCAATGGAGTGCAGGCCAAATTCTACACTTGCCTCTAGTAAATAAAAGAAGTCGCCCTTCTGCAGTGGAGTTAGACAACGATAAAATTATTAATAACTAGCTTTCCGCCCGCGGCTTCGCCCGCGTGGACTACATTATATAGTCTATAGTGAACCCGCCTATTTTTTCCAAAATAAAATGTAGCCTATGTTGGTACTCGTGGATAATGTAGCTTTCGAATAGAGAAAGATTTTTTAAAAACAGTCCAGTAGTTTTTGAGCCTATTCATTACAACCAACCAAACAAAGTTTTCATCTTTATAATATTAGTGTAGACAAAGCTATCAAAGACATTTTTAATCAGGGTACGACGCCCAAAGTAAAAAAAAACTAAGTTTTTTTTTGCAAAAAGACAACAGACAAACTAATATCAGGGTAATACCGAAATGCATTATCCTTATTTTGTTTTAAGAAGTCTCGAGTTTTATTTGAGTTATCCTTAAAACTCGAGTGCTGATGACCTTTGTGGTTAACACAATTAAGGCTCTGGCCGTAACCAAACCTGGACAAATTCCCCCTTATTACAAAAGGCTAGACTCTGGCTGGTTTAAATTGACTTTTAGTATGGAATGTTCATTTAGGTTATGATAGGAGTATTCCCACCTCTCGTTCCCACCGCTGCAACTCCTGTGTAGCCAGGATCTACAGCTTGACCGCCAATAACAACCCAACCAGTGAAGGTCCTTTTTTCATTGACATTGCTGATAGCCGAGAATGGCTTTCTAAGCTTCACCGAGCAATATAGATCGTTTCATCCACGAAGACGCGCCCCACCATTCTTCCGCTAATGTTTGAGTGTTATCGGTACACGCTAAATCATCCATGAGTGCACACGCATATAATAATGACGCTCGGATTGCTCGGATCAAACTCATCGCACCCCGTGCGACCTCGACTAAAATTTGCGTGCGTCTTCGTGGATAAAATGATCTATACCAGTGAAGGTCAAGTTTGTCCCATTATGGACTTTTTTTTATCCACAACGAGGAAGCTCTTGGCCTGTATCTGACCTGATGGTAAGTGAAGGTGGAAGCGAGCTTCACCCGGAATCCTCAACCACGGAGGAACTGGCTATCTTACCTCTAACTGCCGGAACACAACAATGCTGTTAACATTGTTGTTATGGCGACAGACTTAGGTAAGACTGAAGACTAATTGTCTCTCTTTCGACTTCCAGGTGTAGCAGTCTTTGTGCTGCCCGAGTTACCGACGTCGTCCGCCGTCAGAGCCACGTCGCTCATCTTCTCCAAGACCACCAGCACCACGGCTGCGCCTGAGGAGCTGCCCACTGGCGATGAAGATGGACCTCAGGTAAATATAGCGTTTTATGGTACCAAAATAGTATTCATTCAGTACCTATATACAGGGTGAATCATTGACATCGTCGTGGAGAATACGAGCCTATACCATTATCATGAGTAGAGTCTTATTTTAGAAGGATGCCAACGATTTCAATTTCAACCTGTATAACCGTGACCAGAGCACCAGAGAGCGCGTTATGACTACAGAAAATCTGTGGAAAGGAACACACCTACCCGAACTCACGTTCGATGTTACTTTTTATCGAAATGACAAATTATTATTGATGTACAAGAGGTTCTCCATTACTTTAATTAGGTGACAAATAGCCCAACAGCGTAGGTGTCGGACTGACCGAAGAGCGCTGGTTCGAAGGTTCGAACCATGCAGTTGTTGGTCTATTGTGGTTAACCCACTCGTAACACAAGCTTATACAGGGTGTCCCAGCATGGGTGAATCAAACTGCTAGGGGAGGTAGCTCTACTAATGTACTATCCCTAAAAATATGAGAAAAAAAAATTAAGCGCATAAGGACACAAAAATTTTTTTTTTTGTTCAAGTGAAAATAAATCAGCTTTGCCTAAGTATCTGGCTATAATTGCTGCGTTTGGAGTTTATTTGTACTTTTTTCTTACTAATATTAATTGTACATGATCGCTTCGTTTATCTGTAAACAAACTTTTGAAAATAATGACCAGATTTCACTTTATTAAAAAAAAATCCGAACTCAAAATTTTTTTTTCATATTTTTTAGGGATAGTTCATTAGTAGAGCTACCTCCCCTATCAGTTTGATTCACCCATTATGGGACACCCTGTATATCTAAGTACAAGGGGCTAAACAGAATAGCTTATTGTAGGACTCGTGATAGCGTATTAAGCTAAACTTGCACTTAGTTATTATTGTCGCGAAGCTTTAGTAAGTTGTACTTCAGTGAACTGCTCCTGAATCAAATGTACCTACTACTGCTTTTTTATTTATTTATAACCGGCAGACAGTGGTGACTGAGTTTGTTGCGGCGCTTCTTCTCAGCACTTGCCAAATGTTGGTCTCGAAGCGCTGGTAGGGTAAAAAGATTATGAGACATTTAGAGGCTCCTTAAGAGCAAAATATTTGACGATTTGTCAGAACTATTTAACAGTCTAATACAAATAAAGAAATTTTGACTTTGACTTTGTAATGATGGCTTTTTAGGCGAAACGTGTAAATAAGCTTTTATAACCATCTTACATAATATCATATTTTATTGATAAATAAATTAGGGATAAATAAACCTTTTAATGAAATCAACGCCTGCCGCTGATTTAAAATTTTTAACTGAGATTATAAAGAATGCGCTTTAAACCACTTTAAACGTCAACGAGGAAATGAAAATAAAAGTAAACCACCTTGATAATCTCACATCCTAGTTAACAGCTGTCGTTTACTTCCTTGAATAATAAGTTCGTGGAGGTACTCATTCATTAGGTATTAAATCACTATCACTTTATTATTCTGCTATATTTATCGACATGTCATTTTAAGCATTTATACTCGAAAATGGGCCTATTTAAGACCCTTAGGTCATATTGTACTTTGCTCTAATTCAGTCAAAAGAACGCTAAAACAAAGCGATGCCAGAGTAACAACTGTCACGTTTATAACTTTGTCTAGGGAGGCAGGTGGTAAGGCCTGTATGTAAGGCTGTTGCACCAATTAGTCTAAGGATGTTTGGACTAAATAAAAATATTTTTCTTTCTTTCTTTCTTTCAATTTACTAACCCTAACTATAGCATTAACCGGTGTTTTTGTATGGAGTTTGAAAGATTTTTGACGTTTGTTAAAGTTAAAAAAAGATGGTCCAACCCAACCTAAATGTTTATTTGCAGCATTTAAAATATTCAACAATAAAACGGGGCTATTCCCACCTATCGTTCCCACCGCCAGGATCTACAGCTTGACTGCCAAAACCCAACCAGTGAAAATCAAGTTTGTCCTAATTCAACGATATAATAAAAATGAATTATTTTCCTTTCCAGACCGAGACCACAGCGGAGGGGGGTGAAGCACCAACAAACGGCACCAAAAAGCTGTCCGGCATCCCCCAAATCGACTACATCTACGACCCCAATCTCCCCCGGGAACTAAACGGGTACAATCTGTCTGGGTACCCCTTCTACGAGACCGTGCCTCCCCCAGAGATGATTGATTTCAAGTGTGATGGTCTCCACGATGGGTTTTACGCGTCAGTCCCCCATAAGTGTCAGGTGAGTGCAAAATTAATTCATCATCATCATTTCAGCCATAGGACGTCCACTGCTGAACATAGGCCTCCCCCAATGACTTCCACATCGCACGGTTGGTAGCGGCCTCCATCAAGCGCCTTCCTGCTACCTTTATCAGGTCGTTGGACCTCCTCGTTTTAGCTGAATGACGTCCACTGCTGAACATAGAACATATTTACACAATGACCGGTACTATGTTGCCGCAAGGTGCTTCCCGCAACCTTCATCAGATCGTCGGTCCATCTAGACAAGATGGTCCCATGATCCCATCACTCTTTGTTGACTTGACAATGGTTCCAACTAGTGAGCACCCTCTTACCGAAACCTTCAAGATACAACTTCTTTGCCATGAAAAGATAAATAACACCTTTTTTGTGATTTTAAGTTGCTCGCACTCTGCATAACTTTCGATCAACTTGTAACGTTGTTTTCATATGTATCAATGCATGCTGTTTGTTTCCTTAATAAAGAAAAATAAAAAATAATTACTTTCGAGTTTTTTTTTGCTGGTATTTTATTTTTACCAGGATCAATGTTTTTTTTAATTGGATGTTAAGTTATGTTACTTTTACTGAGTTTTGAGAGATTGTAATAGTTTCTCGCAATTTTCTACGAGCAAACTGAAAAAGACATTGATGAAATAATATTGTGGGCAGGCCTCCTACTAGGTGGACCGACGATCTGGTAAAGGTCGCGGGAAGAGCCTGGATGCGGGCAGCGCAGGACCGTTCATTGTGGAAAACCTTGGGGGAGGCCTTTGTCCAGCAGTGGACGTCACTTGGCTGAAACGAACGAACGAAATAATATTACTTTAACTTTATTTCTTTATCATTTTCCAGGTGTACCACCACTGCTTGTTCGGCACCCGCTACGACTTCCTGTGCGCGAACTACACAGCCTTCGATCAGAAGACCTTCATCTGCCACTTCGTGTCGGAAGTCGACTGCAAGAACTCGCCGAATTACTTCAACAGGTTGGTCTTTTTCAATAGGCTAGTTGCCTAAAAAAACTTTTTTAGTCCGTAATGTTTAATATCAAAAAATATTGGACACATATAATTTTATTTGTCAATCTAACAAATAATTACATAGTTATGGTGCGTTGAAGTTGCGCACGACGTCACAACCTGCGGCATTTTTAAGCAAGCGTTGACGTCACGGGCCTCTTCTTATGAACTTTGGGGCGCTATATCTCTTTAAATTTTCATTAGTTTGAAAAAGTGAAAAATACGTGTAAAGTATTTTTTGATAAGTTAACTGACGGACTAATTAAAACTCTTGCTTTTTGACCCAGGCAACATCCCCATTATTTTGTAAAAATTAAGACAAACCCCCTTATTAATAAAAAGTTACACATAGGATGAACACTGGGTTGAAATGACATTTCCATACTAAATGACAATTTAAGCCAGAGTTCAACTAGGGTGTAACTTTTATTAATAAGGGTATGGGTATTATTTAAAAGACGTCATAAAGAAAAGAAAGTCTACTACCACCTTATGCGTTGCCCTTTGCAATAGAACCCAACTCAGCTTGAGACGGGAATTGAACCTACGACCTTTTTCTCTTCATAGCTCTCTGTTAAGTTTTAAAATTAGTTTGAGAAAAGTTTAGTAAGTATCGTGCTAAGCAAAAATCCTATAACTTTAGGGGATATACGGGAAAATAGACGTTCGATTTTTCGACACAAATAAAGGTCACAAATAAAATGCTCTGTGTTGAACGACTGACTGATGTATCAACACACAGCCTAAACCGCTGATCGTAGAGACCAAAAACTTGGAGGTTGTGTTCTTTTTATAACGTAGTGTTACACCNATAACAGTAGGCATCCGATATGAAAGGATTTTCCAAAATTCTACCCCTAAGGGGGTGAAAAAGGAGGAAAAAACTTTGTATGGGACAACGTGATTTCTAGGTCCAATCTACTTACATACATTCATTTCTATTAAATTGAAATAAATATGAAATTCTTCAAAAAATATCCCGCATCTTTTTGTAACTGTTCCTCTGTGGTAGTCTGCCCTCACTAATCATCAAACCCATCCTTCCAGGAACGAGGCACTCTACAAGCAGACTGAGACAACGACCCCGGCACCCCCACCGCCACCCTCGACCACAACCACCACCACCACCCCCCGCCCCCCTCGCCCGGGCCGCCGGCGTCCCCACCCCAGATACGATTACTATGATGATGACTACTACTACGGGAGGGATGACTACGAGTATGATGATAGGTAAGTGTACCTTATGAATAAAAGGCACGGTAGGTGACAGTTTTTTCTTCGTCTTAGCAACAGCCCATGTTGTCCCGAAATGGTGGCAGGGCAAGCTATATTTGTGAGGTGCCCTGAAAAGGGCCTAGATGCTAATAAAGATTTTGTTTTATCCACAACGAGGAAGCTCTTGGCCTGTATCTCACCTGATGGTAATTTCTGTTGTTCTTGTTTTAACTTTTTCAACTTTTAGAACCACTGCTCGAAACAAAGACTTCTGTCTTTACTAGACAGACTGTAAAGGTATTTTCAGCGTGAATATGAGCCATAAAGAGACTGACCAAAAGCGAGTTAGGCTCTCTCACAAGAGATTTTATTCTGGGCCATTATGCTACATTTAATTCCATTCATTCATTTTACTAATCTTTAATTGTGAACTATTGTTTTTACGTGACATTCTAAAAGACAGCGAAGGACTCAATTAATAGAGACTCGTTTGTCCTTATCAGAATGTTCAATAGTTGAATATATTGTTGTTCTTTTTTTCCAGGGTAAGAAGACCAAGGCCGCGTCCCCAGGGCAGACCGGCGAAGAGACCGAGACCACAGGATGATTATGAAGATGACAGGTTTGTATTGATTTCATGTATTTGTTTTGCCTTCTAGTAATTAGACAGTGTGAATCAAAACGGTATTTAGGCAGGCTTCTCGCTCGGTAAACCGACGATTGCGGCCAAACGAGGTTAATTTCACGGGAAGCACTTGACTGGTCGTTGAGAAAATCCTTGGGGGAGACCTTTGTCCAGCTGCAGACGTCCTTTGGCTGAAATGATGATGACGATAACCAATTTTAGGATTTTCTTATACTAAATCGATTGGACTTTCCACAAACTACCAATAAGGTGCCAGATTTATTCACGCACTTCAACTGGTATTACTTTTCCTTCCAGATACGAGCGTCCACGCCCAAGACCTCGCGACGAACTAGAAGAAGATTACGATGACCGAAGACCCTACGATAGAAGACCAGGCAAAAGACCGTACGATAGAAGACCGTACGACGACGATGAGGAGAGAAGACCAGCTGGCGGCAGGAGGAGGCCGGGAAGGCCTCGGGATGAAGAAGAAGACAGGTACAGAGCTGATGATGAAGACAGACCTAGAGGTGGGGCCAATTTGAGGCCTAAGAGGCCTAGAGATGAGTACAGGCCACGAGATGAGGTCAGACCACGAGATGAGAAAAGGCCCAGGGATGAGGTAAGGCCAAAAGATGAAGTTAGACCAAGGGATGAAATAAGGCCAAGGGACGAAATACGGCCCAGGGATGAAATAAGGCCAAGGGATGAAGTTAGGCCACGGGATGAAATTAAACCACGAGACGAAATTAGACCTCGGGATGAAGTAAGACCACGAGACGAAGTAAGGCCACGTGATGAAATAAGGCCACACGAAGAAATAAGGCCACGCGAAGAAATAAGGCCACGTGACGAAGTAAGGCCAAGAGATGAAAAGCGCTCTCGAGACGAACCTAGACTCAGAGACGACGCTAGACTTAGGCCCAGTGAAAGACGGCCTTTAAGAGATGATCCAGTCATCGCAGAAAACAAACGTGAAAACACTAGGCCTAGAGACGACAGGTACTCGGCTAACGAAGGCCGCAGGTACAAAGAGGACAGGCCTTACAGAAATAGAGATGAGAGGCCTTATTCAAGACCTGAGAGAAATTACGATGATGACCGAGATGACAAAAGAGAATTGCCCACCGCTCCGGAAAACCCAGGATTAGTTAAACCAAACGGCCACGGAATTTTTAGCAAGCCAAGAATGCCCCCAAAAATCAAACGACCAGTGCCAGCAAATGAAAAAGGAAAATATGAATACGTAACCGTATCCACCACGAAGGCTCCTCCTAAAGTTGATGATGATGAGTACTATGATGATTATGAAGATGATGAAACAAGCAAACCTTCGTCATCTGGGAAGACTAGTACGATCCAACAAAGGCCTAAGCCAGAACCGGTTGAGAAGGAAAAATTTAAGCCATCGCGTCCGCATTTCACCAGCCCATCAGCCAACTATAAAGAAAGGCAAACTAAAAAACCCGTGATCTACGATGATGATGATGATTATTATGATACTCAATGGAATAAACGCAGGCCTCAAAGACCATACAAAAAGGAAACAAAACCAAAAGATATAGACGACTATTACTACGATTACGATGAAACGAATGACAAAAAAGTAGTTGCGAAGGAAGAAGACATAACACACCGAATCAAAGACGTGAAGCCAAACGTCAAAGTTGTAAAGCGTCCTTTTTTACCGTCTAGGGGTGGAAGTCCCTACTTACCTAGGGGCTTACAGCCTGTCGCTGGCAAAGACATGACTGCTCCTCTTCACACCACCCCTAAACCTACCACCACTACTACTACAACGACCACGACCACTACTCCTGAACCTACTACTACCAGAACCACTACCACTACAAGAATAACAACCACAACTAGACCTACAACTACTAGACTAACTACCACAACAAAACCGACTACTACAACAAGGCTAAGTACGACCATAACAACAGAGCCTACAACTACCCAACATCTAACGGCTCCTGATGATGAATATGAATACTATGACGAAGAAGACATAGAGTACGAGGTAAATAACAAAAAAGAACCCTCTACCTCACTGCCAGAAGTCAAAACGCAGTATGCTGAAATAAAAACCCAAGAGCCAGACACTAAAACTTACGAACCTACTTACGATGAAGAAGTAGAATCAAATGCACCTGAAATAGAAACGTTTACACCAGTTATAGAGCCAGAAATCAAAACGCATTCGCCAGAAATCAAAACGCACCGGCCAGAGGTAAGAACTCAGGTGCCAGAATTCAAAACTCATCTGCCGGAGATCAAAACTCATTTACCAGAAGTGAAAACCCATCTGCCAGAGATCAAAACGATAGCACCTGAAATCAAAACACACACGCCAGAGTTGAAAACTAACAGGCCAGAAACTACCACAGCCGATGTGGCAGATTTCAAAGAACAGAGAGCCAAGCTAGCTAAAAACGTTCTAAGGGTGTACAACGATAACTATGAAGCTATCAGAGAGAAACTAGAATCGACTCTCTCTCCTGGCGACTACATAAAACCTTATCTAGGCACTCAAGCAATACCCTTGAAGAACGAGCCCAAATACACAGTCACCGACGCTCCTTACCGACCTAAAATAGAGCCTAAACCGGAGATTTCAAAGCCTTATACCGCTACAGGAAAGCCTTTGAAGTTGCCTGAGAATATATCAATAAAACAAAACCTAGCGGACTCTATAGAAAACGACTACGATGTTAGGCTGAATGAAGCGATAGCTCCAATCCTTCCTAACGTCAACATTCGGGTGCCAAGCGGATTTGTAGTCCCTAACGACAGGGATTACACGTTTTCCAGGTTCAGGAATAATTATCATCCAGAACCGCAGTACGCAGCCTCAGATATATCTAGCTTCCAGATAAGAAAACGCCCCCAAGTATCGGGGGTCAGTATTCGCACCCCTAACTCATATTACCTACACCCCCAGAGAGTTGTGAGCTACCAAGATGAGGTACAAAGATATCCTAGACAACTCATTTATAGGCAAGTAGGTGATTTCTTTTAAAATGTGATTTTCAATAGCCTTTCATTATATTACATGAAAACCTGTAAGAGTATATTTCTATGGAAAATCCTTGATTTCTTTAGGATTTTGATTGGCAGTTTTTATTCTTAATTTTTCGGTCTTTGTACTTATACGTTAGTTATTATATTATTTTATATAAAATATGTACATAATATTATGAGTATTCCATTTAATGTGATTATTATTATGATCAAATTAAACAACTTTAGATAGTAGTTCCTTGCGCTGCTAAAAGATGGCGTTGTATGCTCATTACATCACGATAACGTAGCTTATTATTATTTTAAACTTAAGTCATAAGTTTTATCAATCCTATCAATCAAATTCATGATATACCTTACAGGTTTTTGTAAAAAAAACTAGGTACTAAATAAGTACATTAATTTTAGTCATTCGAAAGTGGAAATTCGTTGTAAATTATTATTTAATGTCCAAAATTTAAGACAAAGAATGTATAAATTATGAGTCGGTTTATTTATGTTAGTGTGACGTAATTATTTATTAATATAAAAAAATCACGTACAGGAATATTAAAACATAATTACAGGTAAAGTAAGATATTTTATATTTCAGTTAGATTTACGCGTCTGCTATAAAGAAACTAGCCTTCTAAATCTATTTCACCTTTAATTTATGAAAGCTGTAAATTATAAAATGAAAAAGTACAGTGATATAAACTTTCAGACACTGTATTTCACTAGGTTATATATCAAATATAAATTCTTTAAAAATAAATACAAGAAAAGTCACACTAACTAGCAACTCTTTACACATTGTATTATTGTGTTTTCTTTATTGATTCGTCACAATTTCACTGCCAATATATTTATAAGAAGAAATGTGTTACGATCAGAATACTCTAAGTTACCCGTATTTTTAAGATATTTTCCAAAAAACACCTTTATGTATTGTCAATTTATTTTTATATATTTACAATCATTGTGTTTGAATTCGTTAGTATAATTTAAATTATACAACAGTTACATAATTATTTGTATAAGGTGTATAATATAAAAGTAGAGCTAATTCACTCGTATATGTATGTATTGTGTTGATTTTTATATAAATATAATACATTAAATTAGTTTCTAATTGACAATACATCTAGGAGTGAAATGTACATTTTTATACTGAACAATTGTGTAAACTTTACGTAAAGATGTTATGTAAGGAGATTTTTAAATACAAGAAAAAATAAATGTTGTCTGACTTTTTATTTTTACCTCTTTTCCGAAAGAAAATAAAACACTGCAATATAATTATTTCATTTATTCTACCTATTAACGTATAAAACCATTTTCGTACCGTAACTTATAGTATATTCTACACAATGATATTGAAGAACTACTTATACACGTAAAGTTAAGTAAATTGAAGACATAAAGATATTAAGTAACTATTTACAACACGAAATTTTCATTGATCAATTGAAAATAATTTATATTTGAGCAAAAAATATTATTATAATTATTAATTGTATAATTATTTATTTTTTATTTTGGATGGAAGTATACAAATTAAAGTGACTGGCATGTATTTTTCAATAAATATAACAATATTGGATACATAATTCATTTCTTTGGCTTGCAAGATGGCTAAGAAGGCATTTTTGTTTTAGAAATGATATTTACAATTGAAATAAGTCGAGTTTGTAAAAGAAAAACAAGTACATTCTCTAATATTAAAAACAATAAATGCAAATACTAAAGTTCTTCAAAGCATTATTTACAGCAGTTTTTGTTTAACTAAAGTGTCCCAATATAGTATCACTCATATTTTGTTGTAATATAAAATGGATAAAAATATAATTTTAGAAAGTAATATATTTTTTATATTAACTATACTATTTTAATTTTTTTACTTGTTTATTCACTATGAAAACAATCAAGAAAATTATCATAATTTCAAATGCATAGTGAAATTTATAAAATAGGAAAGTTACCTACTGCAGAGGCACGGAAAAGTAATGTTTAGTAGTACAAGACCATAGAACACAGGCAAAAGAACTGATTTCTCAATTTTTTACTAATATAAAAACATACTCGTTGTTCTCTTAAATACTATCAACCAACATTTTAATTTAATTTGACACACAACGCGAGATGAGTAACTCAGCAAAACTTTTTGCATTAACTAAGTAACTCTAGTGCAGCTTCATTATAAGAAGTGAGTTAACTCACCCGCCACAGTAAGCTTAGTTGGCGCAATTATTGCGCCCTAGCGCAGTGTCACCTATTTCTAAAGTCATTGCTGCACGTGATAGCCTTAATAAAATACCAACTACGACTGTAAAATTTGAGGCTGCGGTCTCCTAAAACATTGTAAGCTGCGTACAACATCACGTCTTAGGCCGCGTCACGATGCTTACTATAGAAATGTGCTGTTGTGGTCTTTCAGATGTTAACGTCGGCGACACTGTAGGCGACGTTCAGTGTGCCTACCATGAGTTTACGTTAGGTGAGCTCGCTAGCGAATACGTCAAAAAATTCTATGAAGATTTTATTTCTTGAAAGTAGCCGCTAGGGGCGCTGCACAATATGTCATACATTTAAATGTCATTTTTTTACGCAGTCGCTAGCGAGCACACCTAACGTAAACTCATGGTAGGCACACAGATGTCGATAGGAATGTTTGAGGCTGACGTCAGAAGCCGTATATAGGATGTTAGGTAAATGGGTATATGAGCCGACATTAGCCCATGTTAACATGGGCATATTAATGGTATGGTGAAGTCAAAAATTTGATATCATCATTATAATTTTTTAAATTTTCATACAAAATAAATTTTATAAAATCCAATTTGTATGAAAATTAAGATAATTAAAACGAAGATATCAATTTTTTGACTTCACCATACCATTTATATGCCCACTAGCTTTCCGCCCGCGGCTTCGCCCGCGTGGAATTTTGTCTGTCACAGAAAAACTTTATCGCGCGCGTCCCTGTTTCAAAAACCGGGATAAAAACTATCCTATGTTCTTTCCCGGGACTCAAACTATCTCTATGCCAAATTTCATCAAAATCGGTTGCGAGGTTTAAGCGGGAAAGCGTAACAGACAGACAGACAGACAGACAGAGTTACTTTCGCATTTATAATATTAGTTGGGAAGTTGGGATGTTAACATGGGCTAGTGTCGGCTCATATACCCATTTACCTAACAGGGTATAGTGTTTAGAAGACCGTAGCCTTTGGAAACATTAACTTTGCACCGCTACGTCAGTATACGAGTATCAGAGGCTCAAAACATTAAACTTTCTCTTAAAAGTCAATGACACATTTTTGCGACACTACGAGACAATCCTCGTCACAATCCTGCCATAAGCTACCTTTTGAACTATTACATCACAGGTTTATCACATTCATTTCATAACCTAGAGTTCTCGAACTTCTCTCTCAGCGATCTGTATTTTAGACTCCAATTATCAGATGAAAAAGGCGCATCCATCGTATCTAGATTATTCTGCATAGCTGCTATCTCGAAATTCTTAGCTACACCGTTTCCTTTCTTTTCGAAGACGGTCTCTTCAACAGGCTCGGGAACTTTTTCTAACTGGGGTTCTTTTTCCACTCTTTCGATGACGGTCTTCTCTGGTTCGGGCTCAGAGCCGTGGATGAGACGGTTGATAGGGAATTGCATGTAATAGAAGACGTAACTGGACGCCCAGATGAGTAGCTGGTACATGCAGACCTGCCACCAGGTCATGATGCCGAAGACGTTGTATAACCAGCGGTTTGCGAAGAAGAAGATGGAGTAGTACCTGGAAATGATGATGAAACGTTAATAAGCATTAGAGTTCTCCAAGAGTAGAGACTAATTAATGACCTGATGATGATCATTTTATTTTATTTTATTTTATTTATTAGGACAACCAACAAGACAAACACGCATACAAGGAATTACTATAACTAAAAGTGCTTAGTAGAACTAAGTGTTGTCTTAATTAAAGGCTGCCACGGCATGCAATGTGGACAGTTGCATAAAAAGTAACAAATAGAAACACATCATGACGTCATGATGGAATCCTTGAGAGACTAAATGAACTATTAGAGTTGCGCCTTGATGCACGTTAGGCCTCATTATTATACGCAGACAAAGATATATTCAATTCCAATTAAATAATAGTTTGCAGGCCCAATAGCGTATTAGACGATGTGGCGGACGAAACCACCTTTGTCAGCCTTTGAAAACGGATTAATATTCTTAAGATATGTGCATGTAAGATACACTTATTTAGCTTGGCAGATTAACGCCCATATTCACAAACGATGCTTGCTTAAGTGAAGCAGCAAATCGAACGCACAGCCACATTGAATAGAGTTCTGTGATTGGTGCGTTTGTCACACTGTGCGTCCACGCGCACTGTAAGACACTCATAATGCACTCATAATTTTTCTTTAAAGTGTCCTTTCAATAGAATTATTACTTATCGAATAGATACTCACACAACAGCATACCCCACGTTTACAAAGGTGGTAAGGATCAGCTCCAGCTTCAAGTTGACCGGTTTCCTTCTAGCCTGGAGGAGGGTCTCGATCAGCACCACGATGCTGATGTTTGTATGGACGCAGTGGTTGAACCACCAGGGCACGATGCTGTCGTAGACTTTAGGGAAGACCAGCTCCCGGTCTATCCAGTATACACTCCAGAACATTAGGGAGACGAACTGGAATAGAACAGAAAAGTAAACGTAAGTAAGTAAGTAAGTGAATAAATGAATATGAAATGAATAATTAAAAACGCGCTAAAATGCGCGATTCCTATACGGCGTTCGAACTCATGAAATAACGAATCGCAATGATGGATCGCAGTTGCAAAATCGACGATCTTGCATTGGCGCAATTTCGATTCTTCCGATGAATTTCGTTAGTTGAACCTTTTATTTTTCTTGAAGAACCATCAGCTTTTACTTCAGTTATTAGGTAGGTATATTATTTTTACTGACTGACTGAGTTTGTTGCGGCGCTTCTTCTCAGCACTTGCCAAATGTTGGTCTCGAAGCGCTGGTAGGGTAAAAAGATTATGAGACATGTAGAGGCTCCTTAAGAGCAAAATGACGATTTGTAAGAACTATTTATTAGTCCAAACAAATAAAGAAATTTTGACTTTGACTTTGACTTTATGCATAACAAGGCAGTTATTTGACCACAATCGCACCTGATGTTAAGTGGGATGCAGTCTAGGATGGTACATATCTGCTCTGTAAGTGCCTATTCACTCTCGCCTTGAAAATGCCCGGATTATAGTCTTCGGGAAAGACAACAGCATATCCTGCCCCCCTAGACATTCTAGACAAAGAAACATGTGATAGTTGTAACTCGGAAATCGTTTCTCTCTGGTGCTTTTTTGTAGTAGTAGGTAGTAACTTCGCTTCGTATCTTAGCATTGTACTCTACGTAGATATCCCAACTAATATTATAAATGCGAAAGTAACTCTGTCTGTCTGTCTGTCTGTCTGTCTGTTACGCTTTCCCGCTTAAACCTCGCAACCGATTTTGATGAAATTTGGCATAGAGATAGTTTGAGTCCCGGGAAAGAACATAGGATAGTTTTTATCCCGGTTTTTGAAACAGGGACGCGCGCGATAAAGTTTTTCTGTGACAGACAAAATTCCACGCGGGCGAAGCCGCGGGCGGAAAGCTAGTACTTCATATAGGAGTTCCAGAAGTAAGAATGAGAGGAGAGATAGTCTAGTATAGTCCTCATTAATTCCCACTTAGACTAGTCCTTCATAACATACAAATAACTCACCAAAGTATAAGGCACGACCAGCGAAGTGAACACGATGTCCCTCCAGTAGGCGATCTTCTTAGCTCGCGGCACTTCGTGCAAGCTCAGCCATTCGCAGATGTCGTATGTGAGGGACAGGAACAGGAACACGGTTTGGAACGACTGGAACAAAGGAAAAAAATACATTAATAAGAATACAGTCAAGCCTTGTGGTGACGGCAGAGTAGAAAACATTCGTCACCAACCCCTACTCTTTCCGCGGGTGTCTTAAGAGGCGACTTAGGGACTACACATCAAACAGAGAACCGGCAGCAGCGCTCTCTGAAAACATCAATATTTTAACTGCGATCTCCAACCCGCCTGCCAAGCGTGGGGATCATGGCAAAATCCTCCACTATAGAGGAGGCTGAGTCCAGCAGAGTACTGTAAAGGGTTCTTGATGAAGATGATGATGATGATGAATACAGCCAATGGCAGTCCACTGCTGCACATTAGCTTCTAATAAAGAGCGCCATTTTCCTGTTTTTTTGCCATGCTACGTTTGGCGTTTTTTTGCGGTATGGTCTTGTCCCTTCTGTATGCTATTTTAAAGGTAGAATTATAGACTGGAACATTTACTTGTAACAGAACATCGAGACGCTATATAAAATGGTCTAGTGCCAGTATCAGTGTCACCGTTTCACGAACCAAACGTCGTACATTTTACCTGTATTTTACCATTCGTAAGACTATTGTGAATGTGAAATACATTATATCAAGTTTAAGATTGATTTTATTATTTAAATTCTCTATTTATTAGAACTAGTAGTTTTATAATACAGTTAAAACATTATTTATTAGGTTACGACATTCGATAACATAAACAGAAAATGGGCTTATAACGAGCTGCTCATTATTTCATAGATAGTCGACCTAATTTTAGTTTAATTACAAATCTAGACTAGAAACTTCTGATATAAAGCGTTTTGCAACAATTTACGAAGATTAGTTACTACATATTTTGAATTGACATTATTTACCTACTTACTTTATCTATATTTATAAAAGCGAAAGGTCACTAACTGACTGACTCACTCATCATGAAATCTCAGAAACTACAAGTGTTAGGAGTCTCTTTGTATGGGGATTCCTTTTAGAACGTAGGTGCTGCTCGTAAGACGGGATTTTGCAAAAATCAACCCCTAACCCGTTTTACCCGGGTTCCACGCGTAAGAAATCGCGGGCGGCCGCTAGTTTGTTATAATAATATTAACGTTCGACAGTTCTCGTATTTCTCATTCCAAATAGATGTTTTAATTTTGAAGCAAACGTATTATTTTAATGATTGGATTAGTCAAGTGTGCTGCCGATTCGAGGGTCGGTAGTTCGACCCTCGTCGTCCGCGCTGATCTATTAGGATGACCGCCAATAAAAACCCAAGCACGGGACTATTCCCACCTCTTGTTCACACCACTGCAACACCTGTGTAGCCAGGATCTACAGCTTGACCGCCAATAAAAACCCAACCAGTGAAGTCAAGTTTATCCGGGGAAAGATAACTGTCATTGGACCCGCAATGAAATTAATCAGAAGAACATAGGATGACTTCGAAGTTGTATAAAGAGTTTTATCTCAAAACGAAGAGGATCTTTAGAATAAGGTTGCTTCGTTCCAAGATAAAAAAGTATTAATTAACTAATTACCAGATCACGCTGTAGGTAAGCGGGTTTATCAATGATATATTCTTCGGAATGTCGGATCCTTGTCCGAGAGGTTATCTCTAGTTGACACATCACACCACTATACTGATTAGTGGCCGATTCAATTAATTAACTTAATTAAACTGGATTCCAGCGATTATAAGACAAGCACCTTATTTAAGATCCTTTTTCGGGGCATTAAACTTTTATGCAAATAACCTATGACTTTCACAAATAGTTGAAGTAGGTACATCGACCGACATAACTACTGTTTCAGACGCAGAGGACCCGGGTTCGATTCCCAGTGAGGGCAGATTTTTTTGTTTGGTTTGGTTGGTGGTAGGGCTTGTTCTAAGTCAGCCTGGCTAGCTACCACCATCTTACCTAAGTCTGTCGCCATAACAACAATGTTAACAGTATTGTTGTGTTCCGGCAGTTAGAGGTAAGATAGCCAGTTCCTCCGTGGTTGAGGATTCCGGGTGAAGCTCGCTTCCACCTTCGGGCTGATCGTCACTTACCATCAGGTGAGATACAGGCCAAGAGTTGTGCCAAGAGCTTCCTCGTTGTGGATAAAAAAAATCTACATACATAAACTAAGAGCAAGTGAACGTTAGACCTACGTCATTTTATAAAAGCTGAAAGTTTGTCCTAATATACCTACTTAAGAATGTTGAAGTTTGTCATCGTGGCTTTGGCAGTTACCCTCAAGAGAGTTGAAACTGTTAAAACTGTCTGGCTGATGAGGAAACAATTTCTAATCATTGCCCAAATACTTACTATACATAAAAATCAGCTTTTATGGTACAACTTAAGTAGAATTACAACTTAAGTAAAAGTTAGGCTCGCATTATATAACACTAGCTTTCTACCCGCGGCGCGGCTTCGCCCCCGTGGAATTTTGTCTGTCACAGAAAAACTTTATCGCGCGTATCCCTGTTTCAAAAACCGGGATAAAAACTATCCTATGTCCTTTCCCGGGACTCAAACTATCTCTATGCCAAATTTCATCAAAATCGGTTCTGTGGTTTAAGCGTGAAAGAGAGACAGACAGACAGACAGAGTTACTTTCGCATTTATAATATTAGTATAGATACATGATAGTAAATACATGATGTAATAAATTCGTGTTGCAGCCCGGTAACAAAAACTACCACTTATCAGTACCGTTCATTGATAAATTAATTAAAAACATGCAAACAATGTAAGTTTATTTAATGGATAATAATGCAGGTATTTGACCGCAATCGCATCTGTTGTTATGTAAGATATGGCAAGATGCAGTCTAGGGATTACCTGCTGCTCTCTTCCATCAGAAAAACACATAAAATACCTACCTATATCTAAATATATATAACTCAAAGGTGACTGACTGACTGACATAGTGATCTATCAACGCACAGCCCAAACCACTGGACGGATCGGGCTGAAATTTGGCATGTAGGTAGACGTTATGACGTAGGCATCCGCTAAGAAAGGATTTTACGAAACTCCACCCCTAAGGGGGCGTCCATAAATTACGTGAGACAATTTTGGCAATTTTTCAACCCCCCCGCCCCCCTTGGTGAGATTTGGTGAGATTTTGCCTGACCCCCTCCCCCACCCCCCTAATCTCACGTGATATTTAATAAATGCCTATTTTGCAACGTCTATGCTTCGAGTCTATTAGATTTATATGAAAAAATCAGTAACCCAGTGTCGTGCCACGCGCAGTGCAGGGTTCCGTAGCTTCCCGTCGTTTAGTAAGACAAGCAATTGCTTCAACCTAGGACCAGTTTTTTTATTCATAGTTAAAATAACTAATTGTTAAATTTTGCTACTAATGGTTAAATATTAATAAAATGTAAACTAATAAGTAGTTAAAAAAATGTACTAAAAGTCAAGTTAAACATTGTTATAAAAACATTTTTTTCTGTTATTTAACCACTTGTCATTTGACATCTGTCAAATTTGACTATTGGTTACTTTAACTACGAATACATATTATTTTCATACGTATGTAGGTAATGTCATTTTTTAGGGTTCCGTAGTCCTGACAAGGGGAGCTGTAATTTTGTGAAGGTATGTGTATTAATCACGCCGACAAAACGGTAAAATAAAATTTTGAAAAAAAAAAAATTATGGGGTTGCTCTCCTGCATGTAAAGTGGGGATGAATTTTTTCAAGGAAAACTACAACGGTTAAGATACATTACTTAGTTTAAGAGTAATAGTCATTTGACTCATGTTTTACACAATTTCTTAACCAGTGAAAATTCCTTAGAAGAAAATATGAAAAGTGACTTTAGTTAAATGAAGTAATTGCTTGCTTCTGAAATATATTGTGGTAAAGACAGACAACTACGGAACCCTACACTGCGCGTGGCACGACACGCACTTGGCCAATTTTTTACGCAATAGCGATGCCGATGACGTTTTTTTAATTTCGTATTTTCTTAATTTCGACATTTATTCTGCATCTTTAGTGTTCACAAATGCGGATTAGACGGTTTGGAATAAATTGTCATTATCATCATAAAAAAATCATTTTTTTTTACTTCAATAACCCAGTTTTCTGGCAATTTTACGCTATTTCTTGCGAGAAAAAAATTACGTGATATTTTCCGAGACCCCCCCTCTCCCCCACGTGAGATTTAGTGAGGTTTTCGTTGACCCCCTCCCCCCCCTAAAAGTCTCACGTAATTTATGGACGCCCCCTAAGGGGGTAAAACGGGATCCACGCGTACGAAGTCGCGGGCGGCCGCTAGTTATAAACATAAAGTAAGTAAGTACTTACTACTCTAGCTTCGCCCACGTCAAATTTAGTTTATTATAGAAAAACTTCATCACGCTCGTCCCTGCTTCAAAAATCGGGCTGAAAACTATCCTATGTCCTTTCCTGGAACTCAAACTAGCTGTATACCAAATTTCATCAAAATCCATTCAGTGGTTTAGGCGTGACAGACGAAATTACTTTCGCATTTATAATATTAGTATGGATTAGTAGGGAAGAATCATTCCACTTCCAGTCCACCACACACATGTAACCCAGCGTGAGACGTCCACAAGGTGGACCGACGACATCGTAAAGGTAGCAGGAAGGCGCTGGATGCAGGCCGCTACCAACCGGGCAACAGAAAGCATTGGGGGAGGCCTACGTTCAGCAGTGGACGTCCTATGGCTGAGATGATGATGATGATGTGACCCTTACAGAACTCGAACCCCAGACCTCTAAACCAGGGCCCAACACACGTGGTCTATTCTTGCCCCATTATGGGCTTATCAGTAGGTCACTGGCCGTACAAAGTGCACAAAACAAATTATCATCACGTGCCGATAACTAGAGATGCAAAGCTATTTTATATCGATAAAAAAATGTCGGTAAAAATACCGGCATTTTTTTTATTTTCGATATTTTTATGGAAAAAACATTATACCTACTCGCAGTTTTTAAAGAAATACACTAAACATGGTCTCGAAAGTCAATACTCAATAGCTTTTTCCAAACAAAAAGAAATATCCTGCTAACATAATGCTGTATATTGAGATATTGAGGCTGCGAAAAAAATACTACAAGTATTAGAACCCAAGTGAAAATCCATGACTAGGGATAATAATAGTTAAAATCCCATCAAGGTTGTTAATCTTAAAGGTCATAATAGCTACGGAAGACTCGATAATGCATCAAGACTATACTAACAACATTAAATGTAATTTCTATTTGGTAATGTTGTGAGAGCTTTGCATCGATCTGTAAGCTCACTAGCACACAATGTAAAGTAAATAAGTAAGATGAATACTGTAGCATCGTAGCTGCGTAATAAGTACTATTTTAAAGGATTTTTGTTATTGTAATATTAGTTAAGTTTTAAGAATTGATTCTTGGCTCCGATATCATCGATAATAATAAATAGATATTATATCGATATGTCATTACAACAACCCTAGTTGTGCTATCAGTGTCCGCGTGGGCACGGAAACAGCGACGCGGATATCGATCGGGAATGTTTTGGGATCTTTTTATAGAAAAAAACCCATGTCGACCATGGCCATAGGAATTTTACTAGTATGTCTCATGCAATGCAAGCCTATCTTACTTCTTACTAATATTATAAATGCGAAAGTAACTCTGTCTGTCTATCTCGTTTTCACGCCTAAACCACTGAACCGATTTTGATGAAACTTGGCATAGAGATAGTTTGAGTCCCGGAAAAGGACATAGGATAGTTTTTATCCCGGTTTTTGAAACAGAGACGCGCGCGATAAAGTTTTTCTGTGACAGACAAAATTCTACGCAGGCGAAGCCGCGGGCGGAAAGCTAGTTGTTTATAACCCAGAATAACATGTAGGCTATATTTTATGACGATCTGTGACAAACTAAATTTCATGCGGGTGAAGCCGCGGGCAAAAGTTAATGTCACACAAAATCGGTTCAGTTGTCAAAAGATTGTTTTTATCCACAACGAGGAAGCTCTTGGCCTGTATCTCACCTGATGGTAAGTGACGATCAGGCCGAAGGTGGAAGCGAGCTTCACCCGGAACCCTCAACCACGGAAGAACTGGCTATCTTACCTCTAACTGCCGGAACACAACAATGCTGTTAACATTGTTGTTATGGCAACAGACTTAGGTAAGATGGTGATCCAACCTAACCGAACAGAAAAATCTGCCCCCCCTGGGAATCGAACCCGGGACCTCTGCGTCTGAAGTAGGTGGTCTTACCACTAGACCACAGAGGCGGTTCTTCCAACAATCTTTATTTCTCTATAATGTTATAGTTCGAGAAACTGTCTTGATTTCATTGATAGTGGTAGTAAGTGAGCTTCAGACGCTGACAATAGTGACTGAGTTTCTTGCGCTGCTTCTTCTCAGCACTGGCCCATTTATTGTCCCAAAGCAGTGATAGGGTTAATATTGGGACGTGTAAAAGTGCTTTTTAAAAGCCTATTTGCAAAAATAAATGAGTTTTATGAGTTTTTGAATAACCAATTATCAGATTTTTTTTCCAAAAATGAATGAAATCTGATTGGTTATAAAAACACATCATCATTCATCAGTTAACTATTACGGATACTTATCGTATGGGTTTTAACTCGCACATTTTCGTTATCAATGGAATTTAAACTACTTAATCACAACAATAATAATGAACAAGGATCCGGAAATATTTTCTATTAGATAAGTTTAACCGAACCCTAAAAAGTAAATACTTTACGAAACACACGGATTCGATTATATATCACTTATCAAATTGGGTCAAATTAGTGACTGTACACAATGTGTATAATTAATTGGTCTTTAATTTATTATAATGAGTAAAATAAAATGCAGTGGTGACTAAATGATCTGATGATGATGATGATGATCTTATGCTTTGTTTTGGTTATTCATCTTATGATTGGAATCAGTAATTGTTATTTAATTAGCTAAGCGATCAAACGCGTTGTCAAATTAAAAAAATGATACTAAAATGCATCTATCTATACAATAAAGAACGTACAGTTTTTCGACGAATTCAAAATAATTCCTGGACATAACTTAAACTTTAACATTATGTAATATTTAATATTTGAAACAAAAAACATAACAATCAAAATGAAAACCTCCTCCTTTTTTAAGTCTGTTAAAAATAGTAGACCCACTTTAAAAGCCCCATCTCAATAACAGTTCTTTGGCAACTCTCACCGCGGTCCGAATCACTCGTGGTGCAAATGATTAAAATACCCTCGATTTTACACGGTTTTTAATTATTTATTTTTATAAATAATACAAATTACAAATGTAGCAATTACTCACGAAATTCCAGCCAGTCAAGTACGCCGTTCGATAGGTGTAAAGTTTATTTATTTCTTCGTTGGGGTTTCCCACTAAATCCAATCCCACGGCGTATAATCCCACGTAAAAATGGTGGAGAATCCCAAACATGTGAATAACTGTTCTCCAGTACAATCTGGCATCACTTCGATCAAACAACTTTTCGTTTTCAGTGATCAAAAAACACATAACGTTGTAAAATATGTTCGTATCTTTCCAGAGGACATCCATTTTGGAATTAATGTTACACTATCACTAATTATTTTTTAAATTATTATTATTAATTTAGAATTATTATATTTATTAATTAAGATTAAACTTATAGCTAATAGACGCCTGCTATAGTAAAGGACGACTAATGATAACTTTTTAATTGGCGGTAGACGTATTTAAATATTGAGTGGTCAGCCTAATTTCTTGTTTACCCTAAAAATAACTTAGTTATACCGCTGATTGTAGGTAGTATGTTTCTGGGAATATACTATGCCCAATATTGGAACATGATATGTAATTAAAATACTACTCGTATAAACACACAAAATATATTCGCATTCATTTTTTTACAGTATGTGGGTTGTAGGCCCTTCTTAGGGTACCTACTTACTCGTATACACGTCCCAATGTACCTTGCTTTGCCACAAAATAATAATATTGATAGGATATTTATTGTCGGATATGATATTTTTCCACACAAAAATAAAGAACAAAGATTAAGGAATAACAAATTAAAGAGAGATTTTTTTAAAACACATTTCATTTTCAATGTTGTGATTAATCGTTAACAAAAATATATTATGATGTACCTATTGCAATGACTTCTTATTTGGACTTCTATAATTTTTATAACTCAAATATTTACCCGACAAACGGGGACTATTTTCCCGACAAAACCAGCAACACTGCTGTCATATCAATGTCAACGATACTCATAGGGGTCAACAGTTCAGCACAATTATAAAGCAGACAGACTACCAGACAAATTATATTATAATTCTATTATTATTCTTTAATATTTACATTATACATGAAGGCTGAGTTGCACCACCTAACTTTGACCGTAGCTTTAACGATAACCGGTGTTTTTTGTATGGAGTTTGACAGATTTTTGACGTTTGTCAAAATTAAATTAAGATGGTGTAACCCAGCATAAGAGAAGACAAAAATGTATCTTTAGCTTATAATTTAGTTAAATAATAGAAGATGTCAATGACATAACCATGTGCTTGCACATCAAAAAACATTTGTCTCTCGCGTGATTCGAATCCGCGACCACCTACGACTAGTGAACAACCGAAAGGATATAAGATTAAGATATTTCAGATCATGTTTACAAATTGTTTATCTTTTGTTACCAATTAAATTAGCACGGGATATGGTGAGTCGTGACCTAGTGGTTTAAATTACACTTCTTAATAGGTGATCCTAGGTTCGATACCTAGGACGTACAAATCGAAACATATCGCTATTTGATATTATTTCTAGTTTGTTTACATAATTGCAAGTCTTTAACGCGATGGTATCAATTTATTATTACTTGATCAAATGCGATAATCTAAAATACCAGCATGCTAATCCGATTGGTTTTCCTTCCGCGAGGCATGAACATACATACATACCCATCTGATATAGATATGCTTAGTAAGTATTGATTCATATTATTATTTTTCTGTACCTAGGTAGGTATCCTATGGCTGAAATGATGATGATGATTTACGGGAAGAAACCATTTTGGCTCCTGTTAATATTATTTCAGTAAAGTTTTATAGCCGCGACTTTGCCTTCGTGGTTTTTGGAGTCTATATTGTTTGTCATCTTGGTTTTATATTAAAATTATAAATTAGAATTTTACCTCAGACTTTGTGGTGGTACCTACAAACTATTTATATACCAAAATTCATTAAAATTATTCACTTCAAAATGTGAAACGTAACAAGACAAACTTAATTGTTTATCTTACTATTACTATGTAGACCGCTTCCAACAGATTAGGAAGTCATAGGGTAAGGCTTATGTTTAGCATAATATCCTATGGGAAATGATGATTATGAAACATTAAGTACTTACAAAATTCCAATTAGTCGCAAATATAGCTCCATGATTACACGAATCCACTATATTCGATATATTGTTTCTCACAGCATGCACACACAACAAACTCCCAGACGCAAACGTAAAAACATGGTGTATTATGAACACAATATGGGCTACAGTTCTCATAAGCAACACACACTTCTGCCACTTAGTGTACGCAATCACTTTGCCCGATTCCAAATCGAATTCCATTTTTGAATAGTAGTCACAAATTGGAGCAGATAGTAGCTGGTTTGGAAAGAATAGTCACGAATTGGAATTGATAGTTTTTAAAATCACATTTTAAATTCTTTCTGAATACTACTCGGCTCTGATCGTAACAACAAAATGATCGGACGCCGGTTATGTTTATGGTTTTATTTTCCTTAGATGAATCCTGTTTTGGTTACCTCATAAGGCTGGCGAGGATTTTGCGAATTTGAAATTCCCGAGTAATTTTGTACTTTCCTGCAATTTTGTATGGATTTTTGGGAAATTAGCGTTTTTGGCATTTTTAAGTCATTGACATTAGTTCCACTTCAGTGGATATAATTTGTTAACCAATTAGCTAATTATTTTTGAGTGTTGACCACGAGCCGGAAGACGTAGCGTGGGCAGGCCTCCCACTAGGTGGACCGACGATCTGGTAAAGGTCACGGGAGGTGCCTTAATGCGAGCGGCGCAGGACCGGTCTTTGTGGAAATCCTTAGCGGAGGCCTTTGTCCAGCAGTGGACGTCTTTGGAACGAACCAATTAGCTCGAAACTAAGTTAAACATAGGCATTTTTTTATATTTAAAATAGCACTTGTTAACACTAGTTACAACTACAAACAGCTTTTATCTTGATGTGAATTAGATAAAAAAATAACACTTCCACGTCACAGTATAGATGCGTTTGTCTTCATGGAGATTAAGTCCCAAAAACCATTAGGTTTTGTGGTAACTATATTCCTCTTCGAAAGTAATACATAAATGTAATACTATTTTTATGGCCGACACATAATCTATGTACTTCATCATAATCAAAATTCTAGAGAATTCCAAACACTAAAAAATGCATCAGGAAAACAACAAAGTTGTAAAAGTT
Organism: Ostrinia furnacalis; assembly: GCF_004193835.3. Taxonomy (NCBI): domain Eukaryota; kingdom Metazoa; phylum Arthropoda; class Insecta; order Lepidoptera; family Crambidae; genus Ostrinia; species Ostrinia furnacalis. Next base: position 686,221 of record NW_021131129.1, read on the forward strand.
GAAATCAAATTAAAAGATTACGTATAATAACGTACAAATCTAGAAACAAACATTAATTTAAGGAAAATTTTTCTTTGATATCAAATATTAATAGTTTATGATGCTTAGATTGAAACTAATAAAGTTACATAGCAATCGAATCTTGATCATGATTTTGGACTAGTATAAGCTAGGATTAGCACTTTGCTATCTGTGATTCATCAACATCATTTCAGCCACAGGACGTCCACTGCTGAACATAGGCGTCTCCCAATGATTTCCATGTTGACCGGTTGGTAGCGGCCTGCATCCAGCAGCTTAGCATAAAAATTGCTGAACATTTTGGAATATCTAAAAGCAAAGTTCTAAAATCACTAAACACTTAAATTGTAACCCATTCATTTGCGATTTTGAGCAAGAGCAAGGCCCGCAAAGGTTGTTGTAGAAAAAATTCTCTATCAAAATCATAAAAGATCAATAATATTATGTTTAACACAAGCATCAATTTAGTCTGAATTATCCTCAATGGAGGCGTAAAAATGAAAAATCGAGATATTATTTAGCTTACGTAAATTTTTTGTAAACAAACAAATGTCAATAAACGGTGCTTGAAATAATGTAGTCATGCAGGCCATCTGGCTATAAGGAAAACTGAATCGAAGATGAACAATGTTGGATCTTATACACGATATACATGCAAGTAGGCTCAGTCGATTCGATATCTTAGGACTTATCTTCAGAATTTACTAGCGGCCGCCCGCAACTTCGTACGCGTGGTTCCCTTTTTACCCCCTTAGGGGTGTAGTAAAAAAAACTCATAAAACTCATTTATTTCTGTAAGTAGGCTTTAAAAAAGCACAAAAGCACGGAGTTTCGAAAAATCCTTTCTTAGCGGATGCCTACCTACTACGTCATAACATCTACCTGCATGCCAAATTTCAGCCCGATCCGTCCAGTGGCTTGGGCTGTGCGTTGATAGATCACTATGTCAGTCAGTCAGTCAGTCACCTTGGAGTTATTATATAATTATATTAATATAGATGATATATTAGATAGAAGATTAGATTTAAGTTTAGCTTTTTTCTTTGTCTAGTTTCTGATGAGGCAGAATGAAATCTTAAACTCAAGGGTGAATTTCAGTCAAGAATTTTTTTTTAAATAATTTCAATAAATCACAAGGTTAAATATATTTTCAGGTCGTTTAGAAATACAGAAATAATTTAAATCAACTATACAGTAAGCCTACCGTGTATTACTCTACTGTGTATTTAATAAAACCTGCATTTTCTATCAAGGAAACAAAATTATTTTTCGTTTGATTAGATTCTTTGTGAGGATTTCCCGAAGATCAGTTTATTAATGCAATTTTAATAAATACGAGTATTTTGCAGCTTCACGAACATTAAAATTTTGCATGCTGGGAAATACATCGGCATGGCCCTTCCTGGCGTTTTTTGGATCTTTTGGAAAGTCCTTGCAATGTAAAATGATCTTTATAAAGAATATGGTTACTATGTCTTGATGCATTTATACAGGGTGTTGACCTGTAAGGTCTTCGAACTCCTCCTATGTTCTTCTGATTAATTTCGTTGCGGGTCCAATGACAGTAACTTTCCCCCGGGACAAACTTGGCCTTCACTGGTTGGGTTATTGGTGGTCAAGCTGTAGATCCTGGCTACACAGGAGTTGCAGCGGTGGGAACGAGAGGTTGGTATAGTCCAGTTTAAGGTATCAAGCCGGTGCGATGTGATAGGTGAGGATCATACCTATCGATTGAACCCCCATGTATGTTCTACGATTTTTCGTAGTTTGGGAGTTATATTCAATCTAATTGATTGTATTGAGGGAGGCTTATTTCAGCAGTGGACGTCCTGTGGTTGAAATGATGAATGATGATGATTATTCAACCTTGTTAGAGTCATTGAAAAATATATATTGGTAACTTATTCAAGATGGATTTCTAGTGCAATGAATGCGCGTCTCAAAATTGTTGAATTGCAGTACAAAAAAATATGCATACAGTACAAATAATATTTAAGTTTTGTTATAATTAAATTGTATGTTTGCTAACAGCGCTACCTAGTGTCAATCACGCGAAACTCTTGTGACTGTACCGCCATCTAGTGAGCGGTGATAGAAACAAGTGTTACAAGCAGCTCATAGAGTTGACGATTGGATCTCGATCGATGGAACTGTTTGCTGCCATCTAGTGTCAAATCTGAGAACTAAATTTCACAGCGTCATTTAACCATTGTAAGTATTAGTACTAACGACACGTGGTTCCCAACTTCTACTATAGGTGGCAGTGTTCACGAGTACTTCGTTCATTCGTTTCAGCCAAATGACGTCGACTGCTGGACAAAGGCCTCCCCCAAGGATTTCCACGACGACCAGTCCTGCTCCGCCTGCTCCCGCGACTATTACCAGATCGTCGGTCCACCTAGTGGGGGGCCTGCCCACATAACGTCTTCCGGCCAGTGGTCGTCACTCGAGAACTTTTCTGCCTCAGCGGCCATCAGCTCTGCGAGCTTTGTGCCCCGCCCACTGCCACTTGATTTTAGCAATTCTGGGGGGTATGTCGGTCACTTTGGTTCTCCTGCGGATCTCCTCATTTGGAGGTCATCGGTCCACCTTGTGGATCTTCGTACTTAGCAATATTATCATATTCACAATTATGTACTTGTGATAGTAGTTTCCGTATGTAGGTAAGGGAGGTGTGACACAGATGGAGGTCCCTTAATGTCAATGTCAGTAGGCGTGTCATAGCGTCAAGTCAGACCAGTCTTACAATAGTGTTACCCGGTCTTTAGGGAGAAGGCTTATTTTTATCGATAAATAGTACTGGCCTTCACTGGTTGGGTTTTTATTGGCAGTCAAGCTGTAGATCCTGGCTACACAGGAGTTGCAGCGGTGGGAACGAGAGGTGGGAATAGTCCCTTTTTATCTATAATTAGCATTTTGTCCGCAGTTTTAGAAATGTGTTCAATGGTCATTTCATTTTTGGAATAAGCTCTCTTAAGTTTTACATTAATGAGTTTTTAGTATTATAAATAAGTAGCCTATGTCGTTTTCCATGGTCTACTCATCTATAAACCATAATTCATAAAATTGGTTCAGTAACTTAATCAGCAGACAGACAGTGTTACTTTAATATCATCGACAAATCGACTACCACCAACACTAGCCAGGACAAGTACTGCAGTAGGTACTGCATAAGTGCATACTGGATACAAACAAGCTTCAACAGTAAGTTTAAGTGAGAGAGTCATCTTTTCATACTAAATAAATAAAGTAACAAACACTGTCCAAAGAAATAAATAAAAAATATTAATACCGTTTTTTCCTGAGTTACTTCAAGCAATCATTTGTAAATACTGACTAACATTTACTTGGAACCCACTGCATTCCTCTACAACCTGCAACTTTTACTGGCTGACCCGGATGTAACAACCTGCACTTTTGGGCCCAAGCGAGGGTCAAGTTTAATGCGGTCCATTAGTTTAAGTCGCAAGGTGAATATCAAGGTTATTTTTGATAACATCAATTTAAAAACTGGTTATGGACCGATCTGTAAGCTCACTTGCAAAGTTTAAAGTAAATAATAAACACGTCCATGTCATCCATACTGTGATAACTGCCTCTGTGGTCTAGTGGTAAGACCACCTGCTTCAGACGCAGAGGTCCCGGGTTCGATTCCCAGTGCGGGCAGATTTTTCTATTCGGTTTGGTTGGTGGTAGAGCTTGTTCTAAGTCCGCCTGGCTAGCTACCACCATCTTACCTAAGTCTGTCGCCATAACAACGATGTTAACAGCATTGTTGTGTTCCGGCAGTTAGAGGTAAGATAGCCAGTTCCTCCGTGGTTGAGGATTCCGGGTGAAGCTCGCTTCCACCTTCGACCTGATCATCACTTACCATCAGGTGAGATACAGGCCAAGAGTTTCCTCGTTGTGGATAAAAAAAATGGAGGATTTGGTCTACACTCCCCACGCTGGTCAGACGAGTTGGAAAGACTTGGAATTACAGGTCATAATAGCAGATATATCAACTCGGAAAGGGATCAACACCGTATCGCCTTTTGCGAGCTGTCATCGTCTCTCACGCGCTGTAAGTCGCGAGGCGAGGCGTTTTCGTTACGGTGCGGATAAGTGTGCGTTGAAGTATGTAGTTTCATACAAATATTTTTTTTATGCACAACAAGGCAGGTATTAGACCACAATCGCACCTGATAATTTTTTTTTATGTCACAGGAGGCAAATGAGCAAACGGATCATCTGATGGTTAAGTGATTACCGTCGCCCATAGACACCCGCAGACCCAGGGGCGTTAAAGGTGCGTTGCTGGCCTTTAAGGTGAAGATACGCTCTCCTCTTGAAAGCTCACAGGTCGTATCCGTCAGGAAACACCGCAGACGACAGTCCATTCCACAGTTTGGTTGAACGGGGCAGGAAGTTTCTAAAGAAACGTACTGTTGTGGACTGCCAACCATCTAAGTGATGGGGGTGGATGTGGGGTGGAGTGGGATGGTACATATCTGCCCCGTAAGTGCCGGAGTCTTCGGGAAAGACAGCAGCACGCAACGAATTCCAGTCCCTAGCTGTTCGCATTATAAAAGAGTCATCGAAACGCTTAGTGCGAGCTGGTGGAATGTCAACAATATAGGGATGGTACGCTAACCTGCGTCTGGTTCCCCGATGATGGAAGGGGGTTGGAGGAAATGTTCGTCTAGAATATACTTACTGACCGCCTCGAGTTGATACGGTTAGGATCCCTTTCCGGGTTCATAAACGTGCTAAGGTCTTTAATCATCGTAATTTCAAACAAGTTATCTTCTTCAGTAATTAACTATTTATCCTTGTGTAGTCATAAAACAATTGAATGACCCCTAATGCGTAAGAGTTGGCTTTAAATAGACTAATTATTGTTTTTGCGTTACCTTTGTTTACAATGTTTATACTTTTATGTTCGAGGGATTGGTACAATCAGCTTCAAATACATAGTTCGTGACACCCAAAGTGGCCAAAAAATTCGCAATTTTAGCAACACGTCTTTGTTACAATAGGCTAGTTTTCTAAAAAAAAACTTTTTAGTCCGTCAATTTTAATATAAAAAAATCACCTGAAGCACCTGATTTCATGCCCTGAGTGCCCAAGCAACTGCACTCAGGAGGATTTGATGAGTGCTACTGACAACGCCACTCTTGTGGCGGAGTTTTGGGCTTACACTGTGTAGGTTTGTTGTCGACACGAAAAGAAGAAGAATATAAAAAAATATTGGACACGTATATTTTTAATTGTCAATCAAACAAATATTACTAAGTTATAGCGCGTTGAAGTCGCGCGACGTCACAAAGTGCTGCACTTTTACGCACTCACTGACGTCACGGGCCTTTTCTTTAGAAATTTGGCACGCTTTTTCTCTTTACATTTTCATTAGTTTTAAAAAGTGAAAAATACGTGTCGAGAAGTTTTTAATAAGCTAACTGACGGACTAATTAAAACTCTTGCTTTTTTACCCAGGAAACATCCGTATTGGAATAAGGATGTGTTGTCGACTTTTTGGCCATTTTGGATGTCACGAACTATGCGTCGTGTGTATGCAGCTTTAGAAACAATCACCATCTTGTTATTTCCACTTATTCCCTGACTAAGCATTACGTGAGTGATAATTTCAAATCTGCAGTCGTTATTTATGTCACGTAGGTACAAAATAATTCGCTGTTGCGCATCTGCACGATATTATAATGTGCGGTTACTGGTTATAGTTAGTTATGGAAAATTTGCAAGGCTGTAAGAAAAATAACTAAATGTTTTTCCACTTCATAAATATTTTATTATTATTGTATTTGACGCTGACTGTACGTCAGAATTTTTGTTCTATAAATTAAAAATTTAAATTTCATATTATATTTTCTGTATCTGTTGAATATATGTTTTGTTTTACTTCGATTTTCCAGATTTGTTGTGACCCTAAGCCCTAACCAACAGTGACAGCGGACCTCAATTTTTGCGGTCCCTATAACGTAGTGTTGTTGATCATCAAACCTGTTCGATTTCAAGTTCAAGCAATGTCAAATTAAGATTTTATGGAAAGATTTTATTAGTCACTCATTACATTCCCTTAAGTAGTACATAACCCTTGATAAGACATTTAATTTACCTTATTACGGGACTATTCACCTCTCAATTCCACCGCTGCAACTCCTGTGTAGCCAGGATCTACGCTTGACCGCCAATAACCCAACCAGTGAAGGTCAAGTTTGTCCCGGGGGAAAGTTAAACTGTCATTGGACCCGCAACGAAATTAATCGGAAGAACATAGGAGGAGTTCGAAGTTGTATTCGACTTCCCTCCTAATTCTTATTGGGGATATAACAATTACTTTACCCTTCTTCATGAAACGAAGTGTTTCTAATCACAAGTTCGATCAATACGAACGAAGCCGCGGGCAAAGGCTAGTCATAAATTAACACACTGTAATCGCGTTATCATAAAAGAAGGAATAGAAATATTCACTTATTTTACTCCAAAACTCATAAAAACTCAGTTTATAGGCTTTTAAAAAGCGCTTCCACAAGTCCCAGTATTCCTTTAACCCTTCCACTGCTTCGGGACCATAAATGGGCCAGTGCTGAGAAGAAGCAGCGCAGGAAACTGGCCAAAAAGTTTAAAAAAAAACCAGCAACTTTAATAGTAAAATATTAAAACATGATGGCATGTGTTACCACTTCCCACTTCCTGCTAGTCCTACTAATATTATAAATGCGAAAGTTTGGATGTCTGGATGAATGTTTGTTACTCTTTCACACAAAAACTACTGAACGGATTTTGATGAAACTTTACAGTATTATTCTTTATAATCCAGAATAACATATAGGCTATAATTTATGACTATCTGTGACAAACAAAATTTCACGCGGTTGAAGTCGCGGGCAAGAGCTAGTTAGTACATAAGTCTAGTCGATAAGTAAATTTTTGTAACATATTTGTTTGTAATTTAAAAGAAAATAAAATCATATCAAATCAAATCAAATCAAACAAACTTACAAAGTTCCAGTTAGTCCCAAAAGCAGGTGCAAAACAGCCCATCTGGTATATTTCTGGGTTGTCCGAACTTAAGGCTTTAACAGCCACAGAAGCTATACCAAACAAATTCACTGCTGTATGATGAAGAAGTATCAGTCCATGTAACACTGTTCTAAACACCAATCTCACTGTATTTTTTCTCGGCACAAGTGTTTTACATCCGCCTTCGACATCTGTTACTTCCATTTTAAAATTTATGTCAAAACTCGGTCTAGAAATAATAAAAACAAAAAACAACGCACTGGATTTTAAACTTGATTTGCTGTTCCTTTTTTGAATAAAAACGTTCTTCAATTTTTTAGATTTAAACAAAAAATGATCTTGAATTTTTCTCCAAAAACATTTTTGTATTCAGACAAAAAAATACACTTTACAATTGTTTGTGTGATCTCTGTGATTGTGAGTTTGACACTAATCAATTGTTTGTTTTTCAAAACAAGTTAAACTAAAAATGTATGTAATAAATATACAAAGACGTCATGGCGTACATAATACAAAATACACACTGAAGTCACGGCTAATAGGTAGGCCAAGATCTGTATCTTTAAAAAAACCAGTTCTGTTGCAGTCTACTAAATTGGTTTCATTTATAAATAGCTTGAATGGAATTCTTTTTATTATTATTAATAATGACGTGATTATTAAGTTGCTTAATCCTGGATTGCTTCATTTGCAATGTTACTTTTTATCCATAATTTCATTGTGTTTGATATTTTCGTATTCAAGCGCAAACACAAGGAAATAATATGTAAACAATTTTTAATTTAAATGTGAATGGAAAATTTTTGAAGAAAACTGTCAAAATGACAAAAACAACTAATATGAAAGTCATGACAGTGAAATGTTGTAGGTAAAAAAATAAATAATTATAAAGACGATTGTAGTGAATCCACTCGAAACACAAGCATTTAGCTTAATACGAGGGTAGCTTAACATGAAGGGTTAACGAGTAACAAATTACTAATATTCTTTTTATAACATATCAAATGATGTGCCTTTGTCTCTGTGTTTCTTTACGAGATCGAATCAGAAATGAGGAGATCAGTAAACGAACTAAGTCGCTGACATAGCCCGACGGATTAGCAAGCTGAAGTGGCAATGGGCAGGGCACATAGTACGCAGAACTGACGGCCGGTGGAACAGCCAGGTTCAAGCAAACAGTGAACGTCCTATGGCTGAAATGATGATGATGATGAACAAAAAAAAATACTTTGTGGATCAAGGACCTTAATTAGTTTTTAAAAATGTGTCACTTATTGAGTCTTATGAAACTGTATATAAACTTTATAAGCAATCGTAATTATTTCATTCAGTTCATGTTTATCACACTAACATCAATTTGTCCCCTGTGGGACTCAAACCTGCAACGCTTGTTACACAATACATACAGCTATGCGTCGCATCTATTAATATAAATACCTACATACAGTTATTATTAGTTCATTGTACATAATGATAATAACTTTAATTACATAAGCGATCAAGGTTAATTACTTCATTAAATTGTTAATGAATTTAATTACGGCAATGACATTCCAAACCGGTTAACTAGCGGTCTTAATAAAAAAATGAGTTGAAATTAGTGCATCTTTCATATAATCTATACTGAAGAGTTTGTTTGTTTGCTTGAAAGTGCTTATCTCAGGAACTACAGTACAATTTGAAAAAACATTTTTGTGTTGGATAACCCATTTATCGAGGAAGGCTTTAGGCTATATAACATCAATAATAAATAAATAAATAAAAATCACACTACAGTCAATAGGGGCGGAGCAGTGAAGAAAAATGTTGCAAAAACGGAAAATATTATTCAAATTATTTTCACGCGTACGAAGTCACGGGTACAGCTAGTGTAAGTGTTGGTACGAAGAACCACATAATAATATAGAAACTCTTTTCTACTAACCACGGCCACGGACAATGTTGTGTTTATACGTTTCACACTTCATAAGAAATAAAAGATGTGAAGTTGATCCACTGTTCAAGACGTGTTGCCATAATAAAAGGAGAAGAAGATGATCCACTGTTTGTTTTTACTCAGATTAATAATATACAACGTGCTCTTTTTGATTTCCTGGAACTCTAGGGTATTAATAAGACCACTTCAAAGAATGGAATGGCATTACATTTTTTTGTTAAATTCAACAATTTTTTCGACTTATTTTTTCATACGAAATTATTTAAAAACTATTTATCACTGAAATAATTCATAATTTTTACATACACTTATCAATAAAAAGTCTACACAAAAAGACTAGGTGACAAAAAAACTAGATTTAAGATACTATAATCTAAATCAACTAGGTAGGTATACACAATATCTTCAAAAATATGCTTTTAGAAACACATATTCTTAAGACTCTTTAACTAGTTTTTATTTATAGAATATACCCCTAAAATTTCCGGAAAACAAATGGAACACGTTGTATTCTAAAAGTAATAAACGGATACCTATCAGATAGTCGAGGTAACTATGGAACCCTAAAAACTCGTTTAAACGTCCAAGGATACTGCAGTTCTCTGTACCTATAACTTGTTTACCTTTGAATATTTTAAAACGAGATTAAGCACTTCGTACAAAACTTTATAAACAAGTATGTTTACTAAAACATTAAGCATTTTTCTAGAAAAAGTGTCTTTAATATGTATAATTATACAGGGTGTTTGGCGCATCGTGTGCCAAAATGATTTGGCGGATAGAATGGGTCATTTCCTATATTTTCAGCCCCCATAACANTATTATTAAGCATTACTAAGAAATGAATACCTACTACCGTTAGTCCCTCGTGAGTAAGCTAAATAATTATGCTTGTGTCACGATTGGGCTCACTACAATAGTCGAGCGACGGTGGGATTCGAAACCGCGTTCCTCGGATCTCGAGACGGCGGTATTGTAACTTATCTAAATCTGACTGGCTGACATAGTGATCTATCAACGCACAGCCTAAACCACTGGACGGATCGGGCTAAAATTTGGCATGCAGGTAGATGTTATGACGTAGGCATCCGCTAAGAAAGGATTTTACGAAACTCCACCCCTAAGGGGGTAACACGGGATCCACGCGTACGAAGTCGCGGGCGGCCGCTTAGTTTGCTAATACAATTGATCAGAAGGGGATTAAAATTAGCTACAACGATATCATCTGGGGAAGCTCCTTCCATCATAAATTCCTTTCTGCACCCCCCAGGTGACATTCTTATCAGGACTAGCGGCCGCCCGCGACTTAGTACGCGTGGATCCCGTTTTATCCCCTTTAAATTTTTCCTGAATTTTCTTTGCTACCTAATCAAATCAAATCAATTATTCAGTACTTAGGACCTTTCCAGTGACCTAATTCACGTATTTTGACTCAATCAAAATTTCGTTGACGTTTAGAAGTCGTCCAAACAGTTCTAAATCCGTATTCACATGGGTCATTTTGATAGAACGGTTACTCGATAGGATCGCAACTCAGCGATTTGTTGTCGTTGAAGTTTTGTTACGTGAATAAGGCTACAGGGCACTTACGCCCGTATTCACAAACGATGCTTACTGAAGTGAAGCAGCAAATCGAACGCACAGCGTTGAATAGAGCTCTATGATTGGTTCATGTGTCACCCTGTGCGTCCACGCGCACTGTGAGACCTCATAGTAATGTTTGCGAAACGGGCGTTATACACGTCCTGAAAATACCTAGTTTGTCCCACCACTTCGGGACAATATACCTAATATGGGATGTGCTGGCTCTTTCACTACTTCTGACCTCTACCAAAGTCTGTTAATGCTTATGTAGAGATTATTTAACAATAGCTCTGACGTATATGTATATGCGTAGGTAGTTAATCTGGGGTTTACGTCTAGAAAGGTCAGGGTGACACAGTATATGAGAATTTAACTGCATTTTTTTGTGTCTGTCGGTTCTGACGTCATTCGCTTCAAGATCTTTTTTAACTCATTTATTTTTCTAATTTTTATTGCACCTAAAAATAAAAACCTTGCCTGTGAAGGTCAAGCTTGTCAAGTGGTATGTTACTGTCATTGGACCCGCAATGAAATTAATCAGAAGTAAATAGGAGTACGAAGTTAAGGATCGACTTCCCTCCAGTGTAAGGCAGATGACAAGTTTAAGTAACCTTTATGAAAAGATAATTATTATTCGAAAATACAGGGTGTCCCAAAAGCACGTCACACTGACACTGGAGGTAGCTGAGTCTAAGACGCATCTAACAAGCTTAATATGTCCATAGAAAAGTTTCATAAGTTTTAAAATATTCATGTCCAATTGTCCATAGAAAAGTTTGATGAGTTTTGAAATATGACTTATACCTATTAGTTATTTTTTAAAATGGACTTAATATACTTGTTAAATGCGTCTTCAGCTCATGTAACTCTGGTGTCAGTGTGAGGTGAAAATTTTGGGACACCCTGTATATGCTGTCGGATAGGCTGTCGAAAGTATCAATTTATTTTTTGTCTACATAGCAAATCTAGTGCCAATTTTACCATTTCAACTATTCTAGGAATTTTAGAGAACAAATCGAATTGTTCTCACTCTCACTAATAAATTAAACTTGTGTCAATTCGGTATGTTATCCATCAATTTTAATGAGAAGTCATTAAATTGTCATCTTTCAAATTAATTATCTAATGAAAGAGAAATTCAAATTGTTAAATTTTCACGCAGCCTACTGCGTAGGGTATTCAAAGACTATCTTGATTTATTGATTAAAAGCCTACCTTGTAACAAAGTACTTTTTGGTTGCTGTTAAATTTAATTTTATTTAAAATGCCAAAGAGGCAACGTAACGCTAAAAGAAATAATAATCGATGAGCGCTAATGGAAGGAGCTCATCGAGCTTTCTTTATGATCTTTATTAAATCTACGTCAGAAAAACTAGTTATCTATCTAAAGGCAACAAAAAAATAGTAGTATTTTGAGTTCATATTTTCAAATAGTCGCGTAGTCGTTTTTAAAATATGATGAGCAAAATGTCTCATCAGAGTAAAATTACAATACATTTTCAGGATTAAGAATTTATTTCTCAAAAGAAAGTGTACATTTCACATTTTACTATAGGCACTATTAAAAATCCGACAAATTAATGCATCAACCTAAATTATATAATATTTTATTTTTAAAAAGGAGTTTTTTATTCGTTCATTCGTTCGTATACGAGTACGGAGACGTTTAAAAAGCTTCTTAACTTTTGGTCCTTTTCGGAGCTTCGAGACCAACCCCCCAACTAAACCGAGCAGAAAAAGTCGTCCCACTGGAAATTAATCCCGGGACCTCTGTCTGATTTCAACTACTGTATTACCAAGTAGCACGTCTACACTAAACTATAGTTCACATAAATAAGATCTAAGCGTTTAAACAAAAAGAAAGAAACTCACCAAAGTATACCCATCCAAAGTGGCAACCGCGTACAAATTCCTATCGGCTCCCGGTAAAAAACCATGTTTCTTTGGATGCACTGGTTCATAAACATACTTTAGAACAAACAACGTATACAACAACGCAGTACCGTGGAACCATTTAGAGCTCCTATTACGTTCCTCCATCGTAATTTTCCCTAACACCTTTACAATAATACTTAAACTTAAAAATAACTAACGCGTTAACAACAAACTGTGATCGGATAATGAAGGAGAAAATGTGATGTTAATGTTTTATATTTTCCATACATAGATTCGCACTTTGACCCTGGACGCTTAGCGACGTAAGAAAATAACTTGTTTACGCATTTAACAGGTAACATTGACTGGAGTTTTGCTTAGTAATTTACATGTTTTTGAGTATATTCTTAGCTTTAAACTCATCTTATTTCCTTCTGATACTGGAAGACGTATATGTACGAGTATACTGTGGGCAGACCCCTCACTGGGTGGACCGACGATCTGGTATAGGTCGCGGATACGATACCTGGATGCGGGCAGCGCTGGACCGGTCGTTATGGAAATCCTTGGGGAGGCCTTTGTCCAGCAGTGGACGTCATTCGGCTGAAACAAACGAAATTTTCTCATCTTCAAACAATGACGGTATATTTGACCGCGACTCTGCGCAGGGCGCCCGCAGTGAGTGTGCGAGCGCGACAGCAACATAATTACGCGCGAGCGATAGGGATGGGTAGCTTGGGGTCATTGGACGGGATTCTACGTGCTCATGGACCAGGCTTTAGGCGTTGTTAAACTTCCATACGAGTATACCATAGATACGAGTATATCGATCTAGTGGATTCGAGTCTCTATAACAGTTTTAAATGCATAATAACCGTATCGAGATTGTTAATAACTCCATGGGTTAGTGGTTGGAACGGGTTTCGAAAGCTGAGGCCTCCGATTCGACCCCGGGGTCAGTCGAAGCACCTAGGTAGGAATCAGTAGGTCTAAAGTCTATAGTCGGTTCAGTTAAAGACTACATAAAATGCAGTATCATAAAATATCTTTGGCATATTAGTAACTAGCTTTCCACCCGCGGCTTTGCCCGCGTGGAATTTTATCTGTGGCAGAAAAACTTTATCGCGCGCGTCCCTGTTTCAAAAACCGGGATAAAAACTATCCTTTGTCGTTTATCAGGACTCAAACTATCTCTATGCCAAAATTTCATCAAACTCGGTTCAGTGGTTTAGGCGTGAAAGCGACACAGATAGACAGACAGAGTTAATTTCGCATTATTTTATAATATTAGGATAGATTGAATTGACAATAGCCCAAAGCTATTTGATCTCTAATGAACACCGGAGTTATGTGGTAAGCCCACATCGTGGTATATTCATAATTTGGAGGGATTAACAGGAACATCAGTAAGTAATTTAATAAAACAATAATTAAACAATACATAGTAATATTTGATATTCTATTTTATAAATTTGATCTGCATTGTGAACGGTGACTGTATCAAGTGTTTTCGCTTTGTTTCATGAAGATTTATGACACACTTATATACATTTTTCGGGAATAATAAAGTGACCTTACTGCCTGCCTTTCCTTGACACAGCTTAGACATGTTAACACAAGCGTGCATCTGGTGACCCCATGAATGCACCATACAGTGCACGGAAACTACTTTCAATGTGAACCTATACGCGAAAGTGCATTTGTACTTGCACTTGGGCTTGTCACTGCTTTTTGGGACACTCGGTATAGTATTGTTTGTTATGTAGTAATAGTATGTTACTACAATTCAAATAAAATATTGTACGCTCAATCGGCAGGTTATAGCGGTCTGTTACTGTACCTATCACCTATAACTGACACAATAAATGCACAATTTATTGATTGAATAAAATTACTTTTTCTTTCTTTCTTCTTTCATTACACTAAGATATAAAAACGAGCGACAAATTCCACTGGCTTGAAAAAGTAAATAGGCTATACTTTTTTTTAGATTTTTACTCACCATTGAAATTAGGGACTTCAAATAAAAAAAAAAAACCGGCCAAGTGCGAGTCGGGCTCGCACACCGAGGGTTCCGCCGTACAAACGTAGCGGTTTACAATTTATGACGTATTAAATCAAATTACTTACTTGATTCCGTTGCGAGTAGTGGCGAATTTCAAAATATGCGGTATGATTATTTTTCCTATATTTGCATTATAGGTAGGTACCTACCTCAGCGTTTTGAATTTTTTCGTTGATTTAGAATTTCTCACAGTTTAGAGGCAATTAGATTTAAGAAGTGTTTGATATGAATTTCAACTTTAATATCTCTACGCGTTCATGTGAAAAAGGGTAGGTAGTAAGTTTATAATTATTAAAAAAATATTTTATGTCATGTAAGCAAAAATAATATTTTAAATTTTATATAACTTCAAATTTATCATTTTCGCAATTTTTCCTTTATCTGTACTATATAACGTTGCTTCGTGCCGAATTTCAAGATTCTGAGTTCACAGGAAGTACCTTGTAGGTTTTGATTCCCTAGCGTGTGACGGAAATTCGTCTAAGGTGTCGGTATAAACTGCTGTATCTTTTGATCGCGTTAACTTAGAAGTTTGATTTTTTTACTTCTTAAAGGGACAATAGATCTAGGTATTTGGTATAAATTTCAATTTGATACCTTTATTCGTTCGTGAGAAATAACGTAGTAAGTTTCATTTTATTAAAATATTTTTATTATATTATATAACTAAAAAAATGTAATTTTCGCAATTTTTCCTATATTTGCATTATATGACAATGCTTTATGCCAAATTTCAAGATTCTGAGTTTACGGGAAGTATCCTGTAGGTTTTGATTCCTTTGCGAGTGTCGAAAATTTGTTGAAAATATCGACATAATCGGCTGTATCTTTTGATTGGCTTGGCTTAGAAGTTTGATATTTTCACAGCTTAGGACAATAGACCTGAGTATTTCATGTGAATTTCAGCTTGATACGTTCACGCGTTCTTGAGATAAAGGGTCTTGACAGACGGACGGACGGACAACAAAGTGATCTTATAAGGGTTCCGTTTTTTCCTTTTAAGGTACGGAACCCTAATTATTGAAATAACAAAATTTGTTTACTAACCACAAACAATATGAAACGTTTTAAGTTGTTCGAAATAAACACTTTTTATTATTTATCTGCTTTCTTACAAAATGTAGTAAACTATGAAAACCTTTTCGAAGTCCTTTTTATTTTCAAAGTATATACGTAAAAAACATTCATACAGCCGAACATACACCGTCCTCCTTTTTTGAAGTCGGTTAAAAATTGAAATTCTCAATGCGGGATCGAATATAAAAATAATAATTATGAACCTAAAAAGAAAAAACAAAGTACATACCACGTTCCAATTGGTTAAATAGCACGCTGCGAACTTCACCGCCTGGTTGACCATCGGGTCCATCTTCTGTTCTTCGGTTATATTCCAATAAATATACAGCCCTAACCACCATAAGTACATATAACACACACACAATCCACCGTGGAATACGCTTAGCATAATCAGCCGCCATTTTTTTCTGTTATTGTTACTTTCAAAGTTATAAATTACGCACGAATTTGACTCTATGTCGACAGTTGTCATATTTGAAGTTATGATCGGCGAAGGGTCAATTCAATACTGGCAAATATGATGGCAAATCGTTAATTTATCAAATGTTTTTATCAAGGCAACGTTAATTGCTAAAACGTATAATAAAATGCGACGCCGTCCATGCCAGATCTGGTTTTGAAAATCGAAAATTAGAAATATTCCAGAGACGTTTGAATTTTGTTGCACCTTATTAAAATTTTGTGAGATAATTTATTACTTACTTTATCTATACTAAATATTAGAAAGCTGAAGAGTTTTGTTTGTTTGAACGCGCTGACTTCAAGAACTACTGGCACAGAATAAGTAATAGTACAGGTACAGAAGGATTACTCCGCAAGACGATTTAAATAAATGCGAGTCTTGCTACGACGCGATACAGTGGAATTCAGCTCGCACAGCACTACGTACCTACAATTTTATTCACCTACAAGCTTTGTCTCTTTCTATCGCGTGCCTCTGAACTCTTCTTACGCTGTTAGGGTTGCTGTCTAGTGAAAAAAATTTAATCTACTTATTTGTAATGAGGTACGTATGTAGGTAAGTATGCATTCATTATGGAAAACCTTGCGAGAGGCCTTTGTCCAGCAGTGACGCATTCTGAGCAGTAGTCATAGTAGGTTAGGGTCCTATACTATCCTAAGAATTATTGATTACCCACTTGGCCAACATACCTTTCAGCATCTTTGGGAAGCGAAAAAAAAGATGAATCCGGTAGATTACTTTTCGAATTTAAACACCCGAACGCCGCACAATATTTCATTCTCTTTATGTCCATTTTTAAATAATACTTCGATCATAGAATTATAATCATACTACAACGCATGCCAGCGTCCTGACGAGCGCGCGCGTGACACTCGACTGATATAATACCCGCCGGCGGGGCGCTTCGCTGTAGGTAATTATCGGATGTACCGCGCGGAGTGAGCCAGGCCTGCTACTGGACCGATTTGATAAAATCTTTTTGTGTTTAGCCCTTGTCTAGCATTAAGGAAGGCTAATAACATCACCCTACAGTTAATAGGGGCGGAGTAGTAAAGGAAAATGTTACAAAAACAGGAATTGTTATTCAAACTATTTGACGCGTACGAAGTCGCGAGCCAGCATGTTACTTTAAACTAAAAAAAAAAAAATTTTGGGAGTGACAAATTCAAATTAGATACCATTTGATTGTATAACGACGCGTCATTACATAATAATCAATGTAGCATAATGTTTAAATAATGATATATGTATAAAAAATTACAGATTGACTGAATATCCTTCACCTTGCGCTGTGACAATTATTTTCAAGGCCCTTCCCTAAAATTATGTACATGGTCAATAATGCTCATGGTTACATACAAAAGTACGAGTACGTAGATCGTTTCATCCACGAAGACGCGCCCCACCATTCTTCCGCTAATGTTTGAGTGTTATCGGTACACGCTAATTATCCATGAGTGCACACGCACACTACAATAAATAATTAATTAATGATGCTCGGATCAAACTCCCTGCACCCTGCGCTTCGCTCGACCAAAACTTGGTGGGGCGCGTCTTCGTGGATGAAACGATCTATACTCTACCAAGTTTTGTGATTAATTATTAGAAAAGGACCGGCAGAAGTAATATAGGCTGGCTTCCTACTCGGTGGACGCTTTGCAATGGAGGGAAGTCGAACCTTTACTTTGAACTCCTGTGTTCTTCTGATTAATTTCGTTGTGGGTCCAATGACAGTTACCTTTCCCCCGGGACAAACTTGACCTTCGTTTCAGCCAAATGACGTCCACTGCATACATACATGTTGCAGCAGTGGGAACAAGAGGTGGGAATAGTCCCGTACTCAGTGGACAGAGGATCTAGCTATAGGATGTCGTAGAAAGCACTTGGATGCGGCAGCATAGGACGGACATTGTGGTAATCATTGGGGGATGCCTTTGTCCAGTAGGGGACGTCATTTAAAACAAACTAACTTCTTACTATAACGTTTTTATAATTATGCTACCTGTGTTATAATTTAAGCTGTATGTTTTCCTAAAAAAATAAGAAATAAAGTTAAGATTCTTTGAAATAAACACAAAGAGACTAACGTGTCGTTACATATACACAATGTTCCATTTATGACCCTACGTCACTTGGAGGAAACACTTGTACTTCAATTACTTATGAGGTATTATATAAATTGTCATAAGCCTTTAATACGCTAAGGCAGTGAATTAACGCTCTTCAAAAGCGTAGATAAAACTCTACTTTTCTTTTGAAACTTTAAACAGATTTTAGATTAATACTAATTTATTGTAAACTCAAAACTTTGTCGTCGGTCCACCTTATGGGTGGACGTCCCACTCTGCGTTTTCCGATACACTCCACTCCAGAACCTTGCTGCCCCATCGGCCATCAGTTCTGCGTACTATGTGCCCTGCCCATTAGTGCCTATAGCCACTTCAGCTTGCGGGTTATTTCAGCATAAAGCTATTATAAAGGTAGCAGGAAGGCGCTGGACGCAAGCCGCTACCAACCGGGCAACATGATAAGCATTGGGGAGGCCTATGTTCAGCAGTAGATGTCATATGGCTGTGATGATGATGCAAAACTTTGTGGATGGATGATGGATAAACTTGCCCTCAATTGGGTTTGTATTGGAGGTCAAGCTGTAGATCCGGGATACACAGGAATCGCAGCAGTGGGTACGAGATAAAGACCCGAAAACCAACGAAAACTTTAGGTATCCGATTGCTAATTCTAGAGGTATCTTTCTATCGCTGTCGACCGTTACACTAATGTTGTAAGTACCTCTTCTTCACTAATGAAGAAAGAAAGAATGGTCTTGGCCTTATATTTATCTCCAAAGACGGATCTATTCAGGGTTCATCCAGTGTCTAAGTAGCTCAGATGGATGACCAGTCGCCTGTCGGCAAGCGAAAGGTCGTGTGTTCGATTCTCACCTTAGGCTAACAAAAACTTCTATAATATATAAAAACCTGTCAAAGTACATACCAAGTTCCAATTTGTAAAATACGCCAATGCAAAATCTATTGCTTGCTTGACCATGGGATGTTTCATCTGTTCTTCTGTTACATTAAAGTATATGTATAGCCCAAAAACAAAATAAAATATACTTGCTACACTTAGTACCCCATGGAACACAGTTTTAAAAGAATGATTAAGCTCTCTTTTAGAGAGCTTTTGCCACATCTCTTCTTCACCACACATAACTTTGCTACAACTTTTGGAGAACATGTTTTTTAGGTTTAGAAGATGCGAAAACACTGACAAACAATTAGCAAGGATGGTTAATTTATTTCAATACTTATTTTTTTTTGAAAGGAGAGAAGATATAAATTTTAATTAAAAAAATAATACAAATAATTAACCTACATAGACTAAATATTTACAAATATTTACAAATAAAAAATATGTCCCAAATCGCTGTCCAAACAACGCGACATGGTGCCCAGAATGCTGGCTGCATTTCCACGCTGAATGGCCAAACTGATTCGTTGGCCAAGAAATGCGCCAGCTCTTCTATCACCTGTACAGTCAATCAGCCGCTTGGCTAATTCCCTGTACAGGCGATGAGCACTTGGTCCCCACGGACCTAGCGTCTCGACCCCAAATGGCTCAAACATGTAGGTACTACTAAGACCTACATATTTGCGTCGCTTGAGGGATTCCGCTGATGCAGCGGCAGTACCAGCCCCAGACGAGGTTTGCGGAAGATGAGACGGTGCCAGTGTGTCTACGCAGGTTGCATCCCACACTAGTGGCCGTCCCACCTTCCATGGAACCAAAGTCATACCATCAGGTCTCTTACCATCACTTCGAACCAGGCCATTTGGTTCAAGAATGGCCGGTACGGAAGCGCTAGAAAGAGACCTGCGTATGATGTCATTGAGGCTGGCGTGACGGGAAAATCTCCCGGCACTTCTGCTGCATGACAGTCCGTGATGACCAAGGGAGTCAACCATGTCACCGCAGGGACAGCGATGGGGGACAATGCATGGTGCCCCCAAACGGAGCGAGACTGCTAAATTAAAAGTGGTATTATCCAAAAGTGTGCCAATATGAGGAGAAGGTAGGGAGTGAAGCCAAAGACCTGATTCCCACTCGGCTACAGCCAGAAGACGAGCTCGATCTGCAGAACTGGAAGACGTGTTTAATAAGTTATTCCGTACAAGTCTGCAGAGCGGCTCGTCCCACTGCCTTTGTGAGATGAGAGACAACGGCAAATTTTCAGAGCTTAACTGCCTCCAAGCGCTAATGCCTTCGGCTAGGTGGATGGTAGTTGAGTCAGAACACTTACTCAGTATTTTTGANTGCACCTAATAATGCTTCTGGTGTTGTCTGGAGGCAGGACTGTGCAGGATCTGGTTGTTCAGGGTATACTGTGGTGGTTGCTGAAAGTGGATGTTTGCTTTTAAGGGCCGAGAGGGTATCAGGGGTATTAGGGGCTATAAGATCGTCGGAGAACATAATGCGCGCAGCACCTTTAATGTCACCGTCGCTGATTTTTGATTCTACATGTTTTATGAAATGTTCACTGTTAGAATAACGGGAGTTAGGTATGGAAATGTTATCAGAGGTTTGCCACGGTGTACTACAATTTTGCTTAATTCTGTTTGTCAATGATTGATGGTTATTTGGTTCAGATTTTATGTGTAAAACTCTATAAGAAAAAGTAAACAAATGCTCCCAGGCCTCAACAGAGTTGCTTCGAACTACATGGGATATGGATTGACTTAGGCACTGTGCAACTGAGGCACGAGCGCCACGAGGAATCCGTTTAATGAGAGGATGAGAATGTTTAAGGTGACATATTTTTTAATTAATTATTTTTTTAATTAAAATTTATATCTTCTCTCCTTTCAAAAAAAAATAAAAAATTAAAAAAAAATCTCAATACTTATTTTTTATGTTTCTAGAAGTAGAAAATATAGCTATCTATAACTATAGTTTTGAACTGCGATTCCGTTCGCGTGTACCTACAAAATCAGGCTTTCCCAACCTGTATATCCGTGGGCCACGGCATATGCTGAGTGGGGTCCCGTTGCAGTGGGCATCTTGTTGGTGGATGGGTGGCACTGCTCAGTTTACTCTTGTTTTTATTTTTTCTTCTTCCATTATTATGTGCCACTGTCATGTCTATGTAATTGCCTGTATTTGTGTGATGTCCATTGTAATAAATGTGTCTTTCTTTCTTTCTATATCCAGCGTGGGGAATGTAGCAAAGTGACAAGTTCAATTAGTTACTTTATGGATTCGCCATCATCATCATTTTAGCCACAGGACGTCCACTGCTGAACATAAGCCTCCCCCAATGATTTCCATATTGCCCGGTTGGTAGCGGCCTGCATACAGTGATCCTTCCTGCAATCTTATGAGGTCGTCTGTCCATCTTGTGGGTGGACGTCGCACCTCCACTCCAGAACCTTGCTGCTGCATTGACCGTCAGTTGTGCGTGCTAAGTGCCCTGCCCATTGCCACTTCAGCTTACAAATCCGTTGTGCTTTCAGCGACTTTAGTTCGGTTCATCATCATCATCAACAGCCCTTTGTAGTCCACTGCTGGACTATGAGCCTCCTCCATCCACTATAGTGGAGGGTTTTGCCATAATCCCCACGCTTGGCAGGCGTGTTGGAGATTGCAGTTTAAGAGATTGATGTTTTTCAGAGAGCGCTGCTGCCCGTTCTCTGTTTGATGTGTAGTCCCGTGTTTAGTTTGGTTACGGTTTACTTATTGATTAATCAATACAAAAATAGATTTGATAGAGCGAAGAATATTTTATATGTATATATCCGGCCGATAATGTCAACAGGACTGACATATCCATATTAACATAAACATACCTATTATTACCTATTGTATATTGTTTTCCGCCAATCACTGACGTAAGACAGCAATGTTATGTACAATAAATAAAATAGGTACATATTTGAATGTTGAATGTGAGTAATGTATAACGGGACTATTCCCACCTCTCGTTTCCACCGCTGCAACTCCTGTGTAGCCAGGATCTACAGAGTCAAATTCAAATTCAAACATTTATTTGCAAAGAATAGGTATTATACATAATACACACATAATATACAGCTTGACCAAATCGGTCAGATGTTTTTTGTTTGGATTGTTTGTTCCGGCGTTTCTTCTCAGCACTTGCCATATGTTTGTCTCGAAGCGCTGGTAGGGCCCAAAAGATAAGGAGACATTTAAAGTGCCCCATAAGGGCTACCTTTTTTATTATATT
This sequence comes from Ostrinia furnacalis, assembly GCF_004193835.3. NCBI lineage: Eukaryota > Metazoa > Arthropoda > Insecta > Lepidoptera > Crambidae > Ostrinia > Ostrinia furnacalis. The sequence continues at coordinate 708,506 of NW_021131129.1, forward strand.
TTGAAGTTCATAAGTGCCACCAGTGGTCTAAATTGAAAGAAATATTTTGATTTGATTTGATTTGATGACTCAGATCAGTGTAGATGTGCACCAAAAAGTAACTACAATCTAAAATACAGTTCAAAGTACATACCAAGTTCCAGTTAGTAAGATACGCCAATGGATATTGCATCGCTAGCTTGACCATGGGATGCTTCATCTGATCTTCGGTTACATTCAAGTATAAACTTAGTGATACACCAAAATAAAATATATACGCTACACTTAGAGCCCCATGGAACACACTTTTAGCAGAATGATTAAAAGAAAGCTTTGGGCACATCTCTTCTTCAACACACATTTCTTTGTTACTTTGGAGAACATGTTTTTTAGTTTTAGAAGATTCGGAAGCACTGAGTTAAAATTTGCAAGGATATTTATTTGTATGTTTGTAGCGGTAGAAATTGTAGTTATTTATAACTATAATTTTGTACTGCGACTCCGTTTGCGTGTACCTACAAAACCAGGCCTTCCCAAACTGTATATCCAGCGTGGGGAATGTAGGCAAGTGATAAGTCTAATCACTTCATTGATTCATCATATTTCAGCCACAGGACGTCCTCTATTTTTTTTTATGCAAGACAAGGCATTTGACAGCAATCGCACCTGTTGATAGATGCAGTCTAGGCTTAGATAAACATAAGCCTCCCCCAATGCCAATTGACCGGTTGGTAGCATTCAGCGCCTTCCTGCAATTCCCACGTGGCCTCCACTTCAAAACCTTGCTGCCCTATCGGCCGTCAGTTCTGCGTACTATGTGCCCTAACCATTGCCACTTCAGCTTGCTAATCCGTCGGGCTATGTCAGCGACTTTAGTTCATAGCATAGCCCTCTCCATAGCACGCTGTGCAACTTTGAGCTTCTGTATAAGGCCTATAGTGTTCACGAGGTTCACGTTCACGGTTTACTTTATTGTAAAAGTAGATTTGATAGTGCGACGAATCCTTTTATATGTATATATCCGGCTGATAATGTCAACAGGACTGACATATCCTTATTAACATAAACATATTGCATTTTGTTTTCCGACGGTCACAGAGGTGACCTATGCCTAAGGCAACAATATGTACAAAAAATAAATACATATTTGAATATTGAATATGTAGGTATTATAATTATCTAAAACATCCGTTTTTTTAAGAATGTTAATCTGTTTATGAAATATTAAACATCCTGTTAACCCCTCGTGGTAAGCTAAATACGCTTGTGTTACGAGTGGGTCACATAGTCGAGCTGTGGTAGGGTCCGAACCACCGCCGGTCCTTGGATCTTGATTCGACCAGTCCCACGCGGACAACATTGAGCCATTACGGGACTATTTCCACCTCTCGTTCCCACCACTGCAAATCCTGTGTAGCCAGGATCTCTTGACTGCCATAAAAACCCAACCAATGAAGGTCAAGTTTGTCCCGGGGGAAAGTTAAACTGTCATTGGACCCGCAACGAAATTAATCAGAAGAATATAGGAGGAGTTCGAAGTTAAGGTTCTTACTACTAAGCTACATTAATTTTAATTAAAGGTGACTGAGTTTCTTCCGCCACTTCTTCTCAGCACCAGCCCATATGTTGTCCCGAAGTGGTGGTAGGGCAAGATATATTTGGGACATGTATAAGCGCCCTGGAAAGGGCATAAAATAAATAATTTGATTTGAATTCATTTGATTGAGGATTTACAAAATCCATATCATCTTGATCTTCTTTTCTAATATTGTACGAGTATATCCAGTCGTTATTGTTAACATGACCGACGTATGTCTGTTAAACATGTTTGTTTCTATTATTCTATACATCAACGTATGACGCATGATATTTCAATGGATATCATACAAAGAAGAAGATGAGACTGTTCGATAACACCATTTAGGAGCCTCATAAGGCCTCATAAGAAGGCTCAAGGCCACCAAAGAGCAACGGAGCGTACTATGCTCAGAGTTTCCCTGCGTGATCGAATCAGAAATGAGGAGATCCGCAGGAGAACCAAAGTGACCGACATAGCACGCAGAATTGCTAAAATCAAGCGGCAGTGAGCGGGGCACATAGCTCGTAGAGCTGATGGCCGCTGGGGCAGTAAGGTTCTGAAGTGGAGGCCAGGTGAGACGTTCCACAAGGTGGACCGACGACCTCATAAATTTAGCAGGAAGGCGCTGGATGCAGGCTGCTACCAACTGGTCAATATGAAAATCATTGGGAGAGGCCTTTGTTCAGCAGTGGACATCCTGTGGCTAAAATGGTGAATATGTCAGTGCAACTAATTTTGAATAAATTATTATTTACTAGCTGACCCGGCGAACTTTGTTCCGCCTTAATGGCAATAAATAAGCAGACTTTTTTTTTTATTTCGAACGGGATAAAAAGTATCCTATGTCCTTCTCCTGGCTCTAAACTACCTCCCTGACAATTTTCAGCTAAATCAGTTCAGCCGTTCTTGAGTTATAAGCGAAGTAACTAACACGACTTTCTTTTATATATATAGATTTGTGTTCAGCTTTTAAGCTTTTTCCATTCACCCATCATGTTTATTGCTCGGTGGTTAGATGATGTGACGCGACGGTAACTACGCATGTAAACCGGTTCGAGTCCAGGTTTAAGACAAGTTAAATGGAGCTTGAAGTCATAAATCTTTATTGCCAGTACGCACTGAAAACCATTAAAGTTGTATTACATTTAGAATAATTTATTATACGGGACGTTCCCACCGCTGCAACTCCTGTGTAGCCAAAATCTACAGCTTGACCGTCAAAAAAAACCCAACCAGTGAAGGCCAAGCTTGTCCCGGGGGAAAGTATAAACTGTCATTGGACCCGCAACGAAATTAATCAGAAGAACATAGGAGGAATTGAAGTTAAGGTTCGACTTATTATGTAATTAAAAAAACTCTTACGTAGGATCATTCAACAAACTCGTAAATGCTCGTAATCTTTTATATCCTGTAATCTAAACCTATAGAAAGGTAATATATTATTAGGGCACATAGCTCGGAGAGCTGATGGCCGCTGGGGCAGAAAAGTTCTTGAGTGGCGACCACGAGCCGGAAGACGTACCGTGGGCAGGCCTCCCACTAGGTGGACCGACGATCTGGTGAAGGTCGCGGGAGGTGCCTGGATGCGAGCGGCGCAGGACCGGACTTTGTGGAAATCCTTGGGAGAGAGGCCTTTGTCCAGCAGTGGACGTCTTTCGGCTGAAACGAACGAACGAACGAACATATTATTCTCTATTATTTATTTAGCACTAACGTTTCAATAGGAAGACGAAAAGGTATGTATTGATTTTGTTGGTTAACAACATAGTGATAAATTGAAACATAAGTGCACTAAACATTATTTTGCAATGACATAATCATGAATCTGAAAATAACCGGTATTGACCGGAGTTTTACACTGTTGTTAACTTCTTTGCCGGTCAATTTTACTTGACCACAAGTACTTATAATGTACTAAAATTACAATGACGTTGTTATTTTTTACGATTTGTTAGATATTATACTGAACTAGCGGCCGCCCGCGACTTCGTACGCGTGGATCCCGTTTTACCCCCTTAGGGGCGGAGTTTTGTAAAATCCTTTCTTAGCGGATGCCGACGTCATAACATCTACCTGCATGCCAAATTTAATCCCTATCTGTCCAGTGGTTTGGGCTGTGCGTTGATAGATCACTATGTCAGTCATTCAGTCAGTCACCTTTGAGTTATATGTATATTTAGATAGATACATTGTATTAAAAACCCATCGTTTCTCAAACTATCGAAAGAAAAATATTTTTAATGCAATTTAAAATATTTTTGTGTTTTGTTTTAACTAACTAATATTTACCTGAATCAAAATCTATAGACCAAAATCAAAATACTCGTAAGACGTCAACATTCGATAACTTCGAAGGTTTTTAGTAGTAGTGATGCAACTTTACATGAGCGTGTTTAACAAATCGATTGTAATGTCGAATCGTAACTAATCGATGAGAAGTCGTGACGATTATGTTCAAACAAAAATACATAAACATAAGTATGGCAAGATTTTTTTAAATGTTTCCGGAACACAACAATGCTGTTAACATTGTTATTATGGCGACAGACTTAGGTATGATGGTGGTAGCTAGCCAGGCGGACTTAGAACAAGCCCGAACCCAACTGAACAAAAAAATCTGCCCCCACTGGAAATCGAACCTGGGACCTCTGCGTCTGAAGCAGGTGGTCATACAACTAGACCACAGAGGCGGTTAAATTGTATGTAAATGTATTTATGTTTACAATCGCTAAGCAACATTTGGGTAAACCTTACTGTTATTGATACAATGCAGCACTTAAAATAATAATCCATTTCCGTTTTAATACATTTCTATCATGGCAAGTAGAGTGTGTCCAATGCAATACATACATGCACGTACATACAACCACATAATATCAACTAAAACATGTAAAATCTTTATGAACGGTAATAAGTACTGTTTCGCAAAAATATTAGACTGTTGTTGACTGTTCATGCTAGTTCACCTTTAAAACAAGTATTTCTAATTTATATTATTAAACATTTGCAATAATGTCGGCAATCGCTTTTAGTTAATAGAAAAATACATATTAACAATAGTAAATGTGTGTGTGTAAATAAATAAATATTAGTAGAAAAATGTCCTAGAAAAATTGTTAAAGCATCATTATTATCAAAGTAAAGTATGAAATACTTTTTGTAAATAATATCTTACCCCCATACTGATAAAAAGTTATACGCTTGTTGAACAGAGGGCATAGTGTGAGTTTACATTAAACGTCGTCACTAGTGAGCGCGTAAAAATGACATTAAATGTATGACGGATTGTACAGTGCCCCTAGCGGAAACTTTCGAGAACTAAAATTTTCATATTTTATTTGATGTAAACTCACACTAAGCCCTGTGCTAAAAATGACGTTGCCATAAACTTCAATTTATAACACTGTTCAAAGGGCGTGTAATTTTTATTAGTAAGAGTAGGCGCACACCGTTGATTTTTAGTTGGCCGATAGTTTAGTCGGGCAGTTGATCAGTACGGGCATGTATGGGAGTGCGCACACTACGCCGATTCGATTTGGCCGATTCTTCATACAAATTAAAATCGGGCACAACTATCGGCCATATAAAAATCAACGGTGTGCGCCTACTCTAAGGGGGTTAGGCAAGAGGGTGGGCATAGAAAATGGAAGAAATGCACAGTAAAAGGATGAAAAAGACCAATTAAAACAGAGGTGGAATTGTGAAATAACTTTATCTGTCTTGTACATAGCTCGAGCCTGCGACATCTGGCGTAGCACAAAGTACTCGATTACAACGCCAAAAGCAGTAAATAATTCAAAACAAAACTCTTTTTTTCTCCTAACTTCAGGGATAGATTTTAGTGCGATTCGGTTTACACACTAGTATTGGCGTGAGGAACAAAACTATGGTTTCATTCTGGGCAGCACTTGGTCCAACTTCCATACGTGGATTCGCACTATTCTTTGACCCCATACTTAAAGTAGAAAATATCACTTCTGGGATTAAAACTTAAAACAATGTATTTACTTGAGACCGGCTCTATAAAACTGGCTCTATAAGACTGGTGTATGTAAGTACAAACCGAATTTTTTGGATTATGGAAGAAAAATATGTTATGTATTGACTAAAATGGTACTTACATAGTTCCAATTAGTGAAATACAATGGTGTAAACCTCTTGCAGTCTCCCAATATGGGCTCCTCTTGAATCTGTTCTTCAGTGATATGGTACCATATAAGGAACCCCTTAAAACTGACCACCCAGCACACAAGTAGGAATAGAGAATGAAACCCGCTCCGTAAATATAGACGCCATAATTTTATGGCCTTTTTCTTCGGCACCGCTTTGTGTAAAGTGATTTTGGTCTCGGTCATTTTTTGACCAAAAAGTTTTTTAACAAAAAAGTCTTCTTTTTACAAAAAAGTTTTTCACAAAAAGATTTAACTCACTTTGCTCTCAAACTGCACGCAAAAATAGTTCTTTTGCTAATTTTACTAGTTAAAAACACAATTTTTAGATTAACTTTTCACGTGAAAATTACATAGATTTGGTCACTGAAAAGTTTCTAATTTTTAATTTAAATAACTAGCTTAAAAAGTCACATCACAATTTTTTCAGTCACTTTGTTTTTACTTTAAAAAAACTAGGACAAAAAAGCAAAAACAATTAAAAATATCCTTAATACGCGCGCGTTTTCAGCGAAAGGTGAGCTAGTTATGAATCAAATCGAAGCTGGCAGTTTTCAGGGTCCTGTTGTTATTTTTTTGCATATGTTGTTAGTTTACTGACCAACTGACCAGGTGAACCGCATACTGAATTACTGTTCCAGAAGTCTTGACTTCAATCGCCAAATAAACAAATATTTATGTGCATATTTGTTTGTATTGGTCTACGAGTAAATATTTTCTATTTGAAATACATTTTAAGATTTTCTTAATTTGCCAGTAGATAAAAGAAATAAAGAAAGAAAAAGTCTTTTAGTTCATCAATTGAGAATGTTAATAGGTATGCAAAATCACTTGAAACCTATGTTACAGTTAGGCTTTTACATTTACAAATACATAAGTTTTTATTTCATTCAAAAATACCCAGTAGTTATGATTTTATACGCATTCAAAGTTCGCTTAAATATTGAGTCCCGCCGACGGTCACGTGACCACGCGTGACGTACATTCACAGTGGCTGCTCACTAGAAAACGGATATAAACATACTTAAATACATTTTTTTTGTAAATACAAACTTATTATACATATTAACACCCAGACCCATCACAGAAATTAAAATTGAACCAAACCCAAACTTGATGCGATTGTGTCGTTTTATTGCGAATTACCTTCCAGCTCCATCATTAGACCCTGATTACTATATAGAATTAAAGTACTCATCAATACAAAACGAACGAGCCCAAACTCGATGGATTTAGGTCGTTTTATTATAGAGTTCCTATGGCCACCTTCCAGCTCCATCATCAGATCAGCTCCATGTCATCATAATATTGCATGGTCATCCAAATCACATGTGTTTGCGAAATTTCAGCTTAATCGGTTGCCTGGAAGTGGGTCTTAATTCAGCTTGTAAGATTCCACCCATACAAATATGAGCCAGTCACTGTAATATGACGTCACGCGCATATAATGGCGGGCTGGCCGCCGCCCGCACTTTTAAAATTCAATATCTTGGAAACTAATTGACCTATCGAAATAATTCTTTCATGTGTATTTTTTATTTTTAACAGAGAATACAGAAAGCTAAAAAACAAAATTAGTGAACATTCTTCATTGCAAAGTTTTCAGCCACCATTCGGTATATTTTTTGTCATGCTCTAGAATAGAACTCAGTAGGTACATGTACCTTAGAATATACCAGTGTTATGTATAACACTGGTATATTCTAAGATAACACTGTAAAACTAATTTATAAGTTAAAGTATTAATTCACCCTCAGATGAACGCATCCTAGCAATCATCCGCCTCTGTGGTCTAGTGGTAAGACCACCTGCTTTGGACGCAGAGGTCCCGGATTCGATTCCCAGTGGGGGCAGATTTTTCTGTTCGGTTTGGTTGATGGTAGGGCTTATTCTAAGTCCGCCTGGCTATCTATCACCATCTTACCTAAGTCTGTCGCCATAACAGCAATGTTAACAGCATTATTGTGTTCCGGCAGTTAGAGGTAAGATAGCCAGTTCCTCCGTGGTTGAGGATTCCGGGTGAAGCTTGCTTCCACCTTCGACCTGATCGTCACTTACCATCAGGTGAGATACAGGTCAAGAGCTTCCTCGTTGTGGATAAAAAAAAATCATCATCTTAATCAATAAAGTTTGCAAACAAACTTGCTCATAAAGAGCAAGACAACCCAAAAATAAATCTACTGAACCCAATTTATACAGTTCCCACTTGGCCAAGTGTACGTGGTCAACATTGATCGAAGCAAGTCAATGTCGATCAGTTACACACAACTACCTACGGTTTGCGAAAATCTATCGGCACAATTGAAATACGAACGGCAGGTATAGATCGTTTCATCCATGAAGACGCGCCCCACCATTCCGCGAATGTTTGAGTGTTATCGGTACACGCTAAATGATCCATGAGTGCACACGCACACTACAATAATGCCGCTCGCATTGCTCGGATCGAACTCCCCGCACCCCGCGCGACCGAGACCAAACATTGGTGGGGCGCGTCTTCGTGGATGAAACGATCTATACGCAGTGGCATGTGGCAGTCGGAAAAATATCGGAATTAGACTTTTAGTGCCATCTAGTGTAGAATTGCGTAATCTTTACATTGGAATAATGCGTATTATTATTTTATTGAAAACAAAGTACAATTTGCAGAGAATGAAAAATTAAAACAGTGGCTTCTTCCACACTTTCTGCTGTCAAAATCACCTAAAAGACACACACACACATATTTACACATTTTCATATTTAGACCAACGCATCATATTTAGACCAACGCAGATTGATTGGTTTTCTACGTGCATGCAAGTTTTTATTTGTTTCTTTAATAAATAAAATAATAACTAGGCTATGTAGGCATTAATTCATTAGGTGCACAGAGCATGGAATCGTCGAATTCCATGCTCTGTGATTAGGTGTAACGGCGTTTTTTTTTAAAGCCTGCAATCCTGCATGCAAAAAAATACTTTTATGACTTTTCTTCTTCTTCTTTTCAGCCAAATGACGTCCACTGCTGGACAAAGGCCTCCCCCAAGGTTTTCCACAATGAACGGTCCTGCGCTGCCCGCATCCAGGCTCTTCCCGCGACCTTTACCAGATCGTCGGTCTTTATGACTTTTAAGCTTATAAAATTTGCAAATAGTTGCTTATTTAATATCATCTTATTACATTCAAAAACAATAATCATGGGTCTACTCCCATTAATTTGTATTGTGTCTATGTGTAATTTTTCTGGAACATTCGCGCTGGTTGCATTCTCATCGGTGTAGTAATAACCGATTGTGGAACTCATTGAACCATTTGGCGGGAAACGGTCAGTCTAATTTATTTAGTTAAACGGTGTTTCCGTTGATATAGTACTAAAAGTGTACTAAAAGGGTACTAAAAGGGTACTAAAAGGGTACTAAAAGGGTACTAAATGATAATAATATTTGCTTCAATTTAACTTGTGTCCTTTAATTTATACCGTTGGGGCAGAAAAGTTCTCAAATGACGACCACGTACCGGAAAACGTAGTGTATGTAGGCCTCCCACTCGGTGGACCGACGATCTGGTGTAGGTGGCAGGAGAAACCTGGATATGGGCAGCGCAGGAGCCGTCATTGGTGGAAATCTTTGCCAATAAAAACGGTCAAAAAAGTAAAAGGTCAAGTTAGTTCAAGAATCAATTTTACAGTCATTATCTAAGTATTTTTTTAATTTTTAGCGTTAAGAGTCGCATCTCAAACTAATTTAACCAGTGTCTAAGTAGCTCATTTGGAAGAGCAGTCGCCCGGCAAGCGGACGGTCGTGGGTTCAATTCCCGCCTTAGGCAGTTCGATTTTTTCAAGTTATTTATAATTTTCAAATTATCTAAGTAAAGTCTTAAGTAAAGCAGCAAATCGAACGCACAGCGTTAAATAGAGCGCTGTGATTGGTTCGTGTGTGACTCAGTGCATCCACGCGCACTGTGAGACCTCATAGTAATGTTTGTGAACACGGGTGTGAGAGAATTTCATTTTGACAGCTCATAAAAGTACAAAAACTGGTGTCAACCCTATTATTTTTGGCTCCATTTGTAAATTATCGTAACAAGTAATATGACACTTATAGAAAAAGCCACCTCATATTGTTTGAACAAATAGAAAATGAAGTTAAATATCGAAATTCTACACTAATTCAAACAGATTTCATATCACGCATCTTCTAACGCGTTGAACTCTTTTCTACGTGTGGAGGAAAATTGGGTTTAATTTTTATGATATCGTATAATTATGCTAAATTTTACTAATTTTTGTAAAAAAAATCCTTTTTTGGCGAATGTAGATATATCAGATATGTTTGTAACACGAATAAGCCACTGAACCAATTTGAAGTGTACAAGAAAAACACAAAATAATTTACGACATTTATGATCGTACTTTTTTATTCTATTGTATTATTATAACTAGTGATCTAACAGGACTTATTTAAAACGTTTTTGTAATTTTAGCTCCTGACATAATTAATTAATTAGAAAACCATTTAAAAGAAGAAAAAAAAGGTCATGTTTTCAAAAACGTAACTATTTTTAGTAACATGAAACGGTCTTGAAACTTTTATGAAATAAACTGACTTTAATAGTAAGTAGGCCGTTTACGGTTAAAGACATTTTAAATTCTCAAAAGGTCATTAGGCCATTAATTAATATTGAAAACAGTTTTGATTAATACCAAATACAAAAATGGCTGACCAAACTTTTTCAAACCCAACTTTTCTTCAACTCTTTTGGCGCCAACCAAATAGTTTAACTCCATAAAAACGTCCCCAAAAGCCCTTAATTGCCAAAATAAACCACTTTCACTTATCCTTATATCGAAAACGCCATATCCATCCGACTTTCGCACCAAAAGCACATACCGACGCTTCGAAAAGAAAGTAGGCAGCTTATATTGTCGCTATACCATCCTCCTCGTGCAGTGCAACCTTGAACGTCGATGCGCGCGCGCGCTTAAAAAAACAACTGTCAAAACTGTCATCAATGTCAAGATGGCCGCCAAAAAGTTCGCGTGCTTAATCCTAATTTTATATTTCAACCAAGTACAAAGTGCCAGTTTGTTGGAGCGGTCATATGAGTATTTCATGAATTTAGGCAAGAGTTGGGCGCCTAATTTTATGACGTTTCTGGACTGTATAGGGGAGGATGAGCCGTTCAGTTGTGCGAAGGAAAAAGCGGGAAAACTGCTCGACGGGTGGGACGAAGATGTACAGAAACAGAGGAGGAGCTGGCAAGGTAAGTTTTTTTAATACTCAGTGTTAGTTTTTAGTTTATATTTAAATATTTTTCTAAGAGACGTTCTACAAATAGTTATTACAATTTTCGAGCGTCAAAAGTCGCATCTCAAAATTTTTAAATAACGAATAACTTTTATTTTTGTACAAGTTATCACAATAAACTTAGTTAAAAAACAAATAATACCTAATGGAATAAATCGTTTATTACTACCCTAGTCCGAGGCTTCGCCTGTATGAAATTTAGTTGCATGCAATAGGAAGTAGGACATTTAATTTTGTAATGTATGTTTTCTGATTAAAAACTTTAGTTTTTGAATTTTGTACCAATGTGTTAGTATTATTTTTTTAAAACACTTGGTTCCTTGGTTCCTATCAATTACAAATGATAATAACATTTTGAATTTTAAGACAATTAATGTACTTTTTAGATGATTAAACCTAAATTCACCTCAGGAGATACTTGAGGAATGCCTATACTTTTACTTCTAAAAATGTTTCTTGCAATCTTGCGAGTGGCTCAAAATTATGAACTATAAAGAAGCGCTATAAGAAATACATATTCATATTATAATATTAAAGAGAAATCGACCTGATGACAAATGGTTTTGAATTCAATTGCCACCTGAGACCAGTGGCATTAGAATGCTAAGTATCACGCTACTAACCTCATTCTAGATATAATCATATACATAGGCAATTTATATTAAAATATTATGTATAAAAGTTATGAATTAACTATCGTGTTGGTATTTCTTTTAATCAAAGAACGTTTCTCAAATTAGTGAGGTATTTTTCGACGCACATCCATTTTGAAACACCTATGCCCGTTTTCACCATCAATCCTTAATTTTGAAGTGACCTCTATGAAAACAAAATTGCTGTATATGTGTTACCATAGGGGGCACTTAAAAATTAGGGATTGATGGTGAAACAGGCCCTAAACTATTTATCTCGGAACGCACCTTTGCAATTGTGTTGTCTTGTACTTTTAATTTCATTATAGCTAATTTGAATATTAGGTGCGCTTCGAGGAATACTTTAGGTGCGTTTCATAAGGTGAGCCTAAAAATGGGTGTGAGAATACCTAAAATTAGTGGGGTTAGGTGTTAAATTTTATTTTCAATTAAAAATGTTATGCCCGTTTTCACAATCAAACCCTAATTTTAAAGTGACCTCTTTGAAAACAAAATTCCTGTTATGTGTCACTATTGGGGTCACTTAAAAATTAAGGATTGATGGTGAAAACGGGCATAAAACTTACTTTATGCATTGTCCTTCTGCTTGCAACACTATTATAGCATTGTCACATTATTTATTATGTCAATACTAAAGCCTTATTCGTTTACAACATTCAGCTATGAATTAGTGAACAATAATATTAATTTCTACTCGTACTCTAGAACATTTGAGTTTCCTCCGCCACTTCTCAACATCAGCCCATATGTTGTCCCGAAGGTGGTAGGACAAGCTATATTTGGGACATGTATAAGTGCCCTGGAAAGGGCCTATGTACTGAATAAACCTTTTCATTTCATATATTCATTGTTAAGATAAACTCTACAGTTAATTTTATATTGTATGTTAGCTTAATCAACATTCTTGAAACTTTCTTTCCAAATTCTTCTTCTTTTCGTGTCGACAACAAACCTACACAGTGTCAGCCCAAAACTCCGCCACAAGAGTGGCGTTGTCAGTAGCACTCACGAAATCCTCCTGAGTGCAGTTGCTTGATTAATCCATAATCGAACTCAATTCACTGATTATTTTAAACGTATCACACTGCATCACCGCGTTACAGGTTCACTCCGACAGTTAAGCCGAAGAAAGCTCTAAAACCAGCTTTACTAGCTTGAACTTTTTCTTTACGGCAGTTTAAACGGTACGCCCACCGCAATATATCCTGTTAAGCCACATGGTTGAAGTCTTGCATAGTGTACGTGCGTATAACTTACTATACATAGTTATTAGCCAAATCTTGGTTGAAATTGAATTAACTTTAGTAACTGCTCATCAGTTACTAAAGTTAATTCAATTTCAACCAAGATTTGGCAAACATAAATAAGGTACATGGTAGCAATCCCTTTAATAATTATTATTCTAAGATTTTGCACTTTAACGGGACTATTCCTATCTCTCGTTCCCACCGCTGCAACTCCTGTGTAGCCAAGATCTACAGCTTGACCGCCAACAAACCAACCAGTGAAGGTCAAGTAAGATTTGGCACTTATGACCATAAAAAACAGCCCAGGCTCGTAATAGTTATAGAGTGAGCAGTCACTAAAGTTTTGTTAATAAACTGAAATGCAACGTCCTTAAAGGTACTGCTAGTGCTAATACCATGATATGTAGGTACCCAAAATGCACAATACATTATTTCATAATTCAATTTTGACCAAGATTTGGCACTTATGAACTTAAAAAGATAGCCCTGACGGGGCTTTTTACATGTCTCCTTATCTTTTAGACCATACTAGCGCAGAGACAAACATAATTAAATATAATTATGACAAGTGCTGAGAAGAAGCACCGGATCTAGCTCAATTGCTTACTCAGTAACCCAGAAAGAACTAAGTATTATTAGTTTGAGCGTCCAAATGCAAAAATCTTACTTCTAGACTTTTAGTTACTGAGAAAGAGCATCTCATTCTTATTAAAGTTATTTTGTAGTTACCGAAAATATTATAGATAGTTAGGACCTTTTTCTCAGAAGGCGCTTAGTTGACACAGTTTCCCATAGTGTTTGTGTAGTTTGCAAATTGCACACGGCTGTGGTTACCTTTTTCTTTTTCTCTTTAGGAAATGCATGAAATTGCATACCCACTGGCCCAGGGGAACCAGTCGAATTCACGACTATGGTTCAAAGTCAAAGTCAAAATTTCTTTATTTGTTTAGACTAATAAATAGTTCTTACAAATCGTCATTTTGCTCTTAAGGAGCCTCTACATGTCTCATAATCTTTTTACCCTACCAGCGCTTCGAGACCAACATTTGGCAAGTGCTGAGAAGAAGCGCCGCAACAAACTCAGTCACCACTGTCTGCCGGTTAATATAAATAAATATAAATAGTAGTAGTAGGTACATTCGATTCAGCAGCAGTTCGCTGAATTTACCACGCATTCTTGTATGGTGTATCTTGTAAGAATGGGTATACAAAATTGCGTGGTATATTAAACAAGGTAGTGACGTGCTAATATCTAGACTTACATATTAAGATTCTAGTAGAAATGACTCGCATACATAAATTTGAATAACCTTACCATACCTTACCTTAGCCCTTGCTACTTACTTGCAACTCTTACTGAACTTGTAAGTTCGTGAAAAAGCTGAATATCTCTAACATTAAGTATTAACAGAACACTACAAAGTCAAGACCAACCGGAAGTGTCATATCAATCGAGCTAAGTGCAATTTCAACCTTTCTACCCGCAGCCGCGATCAGATAGTCACGGCGCCAACCGCAGGCAAGAATGTACTCAATTATCACTATTTTATTATTATATTGTAATTTTTCTTTGCCTACATGGGGATGTTTCTCATTTAAAAAAAGTAAAGAAAAGTCCTTGCTTTCAAAATCAAAATTATCTTTATTTGTGTAGACTAATTAAATTAGTACTTACAAATCGTCAAATGCTCAAGGAGCCTATACATGTCTCATTCTTTTTTACCCTACCAGCGCTTCGAGACAAACATTTGGCAAGTGCTGAGAAGAAGCGCCGCAACAAACTCAGTCACCACTGTCTGCCAATCTTTACTATAGTTTCATATTAAAATGACTGACACCCGTATTCACAAACATTACTAAGAGGTCTCACAGAGCGCGTGGACACACGGTGACACACGAACCAATCACAGAGCTCTATTCAACGCTGTGCGTTCGATTTGCTGTTTCACTTAAGCAAGCATCGTTTGTGAATACGGACGTGAGTTTCTTGCGCTGCTTCTTCTCAGCACTGGCCCATTTATTGTTCCAACCCAAAGCAGTGGCAGGGTTAAAATAATACTTTATAACGCGGAAAATAGAAAAATAAACTAACGTCATCAAATCATTATAATTATCTACGTGTTCGTAATTACTTACTATGGCGTTAATTATGTATTAAAGTATAAATAAATAGCTGCTACTCGTAGAAATTGATTTCGCTCTATAAAATAAATCGAAATTCCAACCAATAATTCCACGTTTAATTAATATTGTATTTACTTTAATAATGTTAACTTAATACAGTTCTTGTTTATTTATTTATTTATTTATTTATTTAAAGGCACAACCACAGAATACAATTTTATTCAATAAAATTACAACGATAACTTAACTTAATGATTAATTACAACTTATGGATTTTTAATATAATTGGTTTAACAACTTCCAATTTGATATGTTTACTTTAATTTTGTATTTCAACTTAATATTTTTTTATTAATTACTTAATTGAAATTCAAATATTTTGTCTTATAGTGAAGAACAAAACATTAGTTTTTCAATTAAAAACACTTTTTAAGTGTCCGATTTGAAAAAATACTTAAGTATTGGATAGCCCATTTATCAAAGTCAAAGTCAAAGTCAAAATTTCTTTATTTGTTTGGACTAATAAATAGTTCTTACAAATCGTCATTTTGCTCTTAAGGAGCCTCTACATGTCTCATAATCTTTTTACCCTACCAGCGCTTCGAGACCAACATTTGGCAAGTGCTGAGAAGAAGCGCCGCAACAAACTCAGTCACCACTGTCTGCCGGTTAATATAAATAAATAAATAAATAAATAAATAGAAATAGTAGTAGGAGTATCGAGTATCGAGGATGCCTTTAGGCTATATAACATCCCCCTTCAGCTATTGACTGGGCCGCAGTAAAGAAAAATGTTACAAACACGGGAAATATTATTCTAATTATTTTCACGCGTACGAAGTCGCGGGAACAGCTTGTCATCTAAAAGAACGTTCTGTCTTTGAAGCACGTATAAGTTAGTCTCACAGTTACTTTTGCAATCTATACATATATATAAAAGAAAGTCGTGTTAGTTACTTCGCTTATAACTCAAGAACGGCTGAACCGATTTAGCTGAAAATTGTCAGGGAGGTAGTTTAGAGCCAGGAGAAGGACATAGGATACATTATCCCGTTCGAAATTTAAAAAAAAATCTGCTTATTTATTGCCATTAAGGCGGAACAAAGTTCGCCGGGTCAGCTAGTTTTGTATAAAACACTCATAAACCAAACAGATTCTTATTTTACAACTTTTCCTTACAATTAAAGTATGAGTGAGTATCTCTGTTTAAACGAATAACTTTCTATTATAATTAATTCTGTGGTTTGCTACTAAGCAGATTTCTCACATTTGATTATTAAATTAAAGGCAGAGAAAATACTGGAATACCCATGATAGTAAATAAGACAGAAACGTTTATGGGAAGATGCTTAACAATGATCAATAAATAAATTACCATAAACTATTATACCTGCCTATTAAACATTCAAATCCATGCACTATAAATGAATTATATATTAAAAAAATTGCCTGTGACTTATATGTACTCGTATTTTATACTGGATGTAGGATCAGTCACCATCCTACTCTCCTACTAATATTATAAATGTGAAAGTTTGGATGTCTGGATGTTTGTTACTCTTTCACGCAAAAACTACTGAACGGATTTTGATGAAACTTTACAGTATTATTGTTTACTAGCGGCCGCCCGCGACTTCGTGCGCGTGGATCTCGTTTTACCCCCCCTTCATCTATCTTACGCGGTTCAGATTTTTTTATACAAATGTTTTTTTTTAATATCCTGTTGTAACTAAGCTTTAAGTTTACTAAGGTACCTGCATGCCAAATTTCAAGCGTCTAACTTAAGCGGTTTAGATTTTTCATACAAATGTTTTTTTCCCGCTAACTCCCGTTTCCGTGGGAATTTTGCAATATCCTGTTGTAACTAAGCTTTAAGTTTACTAAGGTACCTGCATGCCAAATTTCAAGCGTCTAACTTAAGCGGTTTAGATTTTTCGTACAAAAGGATTTTCCCGCTAATTCCCGTTCCCGTGGGAATTCCTAAGTATCCTATAACCTGCCCAGGAGTATGAAGAATAATTGTACCAAGTTTCGTTAAAATCCGTCAAGTAGTTTTTGTTTCTATAAGGAACATACAGACAGACAGACAGACAGACAGACAGACAGACAGACAGACAGAAAGACAGACAAAAATTTTACTGATTGCATTTTTGGCATCAGTATCGATCACTAATCACCCCCTGATAGTTATTTTGAAAATATATTTCATGTACAGAATTGACCTCTCTACAGATTTATTATAAGTATAGATAACCCAGAATAACATATAAGCTATAATTTATGACGATCTGTGAAAAACTCAATTTCACGCATGTGAAGCCGCGGGCAAAAGCTAGTGTGAAATAATACCAAAGGAATGTCAAGCGATGCGAAATTATTTGTATATCCCATCTGGAAATTGAACCCAGCACCGATAGCTACTTTTTAACCTTTGAATCTTTGAAAACCACTACCTACTCTAGAGCGAACTCTAGTCTCCACAATAAAATCAATTCAAATACAATGTAAGCGAGTTATCATTGTGTATTTCAACGGGACTATTCCCACCTCTCGTTCCCACCGCTGCAACTCCTGTGTAGCCAGGATCTACAGCTTGACCGCCAATAAAAACCCAACCAGTGAAGGTCAAGTTTGTCCCAGGGGAAAGTTAGACTGTCATTGGTGACAAAATTTGAATAAAACCCAGGATCTCTAGCTAAGAATCTAACGCCCGTATTCACAAACTATACTTTAGTGAAGCAGCAAGTCCAACGCACAGCGTTGAATAGAGCTCTGTGATTGGTTCGTGTGTCACACTGTGCGTCTTATATGCTATTGCGGGTCGCTACCAACCGGGTAGGTAACATGGAAAGCATTGGGGAAGGCCTATGTTCAGCAGTGGACGTCCTATGGCTGAGATGATGATGATGATGATGACTGTGCGTCTACGTGCACTGTGAGACCTCATAGTAATGTTTGAGAATACGGGTGACTAATTCTCTATGAAAGGCCTTCATTGTAGAGCTTATGACTACCTAATTAATTAAAAGTCGGATCAAGAACTCTTCAAGTTGGATTATTGCCACTTTCATTTTGAAAGTATATCTATTCTTGAACCGCACGACTTTGCTATTGAATTTTTGAACGACATAAATAACATTTAATTTGGTTTTGTGAACACTTTTTATTCTAGTCCTTGATGTTTTGTCAAAGTGTTTTGTTAAATAAGCACTAAAGGTTTGTTTTAAAGAAGCAAAATTGTAGTGATCACACATCATATTATGGACTATAATTAAACAATAATTATAATGTAAGAGCTCTATGACAGATACGCCTTGGCCCAAAAAAATCACGCGAAAAGTATCACACAGCAAATTCTACCGTTTCCAAGATATCTCCAAACGAGTTTAATGCCAAACTGGATTCCATAGTCATCCCACTTTTACGAAGTGTGACGAAGCTGGTTTCAAAAGTGATATGCGAATATTAAACTACTTGCATGTTATCTTGCCGTTAAAACAGTAGGCATATTTTAAATTATTTTTGCGAGCAATTAAAATATTTTTGAGAAACTCACTGGTACAGTTTTCAGTTTTAAAATTCACGGTCAATGTCAGAATCTTATTAATTAGTCGGTTTCTTTTTGATGAATTTAAGATGAGGTTTTTTTAATTTACCAAATTCTGCTGTCTTTTTCGAAAATTATTAAAAATATCTGGGTCTCACCTAACGTGATGCTTTTCTATTTTTAGCAACGTTATAAAGACTTTATATTTGTACTAGCTTTCCGCCCGCGGCTTCGCCCACGTGGAATTTTGACTGTCACAGAAAAACTTTATCAACATAAAAACTATCATAAGTCCTTTCCCGGGACTCAAACTGTCTCTATGCTAAATTTCGTTAAAATCGGTTCAGTGGTTTAGGCGTGAAAACAAGACAGACAGAGTTACTTTCGCATTTATAATATTAGTATAGAAGTATAGATTGGAGAAAGTCCATGTCCAGCAGTGGATTGGTATATTACGTCGATGGAGTGTATTTTGAACTAGAAATGTGAGGTCATTAGTGTCACATAATGTCAAAAACTATCATGAATAGCTGACCCCGCGAACTTCGTACCGCTAATAAAAATTCTATAGCCTGTGTTTTTGAAAAAAAAATCGGTCTAGTATAGTTTCGTAGCATAATTCAACAAACAAACAATCAAAACTTTCCTCTTTATAATATTAGCGTAGATGAAAAGACGCAGGTAATAATCAAGAGAAGTCATTGTGAAGCCAAACGAATTTTTCAAACGCAAGCAAATTATCAATAAAAAGATAATTCCCTAATCATCGTTACCGCGCCACATCAAAATCTACACAACTATTGTTAGAACAAATCATGTGAAATATCGAAAGTGGTGAGAATCCATGAGAATCAGTTTTCACTTTCACAGTAAACAATGTCGGGTAGGTGCTAAAACGGAAACCTTGCGAGATTTTGTTATTTTCTAGAAATGGAGAGCAAGGTTCCATATTAGGGCTTATTCGAAGACTATAGCTGTTTTTAGTGATATTTGTTATTGAATTAGTCAAAATAGATATTCCATGATATCACATCCACAAGGTGGACCAATGACCTCATGGAAGGCGCTGGATGCAGGCCGCTGCTCACAGGGCGATGTGGAAATCATTGGGGAGGCCTATGTTCAGCTGTGGACATCCTGTGGCTGAAATGGAGATGATGATGAGACGTCAAAGCAACATGGATGTGTATAATGTACATTTAGGGACGCAGCAATTATGAAAAACTAGCTTTTGCCCGTGGCTTCACCAGCGTGTTAGTTTGTCACAGATCGTCATAAATTATAGTATACTGGGTTATTTACAATAATACTGTAAAGTTTCATCAAAATCCGTTCAGTAGATTTTGCGTGAAAGAGTAACAAACATGTTATCATCCAAACATCTATACAAACTTTCGCATTTATGAAACTCTGCCATAGGTACACTATTGTCTAAATTGCTAGAGTTGGGAGCCCATTTTGTTATGTCAATATTATTGAATTCGGGACTCTTTTAATCTTCTGATTAAATTCACTGCGTTTTCCAAAGCCAACAAACTATCCCCGGAACTGATCAACCTTCACTGGATTTTACTGGAGGCTTACTGTCTAAACTACAGTCTTGACTATACAGGAATTCCAGCAGTGGGAAAGACAGGTGATATTAGTCACATAAGGGAGCAGAACTATAGTAGATATTCGGTAGTTCAAGGCTGAACTATAGATGATTGCTATTCGTAGGTCAAGCCGTAGATCCTGGCTACACAGGAGTTGCAGCAGTGGGAAAGAGAGGTGGGAATAGTCCCGTATCGTAGCTATTCGGGAGTTTCAATGGTTGAATTAGCTCTATTAGGGAAGCTGTAGTTATTTCATAGACTAAGCTAAGAATTAGTAAACTTAATACCTTCTCCATCTTTCCAGAGGCAGCTGATGCAGAGGTAGCAGCGTCAGGAAGGTCCCTGGACCAGATGCCGTCCAGGATCGGCATGCAAGTCGAAGACTCCTTAAACTCCTTGGTGGAGATCGTCAGCCATGGAGTGGCCAGGTAAACAATATTAAAATTAAATCAATGAATGATATTAAGCGAGCGGGTGACTGACGCCCGTATTCACAAACATTACTTTGAAGTCTCACAGTGCGCGTGGACGCACAGGGTGACACACAAACCAATCATAAAGCTCTAATCAACGCTTTGCGTTCGATTTGCTGATTCACTTAAGCAAGCAACTTTGTGAATAATGGGTGAGTTGCTTGCACTGCTTCTTCTCAGCACTGATCCATTTATTGTCCCGCAGCAGTGGTAGGGTTAATACTGGGACGTGTAATGTGCTTTTTAAAAGCCCATTTTGCAAAAATAAATGAGTTATTTTTTTAGGAGTTCGAAGTTAAGGTTCGACTTCCCTCCGTTGCAAAGCGGATGACAAGTGACAAACAAGGGTTTAGTAACCTTTAAGAAGAGATATACACCCCAGTTATGGAAACAGCGTATCAATTACTATTCAATGAAGACCACCCACGTAATCTGAGTCACCTGCTCCAAAAACTAACTCTCACTTTTCAAACTCAAACTTAAAGTAAACATATAAACCAGCGCCCGCGCATGTCTTTTCTCTGGCACACTTAAAACATCCTGTTCTCTCGCTTCCTTATACGAGAACTGTGTGAGAGCGGGCGAGATGGATGAATTAGGCATTTTTATATCTTCATCTTAATTAGCGTGGAATTCGGGTAATTGCTTTTTTAACCCAGATACTCCTGAAACTTTTTATACTTGTAAATTTTTATAAATTTTTAGTATGTTTCTAAATAGAGGTCAAGTGTCCACAGAAAAATATTAGAAAAATTCTTGGTCAACTGGAAAAGCCGGAAAATGGGTGGTGTTTTAACACCTGGTCGGAGAATGGACTACTACTACGAGAAAAAAATATACTATGATTTTGTTAGGTTCAAGAGTTAAAAACGAGTTGTAAGTTATCCTCATTTATTAAAAAAATACCAAAATCTTATTCAGAGGAGGTAGGAGGATGGTAGAGACATAAATCATAGCCTAGGATGCTTTAGTACGTGGCGCATATTTTACACCAAATGGATTTTTTCTTGCGAATTTTACATGTCAGTTGCGTGTAGTACTCGTAAGTAAAGTAGTACATAGGGATGTAAGCTCCGTGGACCCTGGTTGTGGCGCCATTCTTCATAAATATTGTTTCGGAGTATGACTTTGGCACAGAACTTTCACAGAAGGTACTTGCACTATATTGCATTGTTGTAATTGTGATTGCGGTAGGTACTTTCATGACAGAAGAACTAACTGCAATGGTAACATCATTAGAGTCATTTCGTCTTACTTTAAAAAATTCAGAGATCGGACTGTTATCATCTTTATCTGAAGAAGACTTGTCGTACTGTACTTCTGCCTCGGCTCTAAGTTGAGAACCTGGAGTTCAAAAAATAGCAATAGAAAACTTACACGCTATAAGTAGTAATGCAGAAGCAACGGATGAATATTCTGGTGAAGAAGACCATGTTACCTTACAAAATCTTCCAGGTTATAGTTAGATAAACGGAACCAGGCTAACCTGGAAGATTTTGTAAGGTAACGTGGTCTTCTTCACCAGAATATTCATCCGTTGGTTCTGTATTAGCATTTTCTGGTGGTAAAATTGCTATGTAATTCGGTATCTGAGCATCGTCGTCAATATTTTCTAATATGTCTACAATTCGTGAAGTCTCAGCGGTCTTTTATATCGTGGCCTAAATTTTTAATAAATATACAGGTTAGACGTCGATTATGCGACCAGGTGTTAAAACACCGATTGTAATTTTGTCATAAAAAATCTCAAAAATGTAAAGCTTTTCAAAAACATATGTTTATAGTTTTATAGCTAACAGTAGTACATAAAATAATAACTAGTATAATCTGAGGTATTACTAGCAAGTTTATGAAATATCTTACCTTTTATTAGACGTTTTTGCGCAAAACTAAACAACAGAATTCAAAATAATAAAAAACTAACAAAATAAAGCAAATATGCGATATCGAACATACTCAATTACAGCTTGATTCGTAATGAAGAGAAAATACAAGGAACAGTAAACAAATTCTCGATATTTTTAAATTTATCTGAGGATATTCCGAACTACTTTTTAGCGGTGTTATAACGCCTGGTAGGAGTAAGTGGGTTAAATCAAAAATGTCAGTCAAGTCGTTTGTGTGGTATCTTTACTACAGATGAATAATGACCTAATAAACAACTTTGCGTTTGTAGATCAGTGGTAACAGAAAACTCTTTAACCCACTTACTCCTACCAGGCGTTATAACACCGCTAAAAAGTAGTTCGGAATATCCTCAAATAAATTATAAAAATCACCGCAATCACAATTACAACAATGCAATATAGTGCAAGTACCTTCTGTGAAAGTTCTGTGCCAAAGTCATACTCCGAAACGATATTTATGAAGAATGGCGCCACAACCAGGGTCCACGGAGCTTACATCCCTATGTACTACTTTACTTACGAGTACTACACGCAACTGACATGTAAAATTCGCAAGAAAAAATCAATTTGGTGTAAATATGCGCCACATACTAAAGCACCTAGGCTATGATTTATGTCTCTACCATCCTCCTACCTTCTCTGAATAAGATTTTGGTATTTTTTAAATAAATGAGTATAACTTACAACTCGTTTTTAACTCTTGAACCTAACAAAATCATAGTATAATTTTTTCTCGTAGTAGTAGTCCATTCTCCGACCGGGTGTTAAAACACCACCCATTTTCCAGCTTTTCCAGTTGACCAAGAATTTTTCTAATATTTTTCTGTGGACACTTGACCTCTATTTAGAAACATACTAAAAATTTATAAAAATTGACAATTATAAAAAGTTTCAGGAGTTCGCGTTGGTTTGGCTGAACCATTAGAATTGGGGGTTCTTGGTTTGATACCCAGATAGAACACACAGTTTAAAGTGTCATCATCATCATCTCAGCCAGAGGACGTCCACTGCTGAACATAGGCCTCCCCCAATTCTTTCCATGTTGCCCGGTTGGTAGCGGCCTGCGTCCAGCGCCTTCCTGCTACCTTTATGATGTCGTCGGTCCACCTTTAGTGTACAATCAATTTATGCGAGTACTTTACTAAAGCACTGAAGAGAAAAAGACTAGGTACGCTACTTTTTGTTGCAAAAATAAAGCTTTAAATGACTGAAATACTTGAAAGCTTGTATAAAGATTGAGGAATCATAGGCTTCTCATGTTGAAAATATAACAAACTTACTATAATATGACTAGCGGCCGCTCGCGACTTCGTACGCATGGATCCCGTTTCACCCCCTTAGGGGTTGAATTTTGCAAAATCCCTTCTTAGTGAGCACCTACGTCCTAAAAGAAACCCCCATGCAAAATTGGAGACTCCTAGCACTTGTAGTTTCTGAGATTTCGTGATGAGTAAGTCAATCAGTGTCGTGTCGCTTTTATAGATATAGATTTTAATACTAATAATGTTTTGAAAGAAAACGTACGCACGACTCAAAAAATCCACGCGGGCGAAGCCTCAAGAAAAAATACTTCTATAAATACCCACACTCTAAAAATAAACCAATACACTCAGAAGAGTGTATACTTAAAAAAAAGTAGCCAAATAGGCTTCGTCACGGTCATAATAGTATCTATTGACTATTGACAACACTCGTCTTTAGCAAGCCTTTGTGTGGGCCCATTCACGCACAGAGCAACATAAAGCATGGCCAATCGGTACAGTCATCGGACATAGTGTAGGAAAAGATAAGTAGGTTATTGTATTGGCAGTAATTTCCAAAAAAATAGAAGAACTTTATAAAAATCTAAATCAAAAATATTTTATTAAATTTTGACCACTAGTAGCACTTATGAACGTCAAAAAATAGTAAAAAAAAAGAAAAGTAGCCCGCCCTTAAGGGGCACTTTATATGTATATCTCCCTATCTTT
The DNA here is from genome assembly GCF_004193835.3 of Ostrinia furnacalis. NCBI lineage: Eukaryota > Metazoa > Arthropoda > Insecta > Lepidoptera > Crambidae > Ostrinia > Ostrinia furnacalis. Next base: position 733,037 of record NW_021131129.1, read on the forward strand.
TGGGCCTTACTAGCGCTTCGAGACAAACATATGGCAAGTGCTGAGAAGAAACGCCGGAACAAACTCAGTCACCACTAATTGCCAGTAATCACTTTACTAAAGAACAAATTGTAGAAATGACTTTTATGTTTTTGATTTTCAAATTGATACATGAGATAATAAATTCATATTCCTACGAAAATCGTTATGAAAATTCCTATGAACACCATCATTTCCACGATACCTGTGTAACTTTTATATTACCAATAATTAAGTAAATCATTTTTATAAATACCTTGCGGCTTATTACCAAAAGTTCAACGCCTGTTGAACACTTGTTCAAATTGTCATTTATCATGGAAATGTAGTTTTTAACCAATGTTCAACGTGTGTTTACTTTTCTGTTATAGGTACGCCCCCTTATGTCCTAAATCACTCAAAATACATTCGTCATTCTGTCAACATCACTTTCTACCAGTTTATACTGTGTCCCCAAGAACACGCTGCTGTGAACAGGGTCACTGGGCTTGTGGATCGGGGTTCGATTACCGGCATTGACAATATCTTGGCATGTGTGGTATATGATTATAGTGCTATGGTGTTTTATGGAAAGTCGTGGAATAAATGGGACAATGATTTTTATGAATTAAACTAGAAACGCGGGAGGTGCCTGGATGCGAGCGGCGCAGGATCGGTCTTCGTTGAAATCCTTGGGGGAGGCCTTTGTCCAGCAGTGGACGTCTTTCGGCTGAAACGAACGAAACTAGAAATATGATTGACTTGTTTATTTCACAAATAGCAATTACCCAATTTTCTCTTAAGTTTTTTTTGCAATGACTCGTGAAAACTTTTTTCAAAGCTCATACTTTTCAATATAATTTTAACTCTACACTGCTTTAGGAGAATGTTGTGCGATTGTGTTACTGTTGTATTTTATAATTCCTATAATTTTACCTATTAAATAACCTTTTTAGAAATAACGGTAAAGGCAACAGAGTTTGCGGTAATTTATAACATGTTTTAGCTTAAGAATGAATTTATCAAATTCGTAAATTTTTGAAGTTTCGTTCTTGAGAATCGTGATTTTTTTGCGGACATAGGTAGGTACATACAATAAGTTCTCATACATAGATATTACTAGCTTTTGCCCGCGGCTTCACACGCGTGAAATTTAGTGCCACAAATTGGCATAAATTATAGCCTATATGTTAATCTGGGTTATAAATAATAATACTGTAAAGTTTCAACCAAATCCGTTCGGTAGATTTTGCGTGAAAGAGTAACAAACATCCACATAAACTTTCGCCTTTATAATATTAGTAGGATGGTCATTTCTCATATATTGGTCATTCGACAAGTTCTCATAAATAAGTACGAAGCTACTGTAACATTTACACTGGAAAGTCGACACGTAAATTGGTTCCTGTTAACAAATGATCAAGACCTTTTCCGAACAGGAAACTCGCCAGTCAAGTCTCAAGAGTCTTGAATACATATTTGTCGAGGGAAACTGGTGGCACGACCACATGCCCTAGTTTAATCAACGGTTAGGTGTCATCGGAAGCACAAATATTTAGTTTTTACCCACATTCTGGTGGAAATCGTGTGTATTAACTCTACGTGATCTAGTAGAGATATGGATTTATTTGGACTTGATCGCTGAACACAAAGTTGAATGAAAGCAAACTATTACAATCATAATACACAGTTATTATGTAATCGATATTTGAATTACTTAATTCTGTTAAATTATTGTTTTGTTGGTAAAAGAAAAGTCGCTCTCCTGCTATCTGTGCGCTTAGAACTGCGGAACGGATTTTAATGTGACTTTCAGAGTGATTCAAGAGGAAGGTTTATGTATCAAGGTTTATTTGTAACTACTAGCTGTGCCCGTGACTCTGTACGCGTGAACATAGTTTGAATAATATTTCACTTTGTTGCAACATTTTCTTTACTGTACCTATTGATTTTAGGGTGATGATATATGGTCTAAAGTAGGGTAATATTATTATTAGTTAGCAGATATGCTGGAGCGATTGAGGAATTACAACAGGAACTGTCATGTATCTTTGTCTAGAGAGGCTGCCTAAGGCCTCAGCCTCGAATTTAGTGGGCAGCGGGGGCACAATAAATCGAGCGTTAAGGATAAATTTGAATCGAAATAAAATTGTCGCCGTTGTTCAGACATGTCTATTGCGAATAAAAACAAATATCTAGACAACACAACCCCGAACACAACACTTCGCCGCTAAAGCGCCGCGCGAGCTGCCCGCTTGTTTCGAGAACGGGTCTGCGTTGCCCGCCCCGCTCCCGCGCCGCCGCCGCTCCCGCTCCGCTGCCCGCTAAATTCGAGGCTGAAGCCTAAGTCAATTTTCAAATGATATCTTTCTCACACATTATTTTCTCCACCAGAGCGCTTTCGAAGAAGCACGACCACGGTGGCGGCATCGACTCCATCACGATCTCCACCGGTGGCAATAAGGATAAGAAGATGAAGAAGAAAAAGCAAAAGCCGCCCAAGATCCACCTGGTCCACCCCATGATGGTGGCGCCTATGCAGAAGGCTGATAAAGGTTAAAAACTGACAGGCATAGCTTACATTTTGACAACAGTTTTGAATAAGTTTCTGTCGTCATCATCATCATTTCAGCCATAGGACGTCCACTGCTGAACATAGCCTCCCCCATTGCTTTCCATGTTGATCGATTGGTAGCGGCCTGCGTCCAGCACTTACCTGCTACCTTTATGATTTCGTAAATTCACCCACAAAGTGGATAGACGACCTTATAAAGATAGCGCTGGATGCAGGCTGCTAACAACCGGCAAAACGGAAAGTCATTGTCCCCTATGTTCAGTAATTTCCATTCTTTTGCTGAAACGATAATGATGAGATTCAGAGGTTTTGAGACAACATAATAAACATAATAATGATCCTAATTTAGATATACTGTTACAGACTTGAATTTAAAATTATACTATTCCATACTTCGGAGGCCACATAAGCCCATAGAGTCATTGTCTTTGCTTGATACCTATTTCTATTTTGTTATTAAGTATACGTAGTACACTTTTGATTTTGTTTCTTTCTATAGTCTGGTCTGTGAGCACGTAGAATTTTGTCCAATGACCAAAAATTATGTTAAAGGTCGTGGCTTCGATTCCTCCAAAGTCCAGTCTTGGGTGATCGGGGAAGAAGCGAGGAATGTGCCTCAGAACTCTTCTAGAAGGGGGAGGGGTCTGGTCTCCGAGTTTTGGGACTTGGGCGAGGCAGCTTTGGACGCTGCTGCTGAGCATGCGATGAAGAGCGATGAAAAGGAGGATGGGGTTGCGGATAAAAGCTCTTTGGAAGGTTGGTGATGGGTGCATCTTGATGTATAGGTTATTACTTAATTCATAGGATTCTAGAAGTATTTCATCATTATCTACACGAGACCACCACTTTGCAACGGAGGGAAGTCGATATTATACAGGGTGTTAATTTCAATCCTCGCCATATTTAGGGAGTTGATTCAGTAGCTTATTTACTAATTCTCTTTTAAATGTTCGTTGAAGTCCAAGGATGATTTCTGCGGCGACAAAAATTGGATTAATTTTCGAGAAAACCCTAAAACAGCGCTTTTTCCACGCGGGCGAAGCCGCAGGTGGAAAGATATTTCCTAATAAAATTAAAATATGTTTAATATCAGTTATTCTTACCGAGTTGAAACATGACAGCAAGCAACGACTACTACAAGTCTCTCAGCGATTACTACTACCTACTGACTACAAGTCACTCAGCGAACTATAGAAAGGTCAACAAGGATGTATGGAGAGCTGATCTTCAAGAAAACTCAGTAAATGGAAATTTTACATGCATCCTGATCATGCATTTTGCATTTTGTTTGCATGAGAGCATGATTTGTCATTGTTATGATACCTAGCATTGTTATTTTAGTTTAGCATGGCACGTTTTAGAAACATGTTTTGTGTGAATGATCAGAGAAGTACCTAATATGAAATTGTCTGCATTGCTATGTTTTTCTTATTTTTTTCGGCAGCATGTGATACCTACCCCAAAATGACGATTTCCAAAATGGACTTTAATTCAAATTCAAATTCAAAATTTTTATTGCATATACTTTAAACTGTATAGATCGTGTCATCCACGAAGACGCGCCCCACCATTCATCCGCAAATGTTTGATTGTTATCGGCACACGCTAAATTATCCATGAGTGCACACGCACACTACAATAATGCCGCTCGGATTGCTCGGATCAAACTCCCCGCACCCCACGCAACCGAGGTCAAAAAGTGGTGGGGCGCGTCTTCGTGGATGAAACGATCTAAGTATATGCATTTTTAAATCAATACTTTGAGGCTGGGATTTTTAAGAAAATTATGCAATTGTTTACAGTTTAATCTAATTTATTCTTCTATCACGTTCTAGAACAAAGAGGCAAGAAGAAGAAGAAAAAGAAGGCGATCCTCAAGCTACTGATCCTAGGAGCTGTATTAAAAGCCAAAATCGGAACCTTATTACAGATTTTGTCGTTCAAACTGCAGGTATTTAATTATTTTTTTTATTATTGTACTAGATGTTTTAGTTAGACCAGGCCTGTTCATCTCCGCGAGTTTACATCGAAAACAAAACACGCACGATGGCCCACGAACGAGCGAACTTTGACTCACGCACGCGTATTCTTGTGTATGATGGAAGAAAATAAAGAAAATGGTGTACCAAATACTGTGCAGTATTTAACTGCCTAAATAATAATAAAAACACAGAATGTACTTTTTTAAGTTGCCTCAAGACACTGAGAGATAAATATGTAGTTAATATTATTCATGATAATTCATGCTAAGTCATGTATTTCCTCCGCCATTTTCCGCAGTTTGGCACCTCACGTCACATCATTTTACCGAAGTCAGCCCTATAGCTTCGGCGCAGTGCCGATCACTGACGTTTGTCAACTAAATGGTGCTAGACACTTGAGACAGGCTAAATTACACCATATTGTTAATGACATTGAGCATACATTTTTTTAAATACCTTCGCGAAGTAAAACTTCTGTATGTAGTACTTATTATTATTCTGTGGTTAGACTATAATAGTTAGTGATCGAGGTTATATCATAATATTGACCCAACTAAAACTGGAAATAAACTTTATTAAACAAAGTTTTAAAAGAGATTCTAAGATACAGCTAGGTTCTGCAGTGGAGGCCGAAAGTGTAGCGTAGGACATCCACCCACAAGGTGGACCGACGACATCATAAGGTAGCAGGAAGGCGCTGGACGCAGGCCGCTACCAACCGGGCAACATGGAAAGCATTGGGGGAGGCCTATGTTCAGCAGTGGACGTCCTATGGCTGAGATGATGATGATGATGATGAACTGTCAGTTTTTCAGGCTTTCATTTCCTTTTACCAGTTTTATTCGTAGATCCATTTCTTCGATGGCTTTCAAAGTAGAGTCAATGGTGTTCGAGGTTAAATTACGATTGACTTGACATTAGAACATTGAGATAAACTCTTACTATACGTTTTATTTGTTTACTGAATGGATTATCAAAATGAGCCTTATAGGACATAAAAGAGATTCAAAAAACAGAAGGCCAAAGTCAAAAGATCTAAGAAAGTCTTTGAAATTAACAGAATTATACTAGCTACTCAGCAAATAACGTTCTAATGTTTGCTATAGATTATTCTAGATAACAATGAAGATAATGAATATTCTTCTTCACCAGGTGAAATTCTTCCTCATCGCTCTAATCGGTCTGGGGATCAACCTGGCTCGGCTCTGGATCGACCTGAAGAACAAACACAGTTCACAACCGCAGAAGGTAAGTTTCATTCAACAATTTACATGTGTGTAGTTAACAGATGTTTTGTTGACCAAAATTTTATAGCTTTACAACAATCTAATTGAAAATCGATGGGATTTTCTTTAATAAGGGTTTACCCATGATGCCAGGAGAGACCATTGAGTCTCAAATTGTGTTACTAATAAATCAAACCAATATTTTTTTATAATTTTTCAAGGTAGCTTAAATACCTATTTTTTTATTTAAAAAAATACACTAAAGTCTACTAGCACAATATTCTATATATTAATTTTATCGTGTGCCTAATGCCACCATCAATCCCTAATTTTTAAGTGACCCCTATGGTAACAAATAACAGGAATTTTGTTTACATAGTGGTCACTTAAAAATTAGGGATTCATGGTGAAAACGGGCATAAGTATACTAAACATTTTACAAAGTAAAGAGGCCTGTCTATTCCATACCAAAACATTTATCCAAAAACTGCCTTACATCATTTCATAGACAATAATCTACCTTCACTAGTCAAATCTATTCTATTTATAACTCGATAATCTGTGTTCTGCTTACGAGGCGATAACCTCGTAGGTACACTGGAGACCTCAAAATTAAAACGTTTACTTTCTCTCACTCTAATTGTTGAACTTGTTGAGATCACGCACTCGTTAAGATCGGTTTGATACTTGTTAAGATAGTCAGTCCGTATTCACAAACATTTAGACTAAGAGCTAGTGAACGCCAGACCTAACGTCATTTTATAAAAGCTGAAAGTTTGTCAGCGTATGCTCCCGTAACGTTAGTAGAATTACAGTCTATTGAATATACAGAGAAAGCCACCGTAAAAGTTAGACTTACGTTATACCATAAAATCTGATTTTTATGTATAATATTTGGGCAATAATTAGAAGTATTTTCCCCAACAGCCAGACAGTTTTGACAGTTCCAATTCCTTGCCAGACAGTTTTTTTAGGGTAGCTCCCAAAGCCACCATGACCCAAACTTCATAATTCACCAACATTATATCCTATATTGGGAGCATACGCTGACAAACTTTCAGCTTTTATAAAATGACATACCTAGGTCTGGCGTTCACTAGCTCTTAGTCTATTACTATGATGTCTCACAGTGCGCGTGGACGCACAGGGTGACACATGGACGAACCAATTACAGAGCTCTATTCAACGCTGTGCGTTCGATTTGCTGCTTCACTTAAGCAAGCATCGTTTGTGAATACAGTAGGCCTAAGATGCGCGCCGTGATAACTTTTATCGATGTCAAAATGTATGGGGAAAATCGATAAAATGGCGTGATAACCGCTTATCGCGGCGCGCATCTTAGGCTTACTGGTGTATGTAACGTAAGTGATATAGGTGTAAAATTTAAGTATGTCTGTTTGCAATATGTGGAGTGAAATATAAAATGGTTCATACATATTTAAAGGTCACCTGCTTTGCAATGGGGGAAGTCGAACAATAACTTGAACTCCTATGTTCTTCTGATTTATTTCGTTGCGGGTCCAATGACAGTTTAACTTTCCCCCGGGACAAACTTCTTGACCTTCACTGGGTGGGTTTTTATTGGCGGTCAAGCTGTAGATCCTGGCTACACAGGAGTTACAGAGGTTGGAACGAGAGATGGGAATAGTCCCGTGATACATATTTACTAAATGCTCATAACAATTCGATACTGCTGCACCTTTATAAGTATCCTAAAAAGGCCTGTTGAGTAATGACAACACTAAACATTTATTTATGGTTTAGAGTTTTAAAAAAAGCTAGCTCTATGTCTATGGTCTCTCTGTGGAAAAATAACCGACTGAAAAGTTTTGTTTTGATGTGCTCCGTTGTAATAATTATATTTTGCATGTGTAAGATTGCAATAAACAAGCAAATTGAAGATAATCATGGCGCTTTATTAATTAAACCCCATAACAACAATAAGGCCCTAGTTACTAATAACTAAATTTTGATTTTTGACCTAAATTTTGGCTAGAGTAATAGAATTTAGCAGAATATTCTATCAACGTCTCTTTTGCAATAACGTAACCTATAATAATAAAAACAATAAGTAAGTAAGATACATAAAAATACACATAAAAAACTGTGTTACCTTTTCATTCCTTGAATTTTTTTTTCACGACAATAATTAAATAATATCGTGTTTATAGTATGTCTGTGATACACATAAAACAATTTTCAAGTAAATCAACTTACAGTCACAGTACATCACTAGTCTAGCAATTGAATTTGTTACACTACAACGTAAGTCATACTAATTGCTACATATTAAGGTCACTTTCTTTTGACGCTGTCTGTTTGTGTAACATTCATATGTGAACGACAATTATGGGTTCCGTATGGTTATAATTTAATTAATCTTGTGAAGCAACTAACTATGTAGTTTTTAGTTTTTAAGTCTGTCGCCATACAACAATGTTAACAGCATTGTTGTGTTCCGGCAGTTAGAGGTAAGATAGCCAGTTCCTCCGTGGTTGAGGATTCCGGGTGAAGCTCGCTTCCACCTTCGGCCTGATCGGCACTTACCATCTGTGAGATACAGGCCAAGAGCTTCTTCGTTGTGGATAAAAAAAAGTTTGACGTTAAAAAAAACACACGTGTCTCTCCCATACCTCAAGCATTAACTGAAATATTCGCTAGGCCTTTAAATAATTTTAATTTTATCAGTTTCTTCGTAAAAGTATTAATGCTTTTCTTGGAAATGGTATCTACGGAAGGTCAATTACATACAGAATACTTGTTAGAAACGGATAAAAGTAACGGGTGTCCGCAATTAGTTTAACTGCGTCTGCAATGCAGGATGAATCTTAATCGAATACAGGGTGTTTGTAGAAACTGATGTTTTTTTATTTGAGATATACATTTGCTACTTCATTTTGCTGGTGCTGTTTAAGTTAAGTCTCAAAAATTATTACCTCTTCTCTACTTACCTTAATTACGAGTATCATACAACTAGCGGCCGCCCGCGACTTCGTACGCGTGGATTCCGTTTTACCCCCTTAGGGGTGGAATTTCGTAAAATCCAATCCTTTCTTAGCGGATGCCTACGTCATAACATCTACCTGCATGCCAAATTTCAGCCCGATCCGTCGTTCAGTGGTTTGGGCTGTGCGTTGATAGATCACTATGTCAGTCAGTCAGTCAGTCACCTTTGAGTTATATAATTTAGATCAAATGTAGAAAACGTCCTTAAAGTTTTTCCGGTCGGTTCCTTAAGAGGTTATGCATGTCCTACCACTACTATCTACCTGAGTACTTACGAGTGAGACGATCTGGTAAGGGTCGCGGGAAGAGCCTGGATGCGGGCAGCGCAGGACCGTTCATTGTGGAAAACCTTGGGGGAGGCCTTTGTCCAGCAGTGGACGTCATTTGGCTGAAACTTAATTATTCAAACAAATATTAATAGCAGAATATTATTCTCTTGTAAGAGAATACGTGGTAAAGCTTTGCAAAAGCTTGTATAAAATAAGAAGCTCCAAAGCTCAGCCGATATCAACAATTTCTCCGTAAAACATTAAACCTGCTGCGAAATGGTGATTTGCAGATTCCCCCAGAGAAAGTGCACTTTGACCTTAAATTGCACGAAACTACCAGCTACCTAGTACTTATCGAATAAAGCTGTGCTTTTGTAGAATATTCACTGATGCAGTTGTTTAAATTGATTAAACAATGTTTCTTTGAAACTAAATGACCTTTTTGCTCTAGAATCTGTAAAATGATGAGGCGAAAGTAAGTCTGTCTTTCTGTTCGTTTATAAATACTGATCGTATGTTAAAAATTGCTGATTTTTTGGTATAATAAATTGCACTTTTAATAACCGATTAACGGATTGCAAAGAATGATTTAATTAATAGTTAATGAACAGTTACTTAGTTTATTCCGCAAAAAAGCTAGCGGTGAAAAAATGTATAAGTAAAGATTGAAATTTAAAATTTATTCTTTTGAGTGTTGAGGAGTAAAAAATACCAGACCAAATTTCATAACATAAGTTTAGGTACTTATGTTAGGTATTTATGTATACTTAACTAGACCGTTGCAAAAATCCTGTATGCCTTTTTTATCGCTGTTGTCAAGGGTTTCCTTTCACCTTTTGTATGTAAATACTTTCCCTACAAGGTAAATAAGGTCACATATTATCTATCAATATGCCATTTATTTTATTTTATTTTATTTATTTATTTAATAGGACAACCAACAAGACTACACTGGAAGACAATCAATACTCTTCTTTCTAAAACAAGTGAAGGGAACAAGCGGTTTCCATAGCGCACGCGACATGCGAAAATGCACTGCCTGAAAGAATCACACAACCTATTCCGATTACTGTGGAAACCGCTGGGAAGGGGTATCTTTGTTCAACAATTACGTCGAAACTAATAGACGTAGACTAATAAATTTTAATTAGTATTTTTCTAATTAAATCCATTCTTACTCCCATAAAATGTATGAAACTTGTGTCTGTTTTCTACTTCTACTAATACATAATTTTATTGGCTATCGCATGATATAAAATATTTGCTTATTAATGTTAAGCTACCCACGCTTTCACTTGTTTTTGAAGGAAGAGGTGAAAACTAAAAATTAAAAACTTAAATCCTTGTAATTTTGCGATAAATGGGTCAAGACCCAAATTTGAAGTGTTGTCGATAAAATTGTCTATAGATTACGCCCTTAAAGTTTGATCACTACATGCCCGGACACACTGTATCTTAGATATTCATAACGAACGGCTAGGGACTGGAATTCGTTGCCTGCTGCTGTCTTTCCCGAAGACTATAATCCGGACCTTTTCAAGGCGAGAGTAAATAGGCAGAGGCACTTACAGGGCAGATATGTACCATCCTAGACTGCATCCCACTTAACATCAGGTGCGATTGTGGTCAAATACCTGCCTTGTTATGCATAAAAAAAATTCATCATGAAATTGCAACAACAAATTAACCCCTACATTGTTGTGTTAATAATTGTTACTTAAGTTATGCATACAAAATTGGCATGTTACTATCCTACGCTATGCAATATCTTCATTACACTGTATTGGTACATATTCGAATAGTCTAGAAGTTCGCATAACTATGCCATAGTTATTGCAGACTTCCGTTCGATGCACGCAATAGATCCTGGCAACATTGAGTAGTAATATTACTTCAATGCCTGGCAATACTTAAGTATTTTATTTTATTTATTTATTTATTTATTATTCATTATTGAGCAATTACATATTTGATCCAACTTTGTAGGTAACTTAGATACATTGTCACTGCTTATATTATTGATGCTCTTCTAGAATGATATGGAATTTTATGAAAATCCCTACGTACAAGATTTTAAACTTTCGCGTTCCATTTCAACTAAAATAGTAAGACACGGGTCTTAACGCGACATTTATTAATGAGTTACATTATGTACTAAGTTACTTTTTGTACCTAAGTAATATTTAGGTACACAAATTAAAATGCCACAGTAGGTATTTAGCTTCATGTGCTCTCTTTTAAATTGGGTCTCGAAGCTTTCCCTTTACAAGTAAAACCCCTAAATTTCGATAAAAATTCGTTTTCCAGTTGCATTACAGCCATGTTCCTCTCACAGGTGCATTCAAAACTTCTCTACACATTAACCTACTTCAACTTACTCAAACCTGCTATCAATCCCTTCATAAACAATAATTATTCGAACACACCCATCGATGTTAAATTCCAAGTATTCCGCGCGATGACCCGACGACCACTTTCTCCGACCTCGACGGCCGAGGATCGCGTGTATTGAGTGGCTACTGTCTGGACATCTCTAGTGGAAAGTTCTTGAATTTGTTCAATTTGTTTTAAAGGACGAAGAGCAAACTCGAATCGATTCTCAAGCATTGATTGATTCTTAAATTCTTTATTTTCATTTATTTATTTAGTGTCGACACCGCCTTCCCCTTCATATTTTTTTTAAATAACTGTCCTCACCATAGGTTGTCTGGAAGAGATCGCTTCATAGCGATAAGACCGCCTAGTTGTATCTTATGTGTTCCTTTTCTTATTATTATTTCTTTATTCATTCACTTACAAGTATAAGTACCTACTTATGATTCGTTTATCAATATTAAATTCGTAGGTATGCTAAGTTAAATGAGTTTTGAGCATCGTTCTGTAATAGGTACATTAGGTACTCAGAGTGGTTACCACCTGTTGATAGAGTTTTATTAGAAGCTTATCTATCGGATAAACGACAGCATTTGATTTTATAGAGCTTAGAGGAGATATCTAGCAGACCTTTCTTTGCTAAAAAGTAAAACAAACTAATATTTTAATCCGTAACTAATATAATATTTGAGAACTGAATTTTTCATGTAAATTAAAGACATTACATGCTACGGCTGAGTTGTACCAACTTACTCGTACTTTGACAGTAACTATAACGATAAACGGTGTTTTGTATATAGTTTAACATATTACTGACGTTTGTTGAAGTTAAGTAAGATGGTGCAACCCAATAATTACCCACCCAAACCCCCCCCCACCCAATTAATTAAAAATTTCTAGCCTTTTTAGAACGAACTATTGAATCATTTTCAGTGACCGGTCATCAATTTTTTTAGTATTTTTCAAGTGAAACATGGTATTTTTGTTCCAGGTAATATACTACGAGCACGCACAGCACCAGCATCACTACGACCACGAGGAGGACCACGGCTGGGGACCCTGGTCCCGGAGTATAGACCCTGAGGTGAGTTCATATTCTATCCACACGATTTATGATTCTGTTAAAGCAGTGGTTCTTAACCGGTGGTCCGCGGACCACTGGTGGTCCCTGGACGCATTCCAAGTGGTCCACGAAGACATCGTAATAAACAAGTGACGTGACGTGGTGAGTCGAGTCAACACAACACAAACGGTGCATAGTGGGCGAGAAATCGACCTCCCCTTTCATAGGATTTTGAAAAAAAAAGTGGTCCCTGACAAGACAGAAATTTGGTAAAATGGTCCCTCGTGACTTAAAGGTTAAGAACCACTGTGTTAAAGGATGTTTCATGAAGTATTAGGTAATTAACGGTTTGTAAATTTTTATTTATTTATTTATTGACAAAGATCTACCAACAACACATCTTTACACAAACAAGTAATGCATGCAATGATGACAAGTATTTTACGTTGTATGGCAATACAGGGTGTTAGATAAATGGGTAGGTATATACGTTTTTTTTTATCTACAACGAGGTAGCTCTTGGCCTGTATCTCACCTGATGGTAAAATTAAAAAATAATTAAATGAAGATATCAATTTTCTGACTTCACCATACCATTTATAATAATATGCCCATGTTAACATGGGCTAGTGTCGGCTCATATACCCATTTACCTAACACCCTGTAGAAAATTAAGGTAGTGGCCCGCCCATTGAGGTGTTACCACCTAACAATTCTCTCTTTTCTTCTCAAAATGTCTCATAATAAAAATTAGCTGGACATAAAGATGACCCACGCTGAACTGTCCCACCAAACTCAAAGACAGGGGGGCGCTACCATCGTTCAACTATATGGTTTCCAACATGGCAAAAATCGGAACCAGCGATCCGGTATTGACGGTAGCGCCCCACTGTCAATGTCATGGATAGGACAGTTTAGTATTTTGGAACTATAGATATAGGACTTGCGTCACTTTAAAACACAATAAGTACAGGGTGGAATTTTGTAACGCCACCTGGAGGGAAAGTACTGTTATACTGTAGATAGAAAATTTTACTCAAAAGAAAACATTTCTTTATTTTTTAAAAGAAAGAGAACTGCATTCATATTCTATCTACAGTATTAAACAGTACTTTCCCTCCAGGTAGCATTACAAAATTCCACCCTGTATATGTAGTTCAATTACTTCTCTCTATTTTGTATTGCTCGATTATTTATCCTGTATTGTACAATTACTTATCCTGTATTGTTCGATTACCTACTTATCCTGTATTTTTAGATTACTTATCCTGTATTATTCGATTACTTATCCTGTATTGTTCAATTACTTATCCTGTATTGTTCAATTACTTATCCTGTCTTGTTTGATTACTTATCCTGTATAGTTCGATTACTTATCCTGTATCGTCCGATTACTTATACTGTATTGTTTCATTACTTATCCTGTATTGTTCAATTACTTATCCTGTATCGTCCGATTACTTATACTGTATTGTTTCATTACTTATCCTGTATTGTCCTTCCACAGGAGACAGCCGAACTGGAAGACCTCCCCGCCTCCCCCTACCATGCGCAGGAGAGGCAAGACGTCCAGTACCGCCCTCTACTCACTAAAGACTAAACCCCAGTCAGTTAGCTTAAATAGTCTTAAGTTTATTTATTTTGAGGCTAATCTTTCCGAATCTGAGAAAGACAGTTTAAATAGGGAATGTGCATCATTTTTCTGTTACAACAGTATTTATTTAAGGCCTAGATTATCTGTAAGACAAGTATCAAAATCGGACTGGAAATAAAAAAGAAATCACTAAGCGTGACGTCACAACACGCCCCAAAAAACTACAAAAAGACGCTGCTTGTTGTTTCAAGTGACGTCACAAGATGGTAGGTAGATATTATTATAAAATATGTTTTTGGAAAATAAAATTACTGGATGATTTAAAGGCTAAAGAAATGCATATTCCCTATTGTCCCTGCATACTTAGTCGACCCCCAGTTTATATTATTTAAAACTATGTTAAGTATGTATTTATAAAATTGTACAAATAGTAGATAATTTATTTAACTAATTGTTAGTCCATACGTTGCTAAACTTCTAGACCCATAGGCGTAGCTGTAGTTAAAAACTCCTATGTTCTTCTGATTAATTTCGTTGCGGGTCCAATGACAGTTTAACTTTTCCTCGGGACAAACGTGACCTTCACTGGTTGGGTTTTTAATGGCGGTCAAGCTGTAGATCCTGGCTACACAGGAGTTGCAGCGGTGGGAACAAGAGGTGGGAATAGTCCCGTATGGACCCCTTATAGTTATCATTGGGGGTCTGCGGTCTAAACAGAATAAAGCAAGGGGCAAGGAGATAATGGGTCTATTCAGCTGGTCAGTCAGTTATTCGCATTTTGAAGAAAGAAAGAAAGAAATAGAAAAGTATCTGAAATAATAAAGTATCTCCAAATATGACTTAACTTTCTACCGCCATTTCTTCCCAGCACCAGCCCATATGTTGTCCCGAAGTGGTGGTAGGGCAAGCTATATTTGGGACGTGTTTATGTGCCCTAGAAAGAGCCTAAGTACTGAATAAATATTTTGATTTTGATTTGATTCGAATCTTGATGCTTTCCGAACCCCCTGGATCCCTTAAAAACCCATGACCAGGACCTAAGCCTAAGCTATAACAGGGGTGGCCAACCGGTCGATCGCGATTATTAGTTCGGTCGATCGTGGCTAGGCAAAAAATACCACAAGATTGTGTACTAAACTATGCTGTTTCATTTAAGATTTCAAGAAGTATGTAAGTGAAGATCACCCAGGGTTTCGTTAGTAAACAGTATGAGCTTATGTCTTCAAGTTGGCCACCCGTGAGCTATAAGAATTACCTAATTGTAGTGTAAGTTGACGCCATAATGTGTGCATTGCTTTATTTATTGTATGATTGTCGTGTTATTAATTTATTATTGAAAATAAATTATTCAACCTATTTAGTTTTGTATTTAAATCCCGAATTATCTATTAATATTATATTATATTATAATATTAATTAATATCTTTAATTTTTAAAACTGACAGGTGTCAGGAAATATTTGACGACGTGAATAATGCTCTTTCCAAAGTATTAAATTGGTTTACAACTAATAATTTGCTATTAAACGCAAAAAAAACCAAATGTTTAAAATTCACTATGCCTAATGTCAAACAAGTTAATACTAATATTACAGTAAATAATGAACGCATTGAACTGATAAACTCTACTGTCTTTCTAGGTATTACCCTAGACTGTAAATTACAATGGGGCCCCCATATTGCTGCCTTGGCGGGAAGACTTAGTTCAGCTGCCTTTGCGGTGAGAAAGATCAGAAACTTGACTGATGTTGAAACAGCAAGGCTTGTATATTTTAGTTATTTTCATAGTATTATGTCTTATGGTCTTTTACTGTGGGGCTCAGCAGCAGACATAGAATCAATTTTCATTTTACAGAAAAGAGCTGTTCGGGCAATATACGGTCTTAAACCACGTGACTCGCTTAGAGAAGTTTTTAAAGAAATCAATATATTGACTGTGGCTTCGCAATACATATTTGATAACATTATGTATGTCCGTAAACATATACATTTATTTACTAAGAAAAGTGACGTCCACTCATTTAACACGAGACATAAGAATAAACTTGCTGTTCCATCATTTAGGTTGCATAAGATAGGTAATTCATTCTTGGGGAAATGTATTACCATATTTAACAAAATACCACACAACCTTGTCGAATTGCCAATAAACAAATTTAAGATACATATAAAAAATACCCTTATGTCCAAAGGGTACTACAAGGTTCGAGACTATATTGATGACAAGGATGCGTGGTCAGTTCAGTCTGCACATATTTGATGTACTTAAATTTGACTATTCTTACCGTTAGATAATTCCTGGCAATAAGTGGTGACTGAGTTTGTTCCGGCGTTTCTTCTCAGCACTTGCCATATGTTTGTCTCGAAGCGCTGGTAGGGCCCAAAAGATAAGGAGACATGTAAAGTGCCCCATAAGGGCTACCTTTTTCTTTTTTTATTATTTTCTATTGACGTTCATAAGTGCCACTTGTGGTCTAAACTGAATAAATATTTTTTGATTTTGATTTTATAATCGTAGTCTGTTTCATCTACCTACACGAATAAAGAGGAAAGATTTGATTGTTTGTTTGCATTGAATAATTTCTGAAACTAATATATAGTCACAGTTGGGAAAAAAATCCCATCAATTCACACTGTTAGAGATGACCTACACTGAACTGTCCCACCAAAGTCATTGACAGGGGGCGCCACAATCGTTCAACTATACAGGGTGGAATTTTGTAATGCCACCTGAAGGGAAAGTGCTCTTAATATTGTAGATAGAAAATTTTACTCAAAGAAAACATTCCTTTATTTTTGAAAAGAAATAAAACTACATTCAAAAATTTCCAAAAATTTGCTTGCTACACCCGGGAATCGAACCAACTAAAATATGTTAAAAATTACACCCTGTATTTTTATTGCATCGATCGTTAGGGTTAAGTAATAGGATGAAATCTCTCTAACAAACTTGATAAATCAAATGAAAGAAAAACGATGAAATCTGAAATTATTTTTATTATTTACAGAAAATTTTATTGTATGGTGGTGAATTTTCGGAAAATCTTCAAAAATCTTTGAATGCAGTTCTCTTTCTTTTCAAAAATAAAGGAATGTTTTCTTTGAGTAAAATTTTCTATCTACAGTATTAAGAGTACTTTCCCTCCAGGTGGCATTACAAAATTCCAACCTGTAGGAGTTTCCAACATGGCAAAAATCGGAACCAGCGATCCGGTATTGACGGTGGCGCCCCCTGTCAATGTCACGGGTGGGACAGTTCAATGTATTGGGTCTTTACTCGTTAGGACATTTTGTTTAACTACCTTCTCAACCGGTCACACTGTAGCCTGTATTTTCTCACATTATGCTTTAGATTATAAGTATTTTTATTCTTAATGTATAGAAATATTGAACCTGGGCAGTTTCTATGTTGACTAGCTACAGGTAAGAAAAGTTTTAGGACTTACTTACTTGGTCAACGCTGTCGACGCTTGCTTGCAAAGCCCTGGGTTTGAGATCGCCCGGGGCTCACATCCGATAGTTTTTGTGGTCTTGCTGCACTCACTACACACAATGCACAGCATTTTACGAGAACAAAGCGGGTGTTTACACTGTTAATGCGGTTTTTCACTCGCACGCGCGCGCCATTTTTCTTGACTGACGTAGGTAGTTCCCGCGTTTTTAAGATTCGAACGAGCAGCGCCCCTCGTGGCGTGTTTGTGTACTTTTTGGTTGGCCAAAGAGTTTGGATTTATTGTATTTTTAAATTCTACTGCAATCTACTGTTTTTAAAATTCTTTTTGCCACTTTTGTAAAAAGCCTGATGCACGTGTGAGACAAAATTGTTATATTCCAATTTGTACTGCCAATCCAAAACTAGAAACTCAGTGTGCTTTTTATGGCAATAATAGGTACAATCTAAAATAGATATTTTCGCTACCTTTATCCCTACGAATATGACAAGGATGCAAAGTAACAGCGTGTAATTCACTCTCGCCTTGAAGAGGCCCGGATTTAGTGTTCTCTTTGGCCTAATTCACGTATTTTGTTTGACAGTCAGTCACGTATTTTCTCGCTGACGTTCAGAAGTCGTCCTATTGAAAAACAGTTCTAAATCCGTATTCACAAGGGTCATTTTGACAGAACGATTACTCTATAGGATCGCTACTCAGCGATTTGTTGTCATTGCAGTTTTGTTACGTGAATAAGGCTACAGGAAAGACAGCAGTATAAAATAAAACAGCCGAATATATAAAACCAAAAATATATTTTCTCATGGATACACATAACAGCCTATCGCGGCGAATACTTAGGGTTTTCTGGAGCGTACGTAAAACTCCTTAGCTCGTACGAGACGCCATTTTGGTTTTCGTACCCAATCTCCCTCATGCCCTTCACTTCGGAATCAAATTCGCTTGAACCGCCGAAAACGCGGTTCGGAGATCTTTTCTGATCGCTCCCGCTGTTTGAGTCTTTCTCTTCGCTGTTTTTCTCGCTGTCGCCATTCGCTATGGGCCGGAACAGCGAGTGAGCGGTCGCTGTGTCCAGATCCGCTTTCCTTGACACGATGATTCGTATGTCTGTGTGGAGGTACAGTTTGCCGGATTTCGACGTCATGAATCTGTGGAAGAAAGTAAATAAATAAATAAATCTTTGGACAATTTCACACAGCGCCAGCTAGCCCCAAAGTAAGCAACTTAATGCTTGTGTTATGGGTGCTAGCTTAACGGATATACTACTTATACTTTTTTTTGTAAATACATAAATATTATACATAGTCACACCCAGACCCGTCACAGAAATTAAAATTCATCATTTCAATTTCTGCCCGGCCGGGAATCGAACCCAGGACCTCTCGGCATAGTAGTCCGTTTCTGAACCACTACACCAAACGGCCGACAAAGAGAAAGAAAATAAAGTCATAATGATTGTGGTATATGAATCTGGTATAATATGGGTAGACTGCAACATAAGTGTTGTTGACCACGAGCCGGAATACGTAGTGCGGACAGGCATCCCACTAGGTGGACCGACGATCTGGTAAAGGTCGCGGGAAGAGCCTGGATGCGGGCAGCGCAGGACCGTTAATTGTGGAAAACCTTGGGGGAGGCCTTTGTCCAGCAGTGGACGTCATTTGGCTGAAACGAACGAACGAAGGTACCGTAACAAGCTCATCTCAGACATAATGTACCGTAACAAATCACTTTTATAAGGTACCCTATAAGATACTGAACGACATGTATAATACTTATAGTATAAGGTACTGTACGACATGTATAAGGTACTGAACGACACGTATAAGGTACTGAGCGACATGTATAAGGTACTGAACGACATGTATAAAGATACTGAACGACATGTATAAGGTACTGAACTACTTGTATAAGGTACTGAACGACATGTATAAGGTACTGAACGACATGTATAAGGTACTGAACGACATGTATAAGGTACTGCACGACATGTATAAGGTGCTGAACGACATGTATAAGATACTGAACGTCATGTATAAGGTACATTGAGCTTACCTCAAGTGTATAAGGTACCGCAGCCACTTATGAGCGTATCGAGCAGGCGGATCGGCGCCGGCGGGCATGTATAGCGTTCGCTGTCGCAGGAACGTTCGCGCGGCGGGAGGCATCGCTGTCAAGTCGTACAGCACTACAAACATCTTGACCAGTGTCCCGTGGGGGTTGAAGAGGGACACCTGGATGGTGCCGGAACGGGCGACCCGGTACCCGTGGGGACCTAGGTTTATGTGGCCCTGGAAAGAAAGGTTAAGGTAAGGTCAAATTAAAATAATAATAATAAGGAGATTTGTTTTATAATGCCTATTTTAATTTTATTTTTTGTAATTTACATACAGTAGAACGCCGATTATCCGAACGCCGATTAACCGAATCGCCAATTATCCGAATCGGTCCTAAGCGTAATATAAAAAAATAAAACCAAGTAATTTTTGATTTTTTTTTTTGGAACTGAGATATATTTCAAATGAGCGTTATTGTAGCAGTTCTACAATAACGCTCAGTAGAAATATGTCTGTTTTTTAAACTTATTAAAGTTTATTCTATGTGTGACAGTTCGTTTTTCTCTATTACCAGTCTATGTCCGATTATCCGAATTTTCGATTATCCGAATCGACCCCGGTCCCAATTAATTCGGATAATCGGCGTTCTACTGTAGTAAAAAATATTTAAAATTAAGAAAGAAATATAAATAAGGAGAATTATATGTATAAATAGTTAGGAACACAACAATCAAAAAAATATAGAGATCTGTGTGTGTGTGTGTGTGTGTGTGTGTGTGTGTGTGTGTGTGTGTGTGTGTGTGTGTGTGTGTGTGTGTGTGTGAGTGTGTGTGTGTGCGTGCGCGTGTGTGTGTGTGTGTGTGTGTGTGTGTGTGTGTGTGTGTGTGTGTGTGTGTGTGTGTGATGAAACGATCTATATACGTACCATATACGGAGCGTTAGTGCCTCCAGGGGCATAGAAGAACACGGTGACCGGAAGTCGGCGGTGTGGCGGGCAGAAGGCGCCGGAAGCGCCCAACTCAGCCGTGAAGCCTGCGACGGTGGCTACCGGCTCTAGGCGGCCTTTTAGGGCGGATTCCTCGAAGCTGCCTGGAAAATGGAAAGGAGAAATCTCTTAGCATTGTATTAAGAATAAATTAATTCGAAAATGAAGCTTCTATTTATTAAATTAGACCCTGGATATCATCTCAAGCCAGAATAACTGTCACGACAAATCAAACGAGCCGAGTCGACAGGGTTTCATCGTTACACCGGCCACTTTTCTATGGCCACTTTCCGGCTTCCTCGCCAGATCAGCTCCATGAAATCATTACATTGCATTTTAATTTGAATTAAGTAAGTTTCCTGGAAAAAAGAACGATCCACTCTTTCGCTTCAAGGCGAGTGATTTTTTTAGACTGCATTTACACTTATGCAACAAATAACTTGACTATAAACGATGTAACATTAGATTTTTTTATGAAACTATATGACAAATATATCTTATACTGATGATAATTATCCGATAATTATCTGATAATTATCATGAAGCATAATTACCTTGATAATTTTGAACCCTGCTATACACCACTAAATTTTTATCACCGAAAAAAAAAATTATTGATACTGATCCTATTTATGAAAAAAAAAGTTAAATAAAGTTACTCACATTTTCATCCTAAAATTGGTTATTTATGGACACACGCGTCGCTAGTGGGCGATAACGCCCCCTTGTGGGCGCTGCAGGCTTAAAGGGGGGCGGTAAGAGACCCAGAAAAAAAATCGGGTGTGTAGAGGCTTAGGAGGCGTCATTTACTAGGAGGTCTCTTAGACACCGACTGAGCACTCGACTCTCGACTACAAATTGGGGCGCTAAAAAGAATTTATTCTCAAAGTGGGCAGTAAACAAAATAAGTTTGGGAACCGCTGGTTATAATCAACTCACCCAACAGCCCAGTGCTCGGGCCGATCCTCAGCTTGGGCGGCTCCTCCTTCCTCCGGGGCGGCGGCGCGGGCGGCGGCGACCGCGGCGCGGGGGACGCGGGGGACGCGGGGAGAGGGGACGGCGGCGAGATCGGGTGGAATAACGCGCTGGAAGGAATGAGGCAAATATTTTAAACTTTATATTGTCAATGTGTATTGTGCCGGTATGCACAATACTAAATCTCTTCACATCTTATCTTGATCACATTCACAGTGTCAGCACATTTATCACGTATAGTGCTGATGCTGTGACGTCATTTACCTTTAATCTATATCGTATAAATAGTCACGCAGTTCGTGTTAATAAACAGATTAATATCAGAGACTAACTTAAACCCGTGTCTCATTCATACGGTCTCTCAACATGGCACATGTATCATTCTATACTGATCATCACAAAAATCGACCCTCTCGCGACAAGCACTTATCAAACGTATGCATCTCCACTTCCCACCAACATTGCATTGGTACCATTTGAACGCCTAAAGCCCGGTCTGTGAGCACGTAGAATTTTGTCCAATGACCCCAAGCTACCCATCCTTATCGCTCGCGCGTAATTATATTGCTGTCGAACTGTGCGACGGGCGCCCGCAGTGAGTGTGCGAGCGCGACGGCAATATAATTACGCGCGAGCGATAAGTATGAGTAGATTGGGTTCAATTTCTGTATGCAATAGATATTATAGTTAAAGCCCGGTCTGCGAGCATGTAGAAATTTGTCCAATGACCACAAACTACCCATCCTTATCGCTCGCGCGTAATTATATTGCTCACTGCGGGCGCCCGTCGCACAGTCGCGACAGCAACATAATTACGCGCGAGCGATAAGGATGAGTAGCTTGGGGTCATTGGACAAAATTCTACGTGCTCGCAAACCAGACTATGGTTGAAATGGAACGTGAAAGTTTTAAATCTTATATTGGAGGGTATTTTTGTGACATGAAATGTCAACGAGACTTCAGATTTGTATAATCTGTCACGTCAAATAACATGTCAATGTCACCTCCCATGCCGCTCCCATGTGTCATCAGACACTAACCAGAGTAAATACACATGAGTAGGTCATCTTCATAGAAACGCACCGAGCGCGGTTTGTATGTGAGCGCGCCAATACGTATGCGGCGCGCACGCACACACTGACAAAATTTAGCGGGGATTAGCGGGGAGTTACGCCGCACGTATTGGCGCGCTCACATACAAACCGCGCTCGGTGCGTTTCTATCAAGATGACCTACTCATTTGTATTTACCTACTCTGCATTAACTCAGTTCAACACTAGACCTTAACTATTTTCATGCTGTAACTTGCAGACCTAAGGCATCGTCCAGAGGGCTGTGTGTGAGTTTATATCAAACTTTGTCACTAGCGAGCGCGTTTAAAAATCTATGAAGATTTTAGTTCTTGAAAGTCCGATAGGGGCGCTGTTCAATCCGTCATACATTTAATCAGGGATGTTATGGATATCCGTAACCGTAACCGAAACTTTTGAATATCCGAAATAAAAAAATATCCGAAACCGTAACCGATTCAAAAGTTTCGGATGTAGGTAGTTTAAATTGTTTTTTGTATAGCATTATAATGTAAAGGCATAACAGCCTGATTTACCTTTATAATGCCATCTAGTATCAATTTTGATTTTTTTATTCCTTTTTATTCGATGTAAAGTGTGCGGCCATCATGAATGAACCATGTTGGACAACTATTACAAATTCGGACCGGGCCTCTTCAAGGCGAGAGTGAATAAGCACTTACAGGGCAGATATGTACCATCCTAGACTGCATCCCACTTAACATCAGGTGCGATTGTGGTCAAATACCTGCCTTGTTATGCATTAAAAAAAAATTGCATTCTAAAGCACAGATATCCGTAACCGTAACCAAAAATTTCGGATATCCGAAATAAAAAAATATCGGTAACCGTACCCGAAACCGGTATAATATTATTACTATATCCGTAACCGTATCCATAACCGAAACTACATATCCATAACATCCCTAGTCACTAGTGAGCGCGTTTAAAAAATCTATGAAGATTTTAGTTCTTGAAAGTTTCCGCTAGGGGCGCTGTACAATCCGTCATACATTTAATGACACTTTTTTGCTCACTAGTGACATCATAAAGGTAGCAGGAAAGCGCTGGACGCATGGCGCTACCAACCGGGCAACATGGAATGCATTGGGGGAGGCCTATGTTCAGCAGTGGACGTCCTATGGCTGAGATGATGATGATGATGATGACTAGTGACGATGTTTGATATAAACTCACACTCAGCCCTCAGACCAAACGTATTGTCGGCCGCTGACTGTGAAAGATTTATTCCTTTTTAACATCAATATGGAAATCAGAGTAGGAAATTAATGATATTTTATCGATTCAAATCGCATACGTAATAGTTTTGTTTATTTTTACATATTTTCATTTAATTTCGTTGAAAAACCATCCATAAATTAGTATTATAAATGCGAAAGTTTGGATATCTGGATGTTTGTTACTCTTTCACGCAAAAACTACTGAATGGATTTTGATGCAACTTTACAGTATTATTGTTTATAGCCTAGAATAACATATATTTATGACGATCTGTGACAAACTAAATTTCACGGGGGTGAAGCCGCGGGCAAAAGCTAGTTTTTACATATTTTCATTTAATTTCGTTGAAAAACCATCCAAAAATAGTAAAGTTGCCATAACAGACTATTTGACACCATTCCCCAATAATTCGAAATCAAAACTTTTAAAAAGACCTTCATTCTAATCTTGAAAACATAAGCAATTTTAAATTACCTGTAAATTAAGATTTTCGGTTGCATTATAAGTTGACAAAATAGTGACATCACTTGCTTGTATTGCCATGCAAAAACTACGAGTCTCGTTTTGACAGTTATAAAAAGTACGTCAATTAATTAGTGGTGTCAACACGTCTGACAGGTTTCTTTCATGCAAATTGTGGTAACTAGGGGCGCTGTCATCATGCACACAGCGAATACTCTATTATAGATGACCCACGCTGAACTGTCCCGCGAAACTCAATGATAGGGGGGCGCTACCATCGTTCAACTATAATATGGTTTCCAACATGGCAAAAATCGGAACTAGCGATCCGGTATTGACGGTGGCGCCCTACTGTCAATGTCATGCATAGGACAGTTCAGTATTTTGGAACTATACAAAATCTATTCATTGACTGGGTCAGCTTGCCTATAACGTGCCCTTGAGAATACCACGTTACCCTTGTGGATTGTTCAGAAATAGATTTTGTAGGACGAGGATGGGTCGCAATTCACCAATTGTTCGTGTATCTCGTTTGTACAATGATCTCAGCAAGAAGTTGCCAGAACTTGATATACATTTTCAAAGCCTCGCTGGTTTCTTAAAAACAATTAAGACGGGTGACGTGCCCCTGGTGGCATGCATCTAGGAGGCCTCTTATTATTTTATTTTTTATTTTTTTGTTGCTTTCTTTTTTTTGTTTAAATTCAAAGTTGTAATTAGGTACCTACTATAATTATGTTATTGTATTGTGTAAAGTTCACGGGTTGCTTACATTATAATATTATGCATGCTGTGGTTATCGTTTGTGTGGGAGCAGTTAGCTAGAGACCTTTGGCTTAATTTTTTTTTTTTAATTGTGTATAATACTGTATCTCATGTTGATAGCCCAATAAAATAAATAAATAAATAAAAAATTAAAAAAAAGGCTAACAAAAGTGACAGATTTTCTTCCGCCACTTCTTCCCAGCACCAGCCCATATGTTGTCCCGAAGTGGTAGGGCAAGCTGTATTCGGGACGTGTACAAGCGCCTTGAAAAGGGCCTATGTACTGAATAAATTAATTGATTTGATTTGAAATGAATACTCACAGTCCGCGGCAGACAATATTCGTGTAAACGATGCCTACGAGTCGCAATCTGAAAGTTAACCAATTTCGGAAATCCATTTAATTTTTATTCATTTTAATATCAGCAGAAATAAATTACTGTGTGACGTATGCAATAGTTACCCGAGAAAAGTGGCTGGCAAAAACAAGTCCGTATTGATATAGGCTTATAGGCCTGGTGGTTAACTCAGAGTGCCAGAGGTATATGAGCGGCATGCACATTGACATTTTATGACATTGATTCTCAAACAAGTTTCGTGCAACCATTTCTCATACTAAGTTCACTTTACGACACGTTCACAAGGGCGCTGTTGTAGTTTTCTTACTAAATCTTTTGATGGCGATTCGAATACGCAAACAATTCGAACTCGAAAGATTTTCGTGCTAGCCGTACAGTACCTCTAGCATGAACAACTTTCGTCTTCGAATCGTTTGCATATTCGATAAAACTCGATACTCAATCTTCGAATTAAACGATAACGTGACAATTTTGATTCTCAAAACAAGTTTCGTGCATCCATTTCTCATACTAAGTTAACTTTACGACCGTTCACAAGGGCGCTGTTGTAGTTTGCGTACTAAATCTTTTGATGGCGATTCGAATACGCAAACGATTCGAACACGCAAACGATTCGAACTCGAAAGTTTTTCGTGCTAATGCCTGGTCTGTGAGCTCGTAGAATTTTGTCCAATGACCTCGCACACTCACTGCGGGCGCCCGTCGCACAGTCGCGACAGCAATATAATTACGCGCGAGCGATAAGGATGGGTAGCTTGGGGTCATTGGACAAAATTCTACATGCTCACGGACCGGGCTTTAGCCGTACAGAGCATACAAATCTGAAGTTTCGCTGACATTTAACGTTACAAAAACAACCTCCAGTGCCGCTCCTATACCTCAGATACTGACTGAGTGAATCCCTAAACCTTATAATAAAACAAACTTAAACTGTTTTAAATTACGACTTAGGCACGATTCGACCAAACTTTCATCCGAGAATAACTCCTGGTACAACTTCAGTATTGACAGTTTCAGTATGGGAAATATGTCAAACCTGACGATTTATTCTGAGGTTAATATTCACTCGTTTGGTCGAATCCACCCTTAATTAATAAAGCCCGGTCTGTGAGCACGTAGAATTTTGTCCAATGACCCCAAACTACCCATTCTTATCGCTCGCGCGTAATTATGTTGCTGTCGCGCTCGCACACCCACTGCGGGCGAGCGTCGCACAGTCGCGACAGCAATATAACTACGCGCGAGCGATAAGGATGGGTAGCTTGGGGTCATTGGACAAAATACTCCGTGCTCACAGACCAGACTATAGAAAAGAACTGACCTTTTAATACCGGAAATTCCGTTGATCGAGTCGTCAAAATCGAAGCAATTGTTCCCTCGCCTCAAAGGCGCTGGACTCGATGTCAAAGGTAGCCCAGTCTTCGTATGAAACACCATGGACGCAGCCGAATCGAAACGCCACCGAAACCGGTCCATCTCACTAGGAGAAGGAATCAACGCGTCCTGATTCCTTTTCGGATCAGGGAATTTGAACCCGCTCTCGTCTTTCGGCGAAGACAACTCCTCGCACTTATCAATCGTCCCATAGTCACACTTTTCGTACAACACATAATCGTCTTCGCTGATCGAAAACGTCTTCTGGCGCTTAGATTCCGGCCGCTGAGGCTGAGAAAACACTGTGTCATCAGTCTTCAAATGCAACTCCTCCATATCCCGTTCAGCATTCTGAGAGAACCTATCGGAAACTATCTTCTCCAGTCGGCCTACAATCGGGAAGAACCGACGGAGTTTCGGTCGTTTAACCACGTCATCACTAACTATAGAACTATCAACTACTATATCATTTAATTTTATATCACACGTAGAATTACTGCTATTTATATCACATTTGTGCTTTTTGAGGGGGTTGCCCTCGTCCTCGCATTTTCGGCGGGCGCCATTCGGCTCGGAGATAGCAGCGAGATCGTACGAACCACCAGAGCGGACTAAGCGACTCTGGGTACAGTTGGAGCAAGCCACCTGTAAAGGAAGACCGCACTGGCAAGAGAAATCCTCAGTTTGGGTCCCAACTGTGCTGGTCCTTTTGAATTCCGGCGGTGGTATGCTCACCGCTTCAACGAAAGGCGATTTGGTCTCGATCCGACTGGCAGGCAATGTCAAATACGTTTGGTTTCTGTAGCATCCGATCGCTCGGAGCCGGTCGAATCTCGCCGCCTGCAGAATCGGAATCGAGGTGTGTGTTTCCTTAACTTTTTGCTGACTATCGCCCTCCGAAGACGTACTGTCGGAGAGCTTTTTCATCTTGCTCTCTTTCCGCAAACGCCTTTTGTATTTAGCTATCTCTTTTAACCGCCGCTCGTCCAGTTTCTTCGGCTCCTGACTTAAACTAGTGGAAGATCTATGATTGTCTTTGCCGTCCGATTCGTCGTCGCAGCTGCATTTGTGTTTCCCGTTCTCGCTGCATGGCGTGTGCATTCGATCATCGACCAAATCCTTCTTCTCCATTTCGTCTGAGGATATGAGGAACTCTGTCGAACCTGGATTGGAGACGATTGACAGCCTTCGGGAGGTAGTGCCGATGTTGGAGTTGACGGCGTGATCGGACGGAAACTTGGAACACCTAGGACCTAATGTGAGATCATTTAACTTCCCCGTGAGGTCCTCGGGACCGACGGGCTCTTTCCTGTGGCAGGTACATTTGACTGTGGGTATATCATCTATTCGTGGGAGACTCTCCAGAACCACTTTGAGGTACACGTTGTCCCCTATGTCTGAGATGGGGAAGTTGTGGTCTGTTGGTGGTTTGGAGAACTCCGCCATTTTGTAACTCTCGCCAGGGATCTTGATGGAGTAGACGATGTTCAGTTGGCGTTTCTCATCGGCCAACTCCTCCTCGTCACAGTTAGCCTCGACTTTCTTGTAGTTGCACGATTCGCGGCTTAGCTTTCGTCTGGAAAAAGAGAAAGGAAATTGTTGAAAAAAATCTGATTTTCATTATGAAATAATGTTTCCTGTGTACTTAAATAAGGTGATGAGAGCAGCGTAAAACGTAGTATGGCAGGTCTACCACGATCTGATGAAAATCGCGGGAAGCACTTGGATGTGGCATCGCAAGACCGGTCATTGTGGAAATCCTTATAATATCAAATGTGGTGACAATGACAGCAGTCACCCGACAGATTGATGTTGGTGAATGTGCCAACAGTGGCCTTTTTTTCATCAGGAAATGCATGAAATCGTATACCCACACTGGGGGAACCAATCGGTTATGTGTCACTAAAACTAGACTGAGCTTGTGGCGACCACCTGTCACGCGTTAACGCCACGCGAACAACTGACATAACTATTATAGCTGGGACTGTTGGTGGTGCCTATTGCCCAGCAGTGGGCTATCATCCTACCTGCGCTCGCTAGTCCTCCTTTGTCTTCTGAAGGCGTGCGAGGCACGCGGACACTAGTTATAATTGTGATTTACATAAATCCCACTGCCCAACAGTGGGCTAGCATCTTACTTGCGCTCGCTGGGGTCCTCCTCTGTCTTCTGGAGGCGCGCGAGCCACGCGGATAGCTACAAGTCGTATTGTTGGGACTAGTGTAAGTGCCTATTGCCCAACAGTGGGCTAGCATCCTACTTGCGCTCGCTGGGGTCCTCCTCTGTCTTCTGGAGGCGCGCGAGCCACGCGGATAGCTACAAGTCGTATTGTTGGGACTAGTGTAAGTGCCTATTGCCCAACAGTGGGCTAGCATCCTACCTGCGCTCGCTGGGGTCCTCCTCTGTCTTCTGGAGGCGTGCGAGCCAAGCGGACAGCTGCGAGAAGTGGAGTTGTGAGCGGACCGCGTTCAGCAGCCATTGTGATGTGATGAACGCTGGTCCGTCGTGGGGTCTGGAAATAGGATGAGACGAGATTATAATCAATGTTCGAAAAATGGCTGATATCCGATATAATTATGTATCGCAATACAACAGTAAGTCTCCTCGTAGATAGAACGTTGAAGGGAGGTGAATTTTACTGCAATAAATACTTTAAATAATAACATAGTAGCAGTGCCCTTACATGTTAGATCTTGTAATCTCACATACTCTAAAACAAACAAAAGGATTTTTTTTCTTACATTCGTAAAACAAGTACCTACTAAAATGAAAAAAAAAGAAGCGTTGAAACATGATAAATGGCACTATGGCAGTAACTGAGCGTGACATCACATAACACGTGCCCATAATACCACGAGTATGTGACGCTGCGTGTTTTTAACATGTACAGTGACGTGACAAGATTAGAAGTGTCTGTATCTTATCTAGACTATAAATTAAAAAAATAGTAATGAATGATTTCGAAAACAAATGATGAGTACCAAAATACTGTCTAAACAAATGTCCTAACGAATAACAGTGTGACTTGATAGGATTTTTTTTCCCAACAAGTAACAGTGTTACACGTTTCTGTGTGACTGTTTGGTAACAAGTGCTCTCTCTGGTTTGATATTGGACTCTACAGGGGTTCCCAAAGTGGAGGGCGCGCCCCCCAAGGGAGGCGCTTTATGGTCGTAAGGGGACGGTCTCAAATCGTCGCTGCCCTCCTAACTGACGTATCTGTCATTTTTTTCGAAACTGAGTTATCTACACCATCTTAATCAATTTCGAAAGACGAATCGATCTGTCTAATCACCTGAAAAATTTGCAAAATGTCAGTTACGTCAGTTAGAGAGGCAAGCGACGAAATAAGTAGGGAACTCCTGGTCTAGATACGGTTTTATGCCCGTTATGACCATCAATCCCTAATTTTTAAGTACATAACCCTTGTGCAGAACGCACATCCTTTTTTCTAATAATTTACTCTTTTCTATCGTCTTATATCTTTTGTCTTTGATTATATTTTTTGACGTCTTTAAAACCTGTGTGTTTTATTACTAAAAAGTAAATATAAAGTATTATTATTTATTATTATTATTTATTTAATGTGCTCTTTATAGAGATAAAATAAACGCATGTGTTGCTCTGTAAAATAAAAGTTTCATTCAATATTAATACATTTCTCATTGAAACAAACTAAATTCCTTATTCATTGGCTATAACACAAACCTGTAAAATAAAAGAAACGACATTTAAAGTTTATTATTATCTCTTAAAATATCTTTATATAAATTTTCCACAATGACTTTTCACTATGACATTCATTTGATAGACGTCAAAGTCATAGACAAACCATAGACCCTAAAGTAAAAAGTATTTACTTTACACCTATAACTCTTGAGCGCCCTCCTAGACCTCAAGGAGGTCCTGCGTCCCCACGTCCCACAGGGGTCACTTAAAAATTAGGGATTGATGGTGAAAACGGGCATTAATCTAGTTTTCTCGCACTCACTTGTTCGGCAGCGCTTGTATGGTCCACCTCTCCAGCAGCATGGCCCGTTGCTGTGTGTGCTGTTTGTCGAACGTGCTCTCCCCTTCCGGCTTGCTGATCGACGCTAGACAGTCCGGGCAGTCGGGAGCTAGCAGTACCTGGAAAAAATCAAATTCATATAAAATCTCATTTTATTTTAGCAAGTAGGCTTTTAAAAAGCACTTTTACATGTCCCAGTTTTAACCGTACCACTGCTTTGGGACAATAAATGGGAAAAGTGCTGAGAAGAAGCAGCGAAAGAAACAGTCACTATTGTCAGCCTACTCAGCATAGCTATTTGCATAATTTTGGGTAAAACCAGTAAGTTAGAAACATAGAAATCAAGGAATTTCTATCAGGTTATAGAGGATTTGGACTACACTTCCCACGCTAGCCAGAAACTAGTTGTGATACAGTCACGATCACCAGGTCATTTAGTCTGCAATGCAGGAGCACGCCTTTGTACTTTATCAGCAAACTGAGAATTTAGCTTACACTCGCCACGCTGGCCAAAAGGGCTACGGATGCCTTGGGGCTCAGAAAAGCAAGTGGCACTTCGAAAATCGCTGGAGCGAAGGCCTTTCGAAATCACATCTGTCACGTTTTGCCACTTGGCTAGGGCTGATGTTTGTATATTTCTCTTTTAATCGCCTATTACGACATTCATAGGAAGAAGTTGTATTGATACTTTAGCCTCTTATCAGCTGCAACTGCAACGAAGAAATTCCCTTAGTCGCCACTTACGCAGCGCCTCTTACGATAGCCACTTGAAGAGCTGGTTCTAACTGGAACCACAAGGCTAGAAGCCTATTTGCAGAAAAACAAATAACTTTTATGACAAGATTACTTTTGTAACTGTTATGACTTTCGTCTTCTAATGAATTCTGTGACTTCTATCACTTCTACGACTTCTATGACTTCTAAGTCCACTTACTTCAATGCAGATGGGGATCTGATCGTTCCACAACGCCTGCACGTGGTTGTCGAGCTGAGCCTCCACGCCACCTAGCTTCGGCTCCTCAGTCTCTAGTTTTGGCTGGGTTTGCTGGACCTGAAATGAAAGGACAGCTGTGGTGAGTATAGTTCATGATATAGTGGTTTCTGGGAGAAGAAAATGAGGTTGGATTGGATCAGCAACAAAAATGTGATTCAAGTTCTTTATAGCTTTCTATAATGTGGTCGGTAAACGAACTAAAGTCGCTGACATAGCCCGATGGATTAGCAAGATGAAGTGACAGTGGGCAGGGCATATAGTACGCAGAACTGACGGCCGATGGGGCAGCAAGTTTCTGGGATGGAAGCCGTGTACCGGAAAACGCAGCGTGGTGGGACGTCCACCCACAAGGTGGACCGACGACCTGATAAAGGTAGCAGGAAGGCGCTGGATGCAGGCCCCTACCAACCGTGCGATGTGGAAGTCATTGGGGGAGGCCTATGTTCAGCAGTGGACGTCCTATGGCTGAAATGATGATGATATGTGGTGGAACCACTTTGGGACAACATAATGGCTAGTGCTGAGAAGAAGTAAACATCTCTATTGCATTCTGTTGATATTATTGGATTAAGATTAATTACTCAATAACAGTAACAGTTAACAGTAATATAAGAAACATTTCTGCTCTTAGAATCAAAAAGTAACGATAATAAGTCGCCTACCCTTCAATAAATATTTAGGCCTAAGGATAACAAAAAGGTACAACTCGATTTTTTACATTTTTATGTAGCTTCTGAACTACTCAGGCGAAGGTTGACCTCATAAAAATAGCAGGAAAGCGAATGTCTATGTTCAGCAGTGGACGTCCTATGGCTGAAATAATGATGATGATGACGCAACAGTTTTAGAATGGTACCTTAAAATCCCGAGTGTAGTCTTGCCTGTGCGAGAACGAATGAATTAATGAATGATGAACGATTGAACGGACTATGTGCCTGCGCGCTGGCACGGTAATATACAGTGTGAGTCACGTTAAAGTGTACATATGAAAATAGATAAAACTAGACCTATTTTTATCGACAAAAAAGAGGTCAAAAAATTTTTGAGATTTTTTTTTAATTTTTTATAGAATTTTTTTTCTTCCAATTACTTATTGTAAAGAAAACATAATAACTTTTAAACTAAGCGGTATATCTTGATAAAATAAAAACAGTAATAATGCTAAATAACAGGCAATACTAAAAAATACATAAAGTACACAAAANCACACTGTATAGATAGTATTACCGTGGCGCTGGGTTCTCTGGCTTGGCGCTTGTCATACAGCGAGCGCGTGACGGGGAGGAGTGAGTGAATGAATGGTAAACGAATGAAGAACGAATGAATGAATGATGAACAAATAAATGTATGATGAACGAATAAATTAATGATAAAAGATTGAACGAACTATTACTAACTAAACACAGAGCCTGACGTTTAGCAAGTTCAGGCAGCGCGCTGCGGGGAGGAGAGAGTGAATGAATGGTTAACGAATGAATGATGAACAATTGAACGAACTATGTACCTGCGCGCTAGGTTCCCTGGCTTGGCGCTTGGCATACAGCGAGCGCAGGCAGAGCGTGGCGGGGAGAATGAATGGTAAAAGAATGGTGAACGAATGATGAATGAACGACGAACGAACGATAAAGAAAGAATGAACGATGAACGACTGAATGAATGAAGAACTGAACGATTGAATGAATTTAAAGTCCAGAGTGTAGTCTTACCTGCGCGCTGGGCTCCCTGGCCTGGCGCTTGGCGTGCAGCGGGCGCGGGCGGCGCGCGGCGGGCGAGCGCGCGCGCACGATCAGCCGGCCCAGCTGCAGCAGCAGCCGCGGGCCCGACGCGCCCGCCGCCGGCAGCGGGGAGCAGCTGTGCGTCTGAGGGGCGCGCGAGCAGTGGCTGCTAGCCCAGCGGGCCATATCAGTCATGGTGCGAGTAGATTAACGAACTCGGGTCTTTCAGCAGGCTTACCTGAGCCTTCAATGATGGGGTTTTTACTGGCGATCAAGCGTAAATCCTGGCTACACAGGAGTTGCGCGCTGGGTTCTCTGGCTTGGCAAGGTGACCCAAAAGGTGGATCGACGTCCTCATAAAGCAGGAAGGCGCTGGATTTAATAATTTAATAATTTCATAGTCCCATTTAAGTTTCTTGTATTTAGTAATTTTTTTATTTAATAAATTTATCTTTATCTTTATCTTTATCTTTATTTGGAAATCTTTGAGGGAGGCCTATGTTCAGCAGTGGAGCGGGCGTCCATCCCATGCCCAAATGGCGTGGGGCCTTAAAATACCGAAAGTAGGTTTACCTGCGCGCTGGTTTCTGAGTGCATCGAGCGCGGGCGACGCGCGACGTGGTAGGAGTGAATGAAAGAATGGTGAACGAATGAATGAATGATAAACGATTAAACGAACTATTACTAACTAAACACAGAGCTTGACGTATAGCAAGTTCAACAGCGCGCTGCGGGGAGGAGTGAGTGAATGAATGATGAACGATTGAACGAACTATGTACCTGCGCGCTGGGCTCCCTGGCCTGGCGCTTGGCGTGCAGCGGGCGCGGGCGGCGCGCGGCGGGCGAGCGCGCGCGCACGATCAGCCGGCCCAGCTGCAGCAGCAGCCGCGGGCACGACGCGCCCGCCGCCGGCAGCGGGGAGCAGCTGTGCGTCTGAGGCGCGCGCGAGCAGTGGCTGTTAGCCCAGCGGGCCATAGCACTCGTGGTGCGAGTAGACTAACGACCTCGGGTCTTTGAGCAGGCTTATCTGCGCCTTTATTGATGGGGTTTTTACTGGCGATCAAGCGTAAATCCTGGCTACACAGGAGTTGCGCGCTGGGTTCTCTCGCTTGGCAAGGTGACCCAAAAGGTGGATCGACGTCCTCATAAAGCAGGAAGGCGCTGGATTTGGAAATCATTGAGGGAGGCCTATGTTCAGCAGTGGAGCGGGCGTCCATCCCATGCCCAAATGGCGTGGGGCCTTAAAATACCGAAAGTAGGTTTACCTGCGCGCTGGTTTCTGAGTGCATCGAGCGCGGGCGACGCGCGACGTGGTAGGAGTGAATGAAAGAATGGTGAACGAATGAATAAATGATAAACGATTAAACGAACTATTACTAACTAAACACAGAGCTTGACGTATAGCAAGTTCAACAGCGCGCTGCGGGGAGGAGTGAGTGAATGAATGATGAACGATTGAATGAGCTATGTACCTGCGTGTAGAGAACCCCCCTGGCCTGGCTTGGCGACACTTGGCGTGTAAGGGTTGCGGGCGGCGCGCGGCAATAAATGGTGAACGAATGAATGAACGATGAACGAGTGATGATCGAATGAATGAATGAATGGTGAACGACTGTATCAATGAATGATGAACGAATGATAACCTTATGAATGAATGAATGTTGATGGACTGAATGATTGAATGACGAACGAATGACTGAATGACGAACGAATAAATGAATGATGAAAGAATGAATGTTGAACGAACTATGTACCTGCGCGCTGGGCTCCCTGGCCTGGCGCTTGGCGTGCAGCGGGCGCGGGCGGCGCGCGGCGGGCGAGCGCGCGCGCACGATCAGCCGGCCCAGCTGCAGCAGCAGCCGCGGGCCCGACGCGCCCGCCGCCGGCAGCGGGGAACAGCTGTGCGGCTGAGGCGCGCGCGAGCAGAGGCTGCTAGCCCAGCGGGACATATCACTCATGGTTCGGATAGATTAACGACCTCGGGTCTTTGAGCAGGCTTACCTGAGCCTTCATTGATGGGGTTTTTACTGGAGATCAAACCATAGATCCTAGCGATGGGAACGAGAGGTGAGGGAATAGTTCCATTACCTGTGCGCTGGGTTATCGCACTAGGCAAGGTCAAAATGTGGGCTAGAAACCTCAGGAAGGTGCTGGATGCAGGCCACTACCAACCGGTCACCATGAAATCATTGGGGAAGGCCTATGTTTAGAAGTGGACGTCCTGTTGAAATGATGACAATGACGCAGCGGGTGTCCATTCCATGCCCAATTGGCGTGGGACCTTAAAGTCCCGAGTGTAGTCTTCCCTGCGCGCTGGGCTTTGAGTGCAGTGGGCAGGTACGGCGCGCGGCGGGGTAGAGTGAATGAACGAATGATGAATGAATGAATGATGAAAGAATGAATGTATGAATGAATAATGGACGATAAAGAAAGAAAAGTGAACGAATGAATGAATGATGAACGATTTAACGAACATATGAATGAATGAACGAAATAAGTACCTGCGCGCTGGGCTCCCTGGCCTGGCGCTTGGCGTGCAGCGGGCGCGGGCGGCGCGCGGCGGGCGAGCGCGCGCGCACGATCAGCCGGCCCAGCTGCAGCAGCAGCCGCGGGCCCGACGCGCCCGCCGCCGGCAGCGGGGAGCAGCTGTGCATCTGTGGACGAGAGAAAACACCAATTTAATAATGGGGTAGTTGACAGTGTTTTATTTCATGATCATCATCATCATTTCAGAGAGCGCTGCTGCCCGTTCTCTATTTGATGTGTAGTCCCTAAGTCGCCTCTTACGACACACCCGTGGGAAGAGTAGGGGTTGGTGACAAATGTATTCTACTCTGCCGTCACCACACGGTCTTCAAACATCAATCGTTTAAACTGCGATCTCCAACCCGCCTGCCAAGCGTGGAGATTATGGCAAAAACCTCCACTATAGTGGAGGAAGCTCATAGTTTAGCAGTGGACTGTAAAGGGCTGTTGATGATGATGAGCATCATTTCAGCCATAGGATGTCCACTGCTGAACATAGGCCTCCACCAATGCTTTCCATGTTGATCGATTGGTAGCGGCCTGCGTCCAGCGCTTCCCTGCAACCTTTATGATGTCGTCGGTCCACCTTGTGGGTGGACGTCCCACGCTGCGCTTTCCGGTACGCGGCCTTCATTTCAGAACCTTGCTGCCCCATCAGCCATCGGTTCTGTGTTTTATTTGATCAAACAAAGAGGGTCAATTCCACTACTTTGCATTTTTTCAAAATAGCGGCGCGTGCGAAAATCGTACGAGGTCGCAAAGTTGAAATTCGGAAAGAACACATCAAAATCCATATAAATACCAATTTTCAAAACTCCCGGAAAACTTTCCAGGTAAAACTACCAAATGACTGGAATAAGACTCAAAGTAAGACAATACCGACTATCGCAATCTGCATCAAAAGCTAAGTCAACTACTTACTGTTCCTATAAAAGTAAGAATTTTGAGTTGTACTACTCTCCATTCAAGTGTGCGGTATGTCAATTGACTAAAGTAAAACTCATAAAATTCATTTACTTTTGCAAATAGGCTTTAAAAAGCACTTTTACACGTCCTAGTATTAACCCTACCACTGCTTCGGGACAATAAATGGGCCAGTGCTTGAACAGTGGTTTATTTGAACAAATAGAATTCGCTGGCCTTCTTAAATTATCATGAGAAAAACATAATTTATTTATTTATTTGAACACCAACAAGGTTACATTGAGGCTTCACAAAAGTAACTATAAAAAATGACACTTGTTAAATGCAAACTTAATTATAGGTGAAAACATCATGCGTTAGAGACTAAAGCAATATAATCGATCACAAATTAATTCTAAAACAAATTATCACCTGCCTGGCCGAATCGACTTTCCCGCCATTAACGAAAAAGAGAAAATGCATAGCTTATAGCGCTATTTGGGCATATCCATAAAGAGTATCGCGTTTCTGTTGCCAACGCCCTGGTTTTAAAAATAGAACGCGGGTGCACTGCGCAGCGCTACAGCGCTTTACGTGCCGCCGTCCAGTTTAAGCGGTGCGCTGAGTGGAAAATGCAGCGGCAATGTTTGTTTTTTTATTTGGTTTTACGGCTCTGGGAATTTTTCTTTTGCCACTTCTCAGCACTAGCGATATGTTGTAGCGGTGGTGGTAAGACAAGCTATATTGGGACGTATAAGTGCCATGAAAAGGGCCTACTTATTATTAAAGAATTTGAATTTGAGATAATAACTGAAGAGATGTCATATCCGGCGGATTTTTAAAGGATTAATTGATAAACTGCACAGACACCACTAGTAAAGGGAAGTGGTAACCAATTCACCATACATAATAGTCAATTGACACACTTTTTATGTGCTATCAATATGCGACTCTCCCATAGATTTTGTATGAAGGTCTAGAAGGCTATAAAGTCATTATTAACAAGTAATTGATTTTAATTTGTCGATGACAAGATTCTGGAAAGACTCATAAACAACCAATTGATCAAGTACCTCGAACAAAAGAATCTCTTATCCCAAGGACAATTTGGCTTTAGATCAAAGAGGTCTACGGCTGATGCGGTGCATGAACTCACTGATCATGTCTCCAGGAGTCTGGACAAGGGCAGTAAATGTGTCTCAATCTTTCTGGACCTAGCCAAGGCGTTTGACACGGTTTCGATCCCCATCCTGCTGAAAAAACTGGAAGCGGTTGGAGTTCGAGGTGTCCCACTTGCCTTGTTCCAGAGTTATTTCTCACATCGCAGTCAGACTGTCACAATCGACGGAAATACTAGTTCTCACCTTCCTATGGAGTATGGGGTTCCTCAGGGAAGCATCCTTGGCCCTACGCTCTTCCTTGTATATATAAATGACCTCTGCTCTCTTAACATCCCGAACTGCAGGGTTATCTCGTTTGCTGATGACACAGCCCTTGTTTTCACTGCTGACACCTGGGATGAAACCTTCCAGTGCGCTCAACTTGGGTTCGATATGGTTTCTCATTGGCTCCGAGCTAATCTTCTCACTTTAAATGTTAAGAAAACCCAATATCTTTCCTTCTCAATTAGAAATATTTCCCCAAATGTTATTGATAACTTTCGTATAGTTGCACACTCTCACTCTGATCCAGCCACATTTCCATGCAACTGTCCTACCCTTAGTTCTTCCGAATCTATTAAATACTTAGGAGTGATTGTAGACAACAGACTTACATTTCAGGCCCACATTAGCCAGACCGCTGGTAGGCTACGCAAACTGATGTATGTTTTTCGAAATCTACGCCACGTTGCAGACCCTAGCCTGGTCAGGACCGTTTATCTGGCTCTCTGTCAATCGCTCCTACTATATTGTTTAACTTCTTGGGGAGGTGCCTGTAAATCTGCTTTGATTAAGTTGGAGAGAGCCCAAAGGGCAGTCCTCAAGGTCTGCACTTTACACACACACACACACACACACACACACACACACACAAGCGCGATCTCAAACATTTCTTAGAGTGCTATATTTTGTAATTCGTAACTTTTTATCTCCAATTTTGTAGACTTTTTACGTGTTTCTAACATTGTATGTACAAACGGATCCTCCGAGAGTTGAGAGTACTGGTCTCTGTAATACAGGCTTCTCGCCTAGCTCAGACACCAGTCTCTCACAATCTATTATATACATGATGTACTATTTTTATTGTAATAATTTTGTGTCAGTTAGATTGTGGAGAAAAATAAAGATTTTTATTATTATTATTATTATTATTTGTAATATCCCAGACCTACCCATAAACAAGAGAAGAGGAAGTCACGTTTTGACACCTCATAAAAAGTATGTCAATTGACTAGGGTAGGCGTAAAATTGTAAAAAACATACAAAAAGCACTTTCCGCATAGTACAGGCAGTTATTTTTATACTTGAACCATCTAACCCTCTTAGATTAATTGGTTGATCAAGTTTAGTCAAAGTCATCAAAGTCATTTATTTACTGCAAAAATAGACTTTTAAAAGCGCTTTTCCACGTCCCTGTATTACTTCAAATCTACTGCTTCTGGCATAAATAGGCCAGTGCTGTACAACACAGATGCAGCGCTTGCAGCGCTTTAGACACTAGGTCGGTGGGAGGGGGTGCATTGCGATGTGGGCCAAGGGCGCACCCCGCCCCCGCCCTGCCATAGTTCATACTTCGTACGAACAAAGAAATGATAAGTTTGGGTTAGAAGTGTCGAGGTTAACAGGCATCTTTTGGATGATGCTGTTTTACAAGAAAATTATGTAATTTGACTGCATAAGAATCATGTTTTTTGTTAGTATGTAGGTCTTTTCAAGGACAAAACGGCCCAAATTAATAAATTATAGCTCGCTCATCGGCTGGTGTCTCAATATTTCTCATTGCAGTAATTTCTAATGGCAGAAGAAACGTATTCACAAACATTACTATGAGTTCTCACAGTGCGCGTGGACGCACAGGGTGACACGCGAACCAATCACAGAGCTCTACTCAACGCTGTGCGTTCGATTTGCTGCTTCACTTAAGCAAGCATCGTTTGTGAATACAGAGGTGTTAGTCGCAATCATCAATTTGGGCACTCATACATAAGTTACAGTTTCTTGCGCTGCTTCTTCTCAGCACTGGCCCATTTATTGTCCCGAAGCAGTGGTAGGGTTAAATTGGCAGGTGTAAAAGTGCTTTTTAAAAGCCTATTTGCAAAAATAAATGAGTTTTATGAATTTTGAATTTTTCACACACGAACCAATCACGCCTTTGTCCAGCAGTGGACGTCATTTGGCTGAAACGAACGAACGAACGAACGAACCAATCACAGAGCTCTATTCAACGCTGTGCGTTCAATTTGCTGCTTCAATTAAGCAAGCATCGTTTGTGAATACGGGCGTTAGTGTGAGTAAAACACTTCCGCATACTACTTAAATAAATAAACACACATCGCGGTCATACTCGTACCCACTTGGCAGGCCGCCATATTATGCTTCTGTCAAATATTTAGTTTAATTAACTTTATCCGAATATTAACTGACCTGGCGAACTTCGTACCGCCCAGTCTAGTAAAGTGGCAATTGCGGAAAATGGCGGAGTAAATATTTATTTATTTAATTACTAGCGGCTGCCCGCGACTTTATACTCGTGGATCCCGTTTTACCCCCTTAGGGGTGGAGTTTCGTAAAATCCTTTCCAAGCGGATGCCTACGTCATACTACCTGCATGCCAAATTTCAGTCAGATCCTTCCAGTGGTTTGGGTTGTGCTTTGATAGATCACTATGTCAGTCAGTCAGTCAGTCAGTCACCTTTGAGTTATATTATATTTAGATATACCATTTCATCAGGCAACAGGCTAGTTGTCCAATAATCTTTTTCAAAGTCAACTAAACGAATGTATGTACATATTTTTATTTATTTCAAATCAAATAAAAAACGAATTGTCACTGGTAAATTGAAATGTTTCGCTCCTGCAGTGGAGACTAAATGACCTGACGATGATAACTATGGCAACCTGCCTAATGGAACATAAAATAAAAACTATTATCACTAGCTCTTCGACAAATGTTGGTTTGGTTGGTGGTAGGGCTTGTTCCAAGTCCACCTGGCTAGCTACCACCATCTTACCTAAGTCTGTCGCCATAACAACAATGTTAACAGCATTGTTGTGTTCCGGCAGTTAGAGGTAAGATAGCCAGTTCCTCCGTGGTTGAGGATTCCGGGTGAAGCTCGCTTCCACCTTCGGCCTCGTCACTTACCATCAGGCGAGATACAGGCCAAGTGTTTCCTCGTTGTGGATAAAAAAAAATCATCGACACGCGAACATCACTATACTTATTAACACGTGTCATAGTTCTAATACGCGTCCCTTTCCAACTCGTTTTGATTTATAGCCGTCTCGTTCTCACCCGAATTAACAGATCTTTAAATTAGACGATTTCTGAATGCGCAGTATATGTAAAGGCGGGAGATGTTTTTGAGACTTTCCATATTATTATTATGTTTAATTTTTTATGTTGTTAAAATAACCTACTTGATAGGCCTATCCATCCGGAGATATTAGGTTTTCTTTGGTATACTAAATCGCCATGAAAAGCAATAGAACCTAATAGAACTAAAGCACCCATGTTTTATTGCACAAATTATATTAAAACTAGCTCTTGCCCGCAGCTTCACCTGCTTGAAATTTAGTTTGTCACAGATCGTCATAAATTATAGCCTATACTAGCTTTCCGCCCGCGGCTTCGCCCGCGTGGAATTTTGTCTGTCACAGAAAAACTTTATCGCGCGCGTCCCTGTTTCAAAAACCGGGATAAAAACTATCCTATGTTCTTTCCCGGGACTCAAACTATCTCTATGCCAAATTTCATCAAAATCGGTTGCGAGGTTTAAGCGGGAAAGCGTAACAGACAGACAGACAGACAGAGTTACTTTCGCATTTATAATATTAGTTGGGAAGTTGGGATTATTCTAGGTTATAAACAATAATACTATAAAGTTTTATCAAAATCCGTTCAGTAGTTTTTGTGTGAAGGCCAAACTTTCGCGTTTATAATATTAGTAAGATACTACTCAACATTGGTAGAAATAATAGAGGAGGTTTGGTTGCCACTTGATAAAAATAAACTTAACAAAACTATAAGTCTTGTAAATATTTTATTACCTATGAATTGCTGTTTGTTTCTATAAATAAATAAAAACTTATAATAGGTGTGTTTGTACGTACATTGGTGTACATTATTACCCTCTGTTAACTAAAACGTTTGAAGGAAAATGGTATTTTTAACGCGTTATTTTTAGCATTAATGTACCTTGCAAACTTTCCGTAACGTTTCCTAGTGATCGTCGAGCCAAATAATTTGAGATAACGGTTCAGTGACATTGTTAGACAATATTTAGTCAAAACATTGCTTCTAATATCATTTAAATAAATATAAAAACGTTTATTCGTGACCTAGTTTGTTAAATTACTAATTTTATCAATGCTGTAGTTCAACGAGCGTTAGTTTGTTTGAATTCTGACTAAATATGAGTCATATTTACTGTACAAAGAGTTCCGTACGAACGTATAATTAAGGATATTTTTTATAGTTTACTTAATTAGTGGTCTCTTATCTATAATTTCCTAATTACTATGTTCATTATTATAGAGGCCACCATAATAACCAATTCATTTTTATGTTTTACAAAGATTATTGGACTATTCCTACCTCTCGTTCCCACCACTGCAACTCCTGTGTAGCCAGGATCTACAGCTTGACCGCCAACAACCCAACCAGTGAAGGTCAAGTTTGTCGGGAAAAGTTAAACTGTCATTGGACCCGCAACGAAATTAATCAGAAGAACATAGGAGGAGTTCGAAGTTAGCATCTTTAGTGAAGGTAAACGTATGCTTGTGTTAGGAGTGGATTCACCTCAGTAGTCCAGCAGTAGAAGAGTAGAAGTGAATCAAACTAACAACCCTTGAATCTATAGTTTCATCCACGAAGACGCGCCCCACCAATTTTTGGTCGAGGGAAGCGCAGGGTGCCGGTAGTTTGATCCGTGCAAACCGAGCGTCATTATTGTAGTGTGCGTGTGCACTCATGGATGATTTAGCGTGTACCGATAACACTCAAACATTAGCGGGAGAATGGTGGGGCGCGTCTTCGTGGATAACACGATCTATACTAGATGCTGAAACCATAATATTGTCATTAAATACTGTCACAACCCCTTTAGTATTACAAAACCTATTTACTTATCAGTTCCACTAATTTAAATAACAATTGCCAACATTTAGTTACAATTAATTGCAGTAATAAATATAAACATTGGATAACAATAATTATTACTCCACATTCGTCATTATTTCAACACAATTTCGTGCTTTCAAACTACATTTAGACCCAAAAACCCCGATGAGTCATTCGACAAACTTGATTCCTGCTTTAGTCATTCTGGAATCCCAAAATCAGAGAGATTAGTCATACAAACCAAACCCTTATCTCTGAAGTTTTTTATCAGGTCATTCAGTCTCCACTGCAGGAGAACGACCCTCTCTAATTGACCAGAGGCAAATGGAGGATTTGGCCTACACTCCCCACGCTGGCCAGACGGGTTGGAGAGAATATCTAAAGTGATCAGCATTGAATTTCTGAAGTTCATAAGGTTAACATTCAATATTTAGAGCTTAAGACCAATCACAGGATTGTTTGAACAAGGAATTAATATTCTGCAATATTAAAGCCGTGTGGTGACGGCAGAGTAGAATACATTTGTCACCAACCCCTACTCTTCCCGCGGACTACACATCAAACAGAGAATGGGCAGCAGCGCTCTCTGAAAAACATCAATCCTTTAAACTGCGATCTCCAACCCGCCTGCCAAGCGTGGAGATTATGGCAAAACCCTCCACTATAGTGGAGGAGGCTCATAGTCCAGCAGTGGACTGTAAAGGGCTGTTGATGAATGATGAAATATTAAACGTTGCGTTGACACTTCTCCTT
This sequence comes from Ostrinia furnacalis, assembly GCF_004193835.3. NCBI lineage: Eukaryota > Metazoa > Arthropoda > Insecta > Lepidoptera > Crambidae > Ostrinia > Ostrinia furnacalis. The sequence goes on from NW_021131129.1 coordinate 777,039, forward strand.
TACGCAATAAATCGTTATTCAAAGGGCACTTATACACGTCCCAAATATACCACCACTTCAGGAAAGAATATATCGGCTAGTACTGAAAAATGGCGGAAGAAAGTTTTATGGTGCCCCCTTGGGATCAGCTACAGCCCCCTACTTATATCGTTTCGCTTGTTATTGTTGGAGCAAAAATGTTAAAGAGAGATGCAAGAAGCAACTTTAATCGAATCTTAGGCGTCATTTCAGAATAGAGACCTAAATTTTAATCCTTTAATCGAGTCTTCCAATGACTTGGCTCACTTTTAGCCTACTGAACTCTTGGCCAAGTAAGTCACTGGTTTGAATTTTAAATAGTTTTTCTTCCAGTGCCTGAGCCCATCTTTAAGATTCTAGAGTAGATTTTTGTTAATTTGGTGTTTAATCTATACTAATAATATTATAAAGCTGAAGTGTTTGTTAGTTTGTTTACTTGAACGCGCTAATCTCCGGAACTACTGGTCCGATTTGAAAAATTCTTTCAGTGTTAGATAGTCCATTTATGTAGAAAGGCTATAGGCTATACAACATCACGCTACAATCAATAGGAGCAGAGCAACAATGAAAAATGTAGCGAAAACTTGTTTTCACGCGTACGAAGTCGCGGGCACAGCTACTTAATTAACAAAAATTAAAGTGACTCACTTAGCCCCTGGACCAAACTAAAAGTGGGCCAAGTCACTGGAGGACTCAAATGAAGGAGTTACATACAAGTTGATTGTCTTCCCTTATATCCGTTTAGCCGGAAGATGTAGCGTAGGCAGGCCTCCCACTAGGTGGACCGACGATCTGGTGAAGGTCGCGGGAGGCGCCTGGATGCGAGCGGCGCAGGACCGGTCTTTGTGGAAATCCTTGGGGGAGGCCTTTGTCCAGCAGTGGACGTCTTTCGGCTGAAACGATATCTATTTTCAACCGACTTCAAAAAAGGAGGAGGTTCTCAATTCGACCCGTATGTTTTTTTTTTCTATGTTTGTTACGCGATAACTCCGCCAATTATGAACCGATTTGAACAAATCTTTTTTCGGCGTATAGGTAATACCTCAAGGGTGGTCCCATTTAAATTTAATAATAAAAAACAACCCCCAAGGGTGGAAAATTGGGGATGAACTTTTTTATACGCAATATCTCCGCCGATTATAAATCAATTTGAACGATAATTTTTTTGTTGAATAGGTATTATCAAAAGGGTGGTTTCATGCGAATTTGAAGAAAATATTTCACCCCCAAGGGTGGAAAATTGGGGATGAACTTTTTTATACGCAATATTTTTAATTTTTAGTTTTTTTTTGTGTTCACGCATTTGAAGTCGGTTTTATTTTTTTTAGAAGTTAATTATGTAGCTTTTCTTTGCCACACACAATAACATTTTCGTGTGCGGTCACATTTCCAAAGCGGTGTGAATCAGCCGGTGCAGTGATAACGTTATCAGGTGGCCTTGCGGTACCGCGATAGCGTACTGGGTCACTTGTTAGCCGAAACATATGGCAGATGGCAACCTGTGGATATTGGTGGACTTTTACTATACGAAAGCCTTTGTGATCTAAATAGGGTAAACCGTATAGCTATTGCCCACTTAAAGATTTCAAACACATTGAGATGAAAAATTAAAGAAAGTATTTTAATTATCGACCATTTATGACTTTTTTCTTATAACTCAATAAACTGTTAAACAGAATATTAACAGTTTTTAGTTAAAACTTACGTAACTTAGAAAATATTGAAATAAATTTAAAATCATCCAAAAAGTACAGTCATTGCCCATTACTTACACTAATTGCCCACATCAAAGCACAGTAATTGCCCAGTATCTTAAAACAAAATAATCAATCGTTTTATTCCGGAGTTCCTATGGGGTCACTGACTTTCCAGCTCTATCATCAGATCAGCTCCATGTCATCATAATATTGCATTGTCATCCGAATTGCATGTGTATCCGAAATTTTAACTCAATCAGTTGTCGTCAGGAAATGGGTCTAATTCAGCTTGCAAAATTCCACCCGAACAAACATAGTTTACACACAACATACATTGTAAGCTAAATAAAATAAAATAAAAAATATTATCCCATACAAAATGTTCATGGATTTGTAATTTTTGTTAAATATAAATACCTTACTATACGGTGCGCTAGTTTAGAACATTTCGGGCGATCACTTGCGCCTGGGTTGAATGACATCGACATCAAGGTTCATCAATTCAAGTTTAAAATAATAGGCAGTTATGTATGAAGAAAGAGCTTCTATTCTGTACCTACCTATGCCCGTGTATTTTTGATCGGTGTCAAATCGGAGTTTTCGTGCGGGGTGCGCGGGTGTTGTGCGAAGCGTGAAGGTCAAACGCTCAAGGTCATTGAGGACTCTAATCGCCTTAAGTTAGACGCTTGAAATTTGGCATGCAGGTACCTCAGTAAACTTAAAGCTTAGTTACAACAGGATATTGCAAAATTCCCACGGGAACGGGAGTTAGCGGTAAAAAACATTTGTATGAAAAAATCTATACCGCGTAAGATAGATGAAGGGGGTAAAACGGGATCCACGCGTAGGAAGTCGCGGGCGGCCGCTAGTTATCTATAATATAGTAGAAAAAAATATTCTTAGAAACTTTTATACGACACCATTAATCTCGAATATCTTTTTTTTATGCAGAACACAGCAGGTATTTGACCGCAATCGCACCTGGTGTTAAGTGAGATGCAGTCTAGGATGGTACATATCTGCCCTGTAAGTGCCTATTATTCACTCTCGCCTTGAAAAGGCCCGGATTATAGTCTTCGGGAAGGACAGCAGCAGGCAGCGTATTCCTGTCCCTAGCTGTTCGCATTATCACGTACGCATAATAATACTATTATATTTATCTAACATGGAAGGGAATAGGGACCATAATTAAATAATGTAACGTATAACGGGACTATTCCTACTTCTTGTTCCCACCACTGCAACTCTTGTGTAGCCAGGATCTACAGTTTGACCGCCACAAAAACCCAACCAATGCAGGACAAGTTTGTATAGTTTGAGGTAAACTACGGAACCCTAAATCTAAAGCAAAACCTCAAGCCACAAAAGTACATCACATTATACATTTTTATTGCAAATTTGCTCCTTTTACAACTAAATAAGAATCCAGTGTTAACTTGAAGTGCTGTGATCTGCACTAAGTGGAAATAGGCACAGCTGCAGCTATCCACGCATAGAGACCGGTTCATAAATATTTATACGGTAATTGCAGTTTTATCAGCTATTGTACAATCGCCCGGTAACTGTCTGGTTTTTATTAAATGTGCCTACCATTAACAGTATATTTTTCTATGCTAGTGCATTGTGAAAGAAGATCAAATTCAAGAGGCTGTTTGTTAGATCTTCTATATTTATAAAAGCGATAGGTCACTGATTGACTCAGTGATTGACTGACTCACTGACTCATCACGAAATCTCAGAAACTACAAGTGCTTGGAGTCTCAAATTTTACATGGGGGTTCCTTTTAGAACGTAGGTGCTAAGACGGGATTTTGCTTAATTCAACACTTAGGGTAAAACGGGATCCACGCGTACGAAGTCGCGGGCGACCGCTAGTAAAACATATTTATTTACATAGCACTCTCTATTTCCAAACTGAGTATTAAGTCCGCCTTATGTAGACTGTTATAAAATAATATGTGCATATAAGTTTAAAATAAATAAATAAAAATAATGCACAAAAGCAAATAACAGAAAACATCAACCTCATCTTCAAGCACGTCACGTCCGTCTGTCCGTCCGACCGTCTGTCTGTTTGTCCGTCCGTCCATCTGTCTGTCCGTCCGTCCATCTGTCTGTCCGTCCGTCTGTTCATCCGTCTGTCCGTCCGTCCGTCCAACCGTCTGTCTGTCCGTCTGTCCATCCATCTGTTTGTATGTCTGTCTCTCAGTCTGTCTCTCCGTCCGTCCGTTCATCCGTCCGTCCGTCCGTTCGTTATTTATTAAGGCATACCAACAACATTTTTGTTTACACATTAATTACCAATAATAATTACATAACGGTAATCAATACAATGTCTTATCATGGCGCGATAGCACGCGACGTAGGTGTGTAATCTAACAATGTATGACCAAAGCATGTCAAGCTTACACTGTGGCATCTTATGTACTTTGTAATAAGAGCGAGTTTTCAATAAAAATGTATAATTTGATGTACTACAGTTTCTATTAACAGTAAAGTATACAGGGTGAAATTTAAATCTTTGGCATCCTTCATCTCTCATATTTTGGAATGTACTATGTATCATCTATGTGTAAAAAGGCTGCAATGCAGTAGGAATTGCGACGGATTGTGAAGCTTGCCGCCAAACCAGGTGTGACGACCAAGACCACTCTGCCAAGAGTGTAGCGAAGAAGAAGAAGATACAGGGCAGATATGTACCATCATAGACTGCATCTCACTTATCACCAGGTGCGACTGCAGTCAAATACCTGCCTTGTCTTGCATAAAATAAGACTATGTGACATGAGCAGAATCTTATTTCAAAGAATACCAACGATTTTTTCACCCTGTATCTTGATATGAAACAATATTATCAGGAAGAATCTAGAACAGACAAGTAGGCAGACGTGAGTTTACATAACAAATGTCAATACATTATGTATTAGTATTATTTAAATAAGTTTTGTTTGCATAATGTAGCGTATTAATTATAATTATTTATATTTTTTATCTAAGAGCTGCCGGCCATTTTGCTAGTGTATAATAATGAAGAATATGCAAAACATACAAAATATTTTTTAGTTATGTAATTTATTTAATTAAACCATAGTTAACTGCATCATTTAGGCTGACTTTTTGCAACATTTTCCTTTACTGCTCCACCCCTATTGCCTGTAGGGTGATGTTATATAGCCTTAAACCTTCCTCGATAAATAGGCTATCTAACACTGAAAGAATTTTTCAAATCGGACCGGTAGTTCCTGAGATTAGCGCGTTCAAGTAAACAAACAAACAAACTTATTATTAGTATATATTTACCTACATTACTTCCCCGTAGTAATATATTCTGGCAACGTGCCAACTATTTACAATAGTAGGTTAAAATGTCCACTAAAACAATAAAATTAAAGTTTAAAATCAAACTCTAAAATAAATTAACAAATCATCATCTTTTTGCGCGTATACTATCATTATTATGCCGTGCGTGAGCGAGATAGATATACGGAAGGCGAAACGCGAATGATAAGGACAGCTAATTTGTTTGTCAACATTGCGAGTTTTAAATTTAGAACGCAAGTATTCTTCTTCCGCGTTTTTAAAAGAACGTTTGTTAGGCTGAGTTTCACGGTTTCACCAGCTAACTTTGACCGTAACTATAACGATAACCGGTACTTTTTGTATGGAGTTTGACATATTTTTGACGTTTGTTAAAGCTAAAGTAAGATGGTGCAACCCAGCCTTAGATTTGAAAATGGAATTGGCATAGATTAACAATAAAACAGACTATCCAATGCAAAGTATTTGAAAGAAGGTCGCTGTATAATTAACCTATTTATTGTTTTAGCCCAACAATTTTAGTAAGCACTTCTAACTGTAATAAAATTTAAAAAGATAAAATTCAGGAAATCTTTAAATGTGTAATAAAGTTATAATCGCATTATCTATTTATTAAAAAATATTAACAATGAATTATTATTGTTGTAATCGAAAAATCATTTTAAAAACGATTTGCGTTAGTTGAGTTTCATAATTAATGACTCTTATAATACTTTCGCTGGTTTTTTTATACGTTTATTTGTAATAAATAAGTATGTTATTTTTGTGTCAAATAAAGTTTTTTTCTATTTCTAACTAACTTATGCCCGCGGCTTCACCCACGTGAAATTAAGTTTGTCACAGATCGTCATAAATTATAGCCTATGTGTTATTCTGGGCTATAAACAATAATACAGTAAAGTTTCATCAAAATCCGTTCAGTATTTTTTGTGTGAAAGAGTAACAAACATCCAGACATCCAAACTTTCGCATTTATAATATTAGTAGGATTATAATAAGTACAAAAATAATTATAAATTGTAGTGTTTGTTACCTAGGTATTTTTATTGAAATAGAGTCAATATAACATTACGTCTATTTATACATATACGGTGAGTGATAAGAGATACGGGCTTTACATTATTTACTATGTTTTTGAACGATAACAATAATGTGCGAATAGGGTTGACATGTTTTTTTTATGCTAGACAAGGCAGGTATTTGACCATGTTGTATGTATGGCTTTTTAGGGACTTGTCCGGCCAAAAATTCTCATGTCCGGCCTGTCCGGCCTGTCCGGCTTTTGTAAGGTTTTTTATGTGGCGGCAGCGCCAGTCGACAGCACACATGCGCGTATCAGGATGCTGGGCTACCAATGAGAGTTTTCGCGAATGAAAAACCCGTCAGATGGAAATACGTAGACGCGAGGTTCAAATGCTGCATGATTGGTTATTTTTGACATAACATTGACAGATATGTCAAAATCCACCAATCACGCAGCAGTCAGATCCCACATCCACGTCCTTCCATCTAGCAGACCTTTCATTCGCGAAAACCCTCATTCGAAGATGATAGTTCTCACTCATGAGCTATGACACTAATTGCACCCCCCCTCCCCGTGGCAAGGTAAAAAAGGAGATTCCGGCATTAAGGGTAAAATGTCCGGCCAAACTAAGCACCGACTCGGGTTAATAGTAGTAGTTTCGCACGATTGTCCTTCAAAGTCGTTCGCACGATTGTCGTTAAAGATCAAAGTCCCGTGGTTAAAATCATCACTAGTCAGACTGTACCACAATAAATAAGGCATTCGCACGTAGGGTTGCCAGGTCCAAAAACACAAAAGACGAACTCAGTGGGTTAGTAGTAGTTTCGCACGATTTTCCTTCGCACGAATGTGCGAAACGTCCCCTTTCAATAATATTTTTTTTGTAGGCGTTTCGCCCGGATGTATTAAAAGTATTAAAAAATCGCGTGCGAATTTTGAACTAGTAGTATGCGATTACTAGTTCTCAAAGGGGTCGATTCGCACCCGTTTTTAATACTTTTAATACATCCGGGCGAAACGCCTACAAAAAAAATATTATTGAANCTTTCAATAATATTTTTTTTGTAGGCGTTTCGCCCGGATGTATTAAAAGTATTAAAAAATCGCGTGCGAATTTTGAACTAGTAGTATGCGATTACTAGTTCTCAAAGGGGTCGATTCGCACCCGTTTTTAATACTTTTAATACATCCGGGCGAAACGCCTACAAAAAAAATATTATTGAAAGGGGACGTTTCGCACATTCGTGCGAAGGAAAATCGTGCGAAACTACTACTAACCCACTGAGTTCGTCTTTTGTGTTTTTGGACCTGGCAACCCTACGTGCGAATGCCTTATTTATTGTGGTACAGTCTGACTAGTGATGATTTTAACCACGGGACTTTGATCTTTAACTGATTGAGAAAAGGTTGAAAGTCTTTATTTTGAATTGTGTACATTATCATAATATAATACGTTTAATTTTATTGTAATTAGCAATACGTCAAGATTAATATTATGGACTATTGGACTTTTTGTTGTCTAAGCATTTTGTAAAGGAACAGAATACATTGGACTGTCTCTATCTTAATTTTTATTAATGACTGACTAGCTGACCCGGCGAACTTCGTACCGCCTGTGTTTGTTGGAAACAATGTAGGATTCTAATGGTGAAAGATTTTTTCAGATCGGTCCAGTAGTTTTCGACTTAATATGGACTAAATCGTCTGTCTCTACCATCAATGGATTTTAAACTTTCCAATCTAGTTGTTTAGGTTCATATTAGGTTGTACATCGTTGTGGTCATAGAATATTAAAAATCGCTTTAGAAAATGTATTCAGTAATGAATCTACAATCTAGTAAATTACCTAATATTTTGTTTCTGGGTTATTTGTAGTTTTGGGCAAATCAGTATACCATAGACCAGTGTTTCTTAATCTGTGGTCCACGGACTCATGGGGGTCCATTATGGGGGTCCGCAACTTAATATGGACCATTAAACATTCATAAATAAATGCCACCAAAAGTCTCGAATTGCTGCTTTTTTACTAAGGGCGTCCTTAAAATTGTGCGTGACTTCCGAAGGGGTCCATAGACAAAAAAAGGTTAAGAAACGCTGCCATAGACAACTAAACTGGACATAGACAACTTTGTTTATGGTAATTCTAGGCATCGAATGCATGACCTCGTATAAGCATAACCAAACTACCAGGCCATAGCGAAACCCTCTGGACACGTGGTCCGACTGCTTTGTCCGATTAATCGGACCACGTGAACTTTTTTTTCCTGTTGGTTCGATTAATCGGACTACATGGAATCGCAATTCCACTTCGTCCGACTAATCGGACTTGAAATAAATTAAGGGTGGTATGCAACAAAATCGATCCATGGAAACTATTTCTCGTGACAATTTCATAATATTAACTACCAATGCGATGCTCTTTGGTCATAATAATAACAAGAGCTTCCTCGTGAACGGCTTGGCATGGACCTTTCCATGCCAAGCCGTTCACGAATAAATAATACAAATATGTAAAGGTATAAATATTTTTAATTAAATATTGTTTCATTCAATGTAAAACGACCTCCTTTTAGTTCAATTCAAAGTTCAACTGAATTGAACTTTCAGGAAAAAAAACCGTAAAGTCAACTTTCTTAAGTAATATTTCAAGGAAGTTGAAATACAGGGATTTTTTTTATAAACATTTCAGAAATGTTTATATTATTATAGATAAGTAGGTACCAATAACACATTTTGTAAACTTATGGAAGCAATAAACTATTGAGTATTGAGTATGTAGGTAGGTATTCATTTGTTTTCCAAATTTTCAATAGGGATGTTTCCTGGGTAAAAAGCAAGAGTTTTAATTAGTCCGTCAGTTAGCTTATCAAAAAATACTCGACACCTATTTTTCATTTTTTGAAACTAATGAAAATGTAAAGAAATAAAGCGTGCCAAAGTTCTAAAGAAAAGGCCCGTGACGTCAGTGAGTGCGTAAAAGTGCTGAACTTTGTGACTTCACGCGGAACTTCAACGCACTATAACTTTGTAATTATTTGTTTGATTGGCAATTAAATGATTCAAGTCCAATATTTTTTGTATTAAAATTGACGGACGAAAAAAATTGTTTTAGGAAACTAGCCTAAAAATCTATCAAAAATATTCAATAGATTTATTATAGTTGAATTTTAAGGAAAATATATTCCGTTGATTTCAAATTTCTAGAAAAAATATTGAAGCTATGGATTTTTTTTCCTGAAAGTTAAACTCAGTTAAACTTTGATTTGAACTAAAAGGAATAGGTCTGTTATAGTTTTTCAATCAAGAAAATGCAATTAAATAGTGTTGAGCTAATGAAATAATAAATGTATCTTTATTTCTTTCTTTCAAATAGGTTAGGCGGTTAAATGTCGGACCATGTAACCTTAAGAACAGAAAGTCTTGATAGTCCGACTCCTTAATCGAACCAACAGGAAAAAAAAGTTCACGTGGTCCGATTAGTCGGACAAAGCAGTCGGACCACGTGTCCAGAGGGGATTTAAATGGACAAAGAACTTAAATTATGTCAATTAAATCCATAGACAAAGACCATGATAATGACACGACACAACCGCGGACATGACACACATAGACAAAACCTCCGCCACTTGCCAATAGTAACGCAACTAACGTCACCAAACTAAAATAAATTTTAACCCTTTACGATAAAGTTCAATTCAAATTGCAGACACTTACGACCTTCCTGTTCCAAATGCGAACGCAAGGTAACATCGCACCAAAACCATTTTAAGCCGTAACAGCATAAAAATAGAGCGACAATTCGAATGAGGATCCGACTTTGAAATTGGAACGATTTTGAATGCAGCGTGACGTCACCGCAAGCCCTTCTGACATAGATTCTGTCGTCAAGCGAGATTTGAAACGCTGAAAGCGCTGCAAGGGTGCGTGCCCAAATATAGAGCGGGATTGCAGCGCTTGAAGCGTAGCGTCTAATATTAGAAGTACTATAGATTTTAAAGGCGACGAGTGGTCTAGCTTGGCGGCTGTTGACGCAACCAGCCTTGGCACTGTTTTTGCCAATCACGTTTTAAAAGATAATGTGGATTAGGTAACTCACACACATGTAAGTACTCGTACGTGCGTGGTAAATAGATTAAAAAAATGTTTTCGCGCGTAAATATTTTTCGGCAAAGGCGTTTATTTTTGGAGCATAATGACAAATGGCGGGAGAATGAACTTGTCATGTCAAAATAACATGGCGGCTGAAAATACAAAATAAATAATGTAACGACAGGTCTACAATCTACATCGACCATTTTTTGTGGACTATTGACAATGTTTTTAACAAAATGTTATGGCTTTCTAAAACTTTGTTTTGTTAACAGAACATCAAAAGATAGCGACTTAACAAAATAATAAAATGTTTAACAATGTTGTGTTAAAAAAACATCTGGGGGCACGGCAGTGCCCCCGCCAAGTCGAGCGCGAAGCAAACACTGCCGTACCATCTTTACTGGAACCATTTCGCCGCATTTTCAGGCCTCTATTTGAGAACCTCTGGATAAGACCAGAACGCAGAAATTTTTGTCATCTAGTAAGCTATAATCACATACTTAAAATCCAAAATTTCAAGTTTGTAGGTCATTTAGTTCCGAAGTTGAGCGAAAGCAAAGTTTCGCATTTACGACACTCATTCACTCACTCACTGATGATCATCAAAATAGAACTAGTACTTCCCATTAACTCAGAGAGCTGAAAGTTGGTACAGAGTTAGGGTTTAATGACTACATAAAGGGAAAACTATAAAAACTAGGAAAATCGAAGATCTGGAGTAACACAACATTCATAATCAATACTACTAGCGCCACACCGGCACCGTGGTGTTCGCCTGTACCGCTCATCGCTAGATGGCATGGCACTTGTTATTAAAACAATTTCTGATACGTTGTCCATTTTAAAGGTCGTTAAGTTTATTTGTGTTTAATATCGTAAAAAAAATGTCGATGATATTATAAGAAAAGACGCCGACGTTAAATAATTATGCCACTTTCTACAAAAAGAAGTGAAATCCCACCAAAAACATTCTGTAAAAAATTAGCCAAGTCTCGATGGAGCTGCCTGTTTATCTCTAAAAAGTAATGAAATCTAGACAAAGTCGTGCCAAGTCTATGGTTCCTTACTGCGATTTCTTTATTATTATATTTAATGTTGTGTGACTTGGCCGTTGAACAATCTTTATTAAGATAATCATACATAAGTATTATTGAAATACGCAGCTTTATTAAGCCTACAATTGACTGGTTATTGAATCAACGTTTTCCAAGTGCAATTTATTTTCCATCGTCAATGGGTAGCGGTTTTGGCGACAGATTGGTGCAATGGTGTCATGGAGCATCTGGTTTGGTACCCTTCAACGGCCAAGTCACACAACATTAAATATAATAATAAAGAAATCGCAGTAAGGAACCATAGACTTGGCAGTGGCACGACTTTGTCTAGATTTCATTACTTTTTAGAGATAAACAGGCAGCTCCATCGAGACTTGGCTAATTTTTTACAGAATGTTTTTGGTGGGATCTTTCTTTCAGATAACGGCAATTTAGTCTCTTCAAGGAAGTAGGTAGTACTAAAATAAGTAATATAACTAACTATTGTAAATAAGAATGAAAGAATTTTTCAAATCAGTCCAGTAATTTCAGAGCCTATTCAATACAAACAAACAATCAAATCCTCCTTATAATATTAGTTCAGACTGAAAAACCACGAACCATTGCAAGATTTTTTTTTTAAGCAAACGCATAACTTCATTCCGATACACGCTAAAGATTTTCACAAGGCACGTTTGCCGTTGGCACGTGAAACGGAACGTCCTCGATTTCCTCGTGCAACCTTTATAAAAAACAATAGTTAATTCGGCTGACGTCACCGCCATTACAGTTATGCTCGCCTGGTGCTTGATGGGTAGTGATGTGGGAATATTTAATCGTTAAAGAAAAAATAATCATTTTGTAATCGAGAATGTAATTTACCTGTTTAGAGAAAATAAATACATTCTATTCGAAGTTGCTTCTATACCTTTTTACGGTGCGAACTACCAGCCATAAACACAAGTTGCCACAAAGTATGTAATTAATTATGTACTTAAAACCCACTGTAATTTTTGTATGTAGGAGAAATAATTACGACGTTGAAGTGACAATACCTCCTAACTGCAATTTTTTTGGTTTTCAAGAGATAGAAAAAATACGTAAATATCACTTGCGCATATTATAGCAGCTATATCCACAAATTTTTATTGCTATCTATTTTTATGTATGTATATTTTATGCAGTATAGGTTAGTGTCCGTGACTCTCACTTGGCATGGGGCACGCTGAAAACCAGCGTCGTGGCTTCCCTCACCGGGGGCCACGGCATATGCCGAGTGGGGTCCCATTGCGATGGGCATCGCTGTGCGACAGGGTGGCACTGCTTAGTTTACTTGCTCATTCATTGTATGTTTTATGTCACCTCTGTCTTATTTGCTTTTTTTTTTTCATTTTACCTCTTTTGTCTTTTGTGATGTCCATGGCAATAAATGTTTCTTTCTTTCTTTCTTTCTAAAAGAAATATCAGTTACGAGAAAAATTTCGAATGGAAAAAGTCCATGCGAAATTAAATTTTAAGCCTATTGTATTAAGAAAATCGATTTCTTAAAAAATGTTAGGAGGTATTGTCACTTCACCGTCGTTATGATTTATTGTTATCGATACGATAAACACGCAAAACAAACCCGCACATCACTACCGATGACTCAATACGAGTCTCGCTTGTTTCTACGCAGCAACCAGCAACATTGTTACGTTGTAATTGTACCATGTGATTGAAGACTAAACTCAGGCTCGTTGTCCTAAAAGGAACTCGAGTTCAATAATGTCAGACTTTCTGTCCTAAAAGGGACTTTTTCTATCTTACGTAGAGCGAGACCAACTAAAAACATTTGTCTACAATCCTGCTGTGCCTAGACAGAATTCATTTATTATTTGCAATTAAGCTTTTAAAAAGCTCTCTGACACTACTTCAGGACAACTTCGAGAAGTAGAAATCGCTTGGCTCTGTCCTGAAAAAGACTTCGGTTCGTTCGTTTCATCACTTTCATCCAAATGACGTCCACTGCTGGACAAAGGGGATGCCTTGGGATCAAGAATTTCCTTAACGACCCCTCCTACGCTGCCCGCTTCCAGGTACCTACTTCCTGCGACCTTCACCAGATCGTCGGTCCACCTAGTGGGCGAAAGAAACTTAAATAACGACGATCGAGACCAACTAAAATAAATCGGTTGACTCTACCTACATCCCAGAAGGGGGACACTTTCTATATCTTACGACTTAGCTTTAAAATCGTGCTAAGCCGATTCATAACTTTAGTAAGTAACTCGTCGTAAACGCGTCAATTTATTGTGTTAGCAACGAAAGGATTAACGCNACAGACGATTTCTACTCTCGACAAATGCATTTGAATTAGCCCACGGGTTCGATTCCGTTTTGCTATGACATAGGTACTTAGTACGATATAAAATGTTCTTTGATTTTATTTCTTTACTTATTTGTTTCTCACGTTGAATAAGTGTTACTACTTTCGGTTATTGTGTAAATATTTCAAGCGTCTACCTAGGTATTTTATTGGAGAACTAGCTGATTATTTAAGTTTACTAAAACGCACCCTTCCAGCACTTGTATGTATTGTATTACTAACACAATAATATTCCTATTTCACAAATAAAATTGTAATTGTTTTTTTGATGAAATAGGTACATGTTTTAAACCGTAAAGACTTTTTTCAAGTCCAGTAGTTTCGGAGCCTATTTAAACAAATTAAATAAATCATTTTTTTTTACACTTAAAGATATCCTCTACTTGTATGCCTCAGATCGTTTCATTCCTACATTATTGAATTTGATACCGTAATTAACATAATAATTATTATTTCATGAAGCAACATACTTTCATGAATTTCATGACGACGCTAGCCCAGCAGTGGGAAGTGTGGGAACCTACCAAAGTCCCCCCTTTTCATCGGACCCCACCGGTGGGTCTTAATAACCACTTATCGAGGTACCAGGCTGACATAAAAACGGGCAGGGATGCCCCAGTCACCGGTGCAATGACCTAATGCGAGGTCAGTCGCCTGACTGACATTTCGACTTGCGAATAGTGACATGCAACTGATATCCTTAAACTTCTTGCGCCCTGGTACTACGGTTCACAATACCTAGGTCTCTTTGGGAAATTTTAAGACCTAGGTAGCCTATATTAAAACCTAGATACTAATGTAAAAACTTCCTAACCACGTATGGAATCTTAGTGCATACTTACTTGCGAATACATATAATGATTTATGCAACTGATATCCTTAAAACTTCTTGCGCCCTGGTACTTTAGTTCCCAATGCCTAGGTCTCTTTGGGTAATTTAAGACCTAGGAAGCCTATCTTACCAACCCAGATATCTAGAACCTAGATAGAAAAAGTAAAAAAGACTTCCTTACAGCGTATGGCGCACTCTCGCGAATAAAGTGATATGCAATTGATATCCTTTAAACTTCTTGCACCCTGGTACTTCGGTGCGCAATACCTAGGTTTCTTTAGGTAATTAGCTTATCTTAATACCTAGCTAGATGACATCCTTCCATCTCTTGCACCCTGGTACCTCAGTTCTTAAAGTTTAGGTTTCTTCAGGTAATTTTACCCCCTGGAACCCCTCAGGATTTTGGGGTTACCTACAGATTCAAAGACTAACTGGTACTTCGGTTCACAATACCTAGGTTTCTTTGGGTAATTATAAACCTAATTAGCTTATCTTAATACCTAGCTAGATGATAATATCCTTCCATCTCTTGCACCCTGGTACCTCAGTTCTCAATGTTAAGGTTTCTTCAGGTAATTTTACATCTCATAGCCTATATTATTACCTTCGTTTTCAGCCAAATGACGTCCACTGCTGGACAAAGGCCTCCCCCAAGGTTTTCCACAATGAACGGTCCTGCGCTGCCCTATACTACTATTATTATAGTCTATCCAATATAGCTTGATTAGAATGACGGCTGTCAAACGAATGTGACTAGTGATGGGTATGTTTCGTACGGTTCACATAGATGTATCGATAAGTTTTCGAAAAAATGATATGAAAAAATGCACCCAATTTTTCTTCATTTATCTTTATTCATAAAAATTACAATTATGATTTAAATTTAAAGACAGTAAAATTTAAAATTCATGTCAAGGGTGTACAATCTAAGTCGTAGTCATTAACATCAGTGTTCTTCAGTGGTTTTTTCCTCTCGCTAGAGGGCGGTGGGCATCTCTTCTAGAGCAACGGCGCTATGAATACCCAAAAAATTACCGGTGATTGATTTCCGATGTTTGATTATTTAAGAATGAAATGTTTTTTGGTTTTTAATAGAGAACATTTAGAAAAACGTATAACTTGACTTAAATATGTTAAAAAAATAGTTTTAATTTAANCTCAAGTAGTTAAACGATATAGATAGCATACATGTATGGGGACATACATCATAACGTTCGAATGGCCGAAGCGGAATGGGGACATTCCGGCATCAGGACGGCCGTCTGTTAGCAACGAAAGGATTAACGCTGATTTGGCTATCAAATTACACCTGAGGAACGCGGGGAGTCGTACGGGATAACAAAAAGATATTCCTTGTGGCATTCGAACGTGGGCCGCGAGCGAGTAAAGCCGAGAGCTTTCGAAAGTGTGTTGTGTACCTATGATTGATGGCTTGATTTAGCAAATTATGGTATTGGTGAATAAGTTGGTTTCAGACTATTTGTATTTAATATCCAATTTGTGAGTGAGTATGTGTACGAATCTAACAATTGAGACTGCAAGATATAAAATATTATTATGAAGTGTGACGAGTTCAAACATGTCAATGCATGTTTAGAGACAACTCTGTGGTAAACCGACAACAAGCCATACCAACATGTGAAAATACTATCTTTACGCCCGTATTCATAAACGATGCTTGCTTAAGTGAAGCAGCAAATCGAATGCACAGCGTTGAATAGAGCTCTGGGATTGGTTCCTGTGAGAAATCATAGTAACGTTTGTGAATACGGGCGCATAATATTTATTCCGCTCGTGTAGAGGCTTTCAATCGATTTCAGAACTTTTTTTGGCGGTCACCCATCATAATCCTGACCACCGCCAAGCGTGCTTAACATCCGACATCTGCTTCAAACCACACTCGCCAACGTGCTAACGAACTCTCAGGTCGATCGACAAAAACTCGCTATGTATGGCCCCGAGTGAACTCTGCGCTATAAATAAATAGTGCGCAAATACTAAATGAAATGACCACGTGGAAAGGATTTTAGGTTATCTTTGTTTACATTGCATAATGCATTCGTTAGTCTAGTGTAGAGACTAAGTCCATTTATGTGACTAATTAATATCTTTGTCCAAAAAAGTTACGAAAACCTTGTGACATTTGCGTCACACACAGACCGCGGACTTTGGTTCCATCTTTTCTAAGTAGCAAGAGACATAATATCTCCCTGTACTTTTACCTACTCCTTAAATGTTTCATTTGTTAAAAAAGCACTTAAAACAATTTAACTGCGTATTTTTTAGCTCCTTTGAAACCTGTAAAATATGGTTTAAAAAAAGTTTTATCTATGACAAAGGTGACTGAATTTCTTACACCACTTCTTCTCAGCACCAGCCCATAATATGTTGTGCCGAAGTGGTGGTAGAGCAAGCTATATTTGGGACGTGTATAAGTGCCCTGGAAAGGGCCTACCATCTACCATGGCAACCATACTATAAAAGATTTCGAATTCGTAAGAATTGGTCGCATATTTTTCTCTTTTGTATACTACTATCCTTAAAAAAACTGATTATAATCTAAAGTAAATCGAATAAAAGACAAAATAGAGCCTTATTTTAGACCTGGCACTAATAAAAACAACTTTCCAAAGACTACAGAAACTCGGACAAGGCTGTGCAAATACATTCCTTCGCCTAATCACCATTAAAGAAAGTGACGCAAAATGGCGACCACGTTCGCAAAAACAAACATCTTAACGAGTGTATGAAAATTATTTAATAACAATACAAAACAGATGTGTATTGGACAATTAAATTCTTATTATACACGCGAGTCTCCTGGGCATAGCAGAATGAGAAAGGCCAGCTCACTTCGTACAGAATAATCTATATGTACTAATATTTTATAGCTGAAGAGTTTGTTTGCTTGAACGCGCTAATCTCAGGAACTACTGGTCCGATTTAAAAAATATTTTTGAGTTGGATAGCCCATTTATCGAGGAAGGCTATCATCATCATAACATCACCCTACAGCCAATAGGGGCGATGCAGAAAAGAAAAATATTGCACAAACGGTAAATATTATTGAGACTATTATCACGCGTACGAAGTCGCGGGCACAGCTAGTTAGGTCAGGAATAAAAGAGGATTAAAATGTTTCAAAGTTCGCCTTTTTTCCCTGAGGGAGAAATTTTTTCATGCAGAAACATGGTGGAACCAAAATATTTTTTTCTTTCTTTTTAAAGTTAGGAAAGCGCCTCCAAAGGTCGCGTGAAGTACCTGGATGCGGGCAACTCAATTTAGAAAATAAATCGCCAATTTTGTTCCTTAATCAATGCAAACTTGAATCAAACCAATTGAATTGAAAGATAATGTTGGATATGAGTCACATCAGACACCCATTGTAATCGCAATTGGGACCCACACGAATATGAATGGACCGGACAAATCCATATAGAGTCGGCGCGGTGGAGTACGTTAACCTCAAGTCCTCAACTACTTGAAGAAGGTGTAAGTATATTTTCAACACTTAGCTACCTTCCTAAGTTCCTACATTACACCACGGTCATTCTCACGGCACTTATCCGAAGTAAGTATTTGCTGTATTTAATTGAAAAAGAGGCTGACAAAGGTGACTGAGTTTCTTCCGCCACTTCTTCTCAGCACCAGCCCATATGTTGTCCCGAAGTGGTGGTAGTGCAAGCTATATGGAACGTGTATAAGCGCCCTGGAGAGGGCCTACGTACTGAATAAAAGATTGGACTTTGACTTTGAATGTGAAAATGCGTACCTACTGCTAGACAAAGATTCGTATTCAGTCGTTATGGTGGTGTCAGTGTTCATTCAACGACTGAATACAGGAATATTGGTGGAAACGAAAGTAATATAAATGTGTAATGTGGTGTTTGTTCTCTTCAAACTGTGGCGAGCACAATCGAATGAAAAACGTATAATTGTTCAAGGCCCACCAAACAGTTCATATGCAAAGAGCATCTTGATATAGGCAAGGTTATTGATTTGTTTTGAACTACCGTACAAAATCTTTTTTTGAAATAGGCTATTTAACTGCACGGGACTATTCCCACTTCTCGTTCCCACTGGAACTCCTGTGTAACTAGGATCTACAGCTTGACCGCCAACAACCCAACCAGTGAACGTCAAATTTGTCCCGGGGGAAAGTTAAACCGTCATTGGACCCGCAACGAAATTAATCAGAAAAACATAGAAGTTCAACTTTTAACAGAAGTTATTGTCGATAGTTATACCTACAACGGAGAAGCTCTTGGCCTTCATATGGAACCTAATGGAAAGTGATGAATAGGCAACTAATGGAAAGGTTTGATCAAGAAGAGGTGCCACCTTCTTAGGGCTTCAAGCAAGCTTCACCCGAAATCTTCAACCACAGAAGAACTAGCTATCTTACCTCCAACTGCTGGAACACAACAATGCTGTTAACATTGTTGTTATGGTGACTGAAAAGGTAAGATGGTATGGACAGCCAGGTGGACTTAGAACAAGCGCTACAACCAACCAACCGGAGCAGAAAATTTTGCCCTCACCCAATATCAAAGTTTTTATTGTACTTAGGATCATTCCAGGGCGCTTATATACGTCCCAAATAGCTTGCCCTACCACCACTTCGGGACAACATATGGCTGGTGCTGAGAAGAAGTGGCGGAAGAAACTCAGTCACTTTTGTCAGCCTCTTTTTCAATCAAATACAGCAAAATATACTACTTTTAAAACAAGATGTAATAAGTGCGAGCTAGGCATGTAAAGTCCGCGCACTCTTGTCATTCTGAACCCGAGACCTCTGTACGGCTAGCACGAAAAACTTTCGAGTTCGAATAGTTTCCGTATTCGAATCGCCATCAAAAGATTTAGTACTTAAACTGCAACAGCGCCCTTGTGAACGTGTCGTAAAGTGAACATAGTATGAGAAATGGTTGAACGAAACTTATTTTGAGAATCAAAATTGTCACGTTATCATTTAATTCGAAGATTGAGTATCGAATTTTGTCGAATACGCAAACGATTCTAAGACGAAAGTTGTTCATGCTAGAGGTACTGAGTGGTATTTTAAATCGCAACCGTGATAAGCCATTTATTTTACACGTTTACTACGATCATACACGTGTTCACGGTCGCCTTGACACAACCTATCGTATAAACAATGGCTGTGTTTGTCTGTCCGTACAGCTAGTACATCAAGCTATATTGTACTTCTTATTCAGTCGTAATACGTGCTATATTGCCACAAATATGTATCGGTGGACTGTACATTTGGCACGCGCAGCGCTTGCCAATAACTCAAACAGAGTTATGATTACTATGTGGGATCGTTTGTTGTGACGTGGCCAGTGATCTAGTTTTTGCTTCTCAATGGGGGGTGTGATGGGAAGTATATTCCCACTTCTCGTTACTACCGCAGTAAATCCTATGGCTAACGAAGTTACGGTCACTATGTGGGATGGTTGAGATGGTTCGTTGTGACGTGAACAGTGATGTAGTTTTTGGTTGTGACCATTCACTCAATGGGGGTGTGGTGGGAAGTATATTCCCACCTCTCGTTCCCACCATTGCAATTGCTGCAACTCCTCTGGCTAACGTAATTATGACCGATTTGACGATTTCTAAGTACCATTTTAATAGCCTATGCTTAAAAAATAATTTTGACTTCGACTTTGATAAGTATGTAGAATGGATTGTTGTGTCGTAGCCAGTGATCTAGTCTTTGACGTTCACTAAATGGGGGTGGTGGGAAGACTCTTGCCACCTATCGTTCCCGTGCCACTCCTGTGTAATCGAAATATTGTTAATCTTACCGGTTCGGAAACCTCATCTTCTTCGCTAGTTTCGAAGATGCTGGGGCACTCACCTGGAACAAAAATAATAATAATTTTAAAAATGTTTTCTCAACACTAGCTTTTGCCCACGGCTGCGCATGAAATTCAGTTTGTCACAAATCATTAAAAATGACAAATTTAGCCTATAATACTGTAAAATTTCATCGAAATCCGTTAAATATTTTTTGCGTGAAAGAGAAACAAACATGTTCACATCCATACAAACTCTCGCATTTATAATATTGGAAAGATTTAAGTATAAAAACGTATCAATTATTTCTCAGACTAGAGTAGTTGTTTTGGCAGACGGAGTGGATTATAATTATCTATCTTTCCACTTTTTACTTATATTATTTATTCAGAATAAATCAATAAAACATGCGCCACAAAAACAAGACGCACTTTCTTTAGAAGTAAATAAATAATACGACCTTGTGTTGATAAACGAATTTTCACAACATGTTCATAAAAATAATCGATTTTTTCCAACAGACGCTCAATCTATACTAATATTATAAATTCGAAAGTAAATCTGTCTGTCTCGCTTTCACGCCAAAACCACTGAACCGATTTTGATTAAATTTGGCATAGAAATAGTTTGAGTCCCGGGAAAGGACATAGGATAGTTTTTATCCCGGTTTTAGAAACAGGGACGCGCGCGATAAAGTTTTTCTGTGACAGACAAAATTCCAAGCGGGCGAAGCCGCGGGCGGAAAGCTAGTGTTAAAAAATATTTGAAACCAAACCAGACTTCGTACGCGTGAAAATAGTTTGAATATTTCCCGTTATTTCGCGGGGAGTTTGATCCGAGCAATCCGAGCGTCATTATTGTAGTGTGCGTGTGCACTCATGGATAATTTAGCATGTACCGATAACACTCAAACATTAGCGGAAGAATGGTGGGGCGCGTCTTCGTGGATGGAACGATCTATACCAGGGGTGGCCAACCGGTCGATCGCGACTATTAGTCCAGTCGATCGTGGCAAGGCAAAAAAATACTACATGATTGTGTACTAAACTATGCCGTTTCATTTAGTTAATTTATTTAGTAACCGCCTCTGTGGTCTAGTGGTTAGACCACCTGCTTCCGATGCAGAGGTCCCGGGTTCGATTCCCAGTGGGGGCATATTTTTCTGTTTGGTTTGGTTGGTGGTAGGGCTTGTTCTTAGTCCGCCTGGCTAGCTACCACCATCTTACCTAAGTCTGTCGCCATAACAACCATGTTAACAGCATTGTTGTGTTCCGCCAGTTAGAGGTAAGATAGCCAGTTCCTCCGTGGTTGAGGATTCCGGGTGAAGCTCGCTTCCACCTTCGGTCTGATCATCACTTACCATCAGGTGAGATACAGGCCAAGAGCTTCCTCGTTGTGGATAAAAAAAAATTTAAGATTTCAAGAAGTATGTAAGTGGTAGATCGCCCATGGTGTTGTTAGTAATCAGTAGATTTTATGTCTAATCAAGTTGGCCACCGCTGATCTATACCATCTGCCATTATGTCATCGGTGCATAGGTTACAATGGGGCCCCCATATTGCTGCCTTGGCGGGAAGACTTAGTTCAGCTGCCTTTGCGGTGAGAAAGATCAGAAACTTGACTGATGTTGAAACAGCAAGGCTTGTATATTTTAGTTATTTTCATAGTATTATGTCTTATGGTCTTTTACTGTGGGGCTCAGCAGCAGACATAGAATCAATTTTCATTTTACAGAAAAGAGCTGTTCGGGCAATATACGGTCTTAAACCACGTGACTCGCTTAGAGAAGTTTTTAAAGAAATCAATATATTGACTGTGGCTTCGCAATACATATTTGATAACATTATGTATGTCCGTAAACATATACATTTATTTACTAAGAAAAGTGACGTCCACTCATTTAACACGAGACATAAGAATAAACTTGCTGTTCCATCATTTAGGTTGCATAAGATAGGTAATTCATTCTTGGGGAAATGTATTACCATATTTAACAAAATACCACACAACCTTGTCGAATTGCCAATAAACAAATTTAAGATACATATAAAAAATACCCTTATGTCCAAAGGGTACTACAAGGTTCGAGACTATATTGATGACAAGGATGCGTGGTCAGTTCAGTCTGCACATATTTGATGTACCTACTTAAATTTGACTATTCTTACCGTTAGATAATTCCTGGCAATAAGTGGTGACTGAGTTTGTTCCGGCGTTTCTTCTCAGCACTTGCCATATGTTTGTCTCGAAGCGCTGGTAGGGCCCAAAAGATAAGGAGACATGTAAAGTGCCCCATAAGGGCTACCTTTTTCTTTTTTTATTATTTTCTATTGACGTTCATAAGTGCCACTTGTGGTCTAAACTGAATAAATATTTTTGATTTTGATTTTGATTTTGATAGGGCACTGATTGCCCTGTCGTAATAGCGGTTGACCTCGTTACCCAATGGACGGATCACCCACGCCCCAGGGGCCTTGGTACGCACCACCAAGGTTCCAAACCAACTGCGCCGTTGCTATGTTAATAATAATTTAATATGCATAAGTTTAAAGTTTTTTTTACATTAAAATCGAGGCTACGGAACTATTTGCACCTCTCGTTCCCACCGCTGCAACTCCTGTGTAGCCAGGATCTACAGCAGTCTTTCCCAAAGTGGGCGATAACGCCCCCTTGTGGGCGCTGCAGGCTTAAAGGGGGGCGGTAAGAGACCCCGGAAAAAAATCGGGGCATTGTGTAGAGCAGCGGTTCCCAAAACTTATTTAGTCTACTGCCCACTTTGAGAATAAATTATTTTTAGCGCCCCCCATTTGTTCGAGCATCTTCGGCTGCCCTCGGCTGCTCTCGGCCCAGAGGCGCGGGCGCGCGGCACCAGCGGCGATCGGCCGCTCACTTCACCTCACACCACCGCAGACACCGCGCGCGCTCCCTTGCTTATAATTGCCAACCAAACTGTGTTTAACGTAGTCTCAATAAACCTGTAATACAGTCCACTACGCTCTCATTTCATCAATTCCCGGTCGAGGCCCCTACACATTTTTGTAGTCAAGAGTCGAGCTCAGGTTCAGTCGGTGTCTAAGAGTCCTCCTAGTAGATGACGCCTCCCAAGCCCCTACACAACGTCCCGATTTTTTTTCTGGGTCTCTTACCGCCCCCCTTTAAGCCTGCAGCGCCCACAAGGGGGCGTTATCGCCCACTTTGGGAAAGACTGGTGTAGAGGCTTGGGAGGCGATTTATAATTTCATCTACTAGGAGGATTCTTAGACACCGACTGAGCACTCGACTCTTGACTACAAAAAGGGGGGCGCTAAAAAAGAATTTATTCTCAAAGTAGACAGTAGACAAAATAAGTCTGGGAACCGCTGATTTGACCGCCAATAAAAATCCAACACTGCTTTGCACTTGCACATTTATTGTCCCGAAGCAGTGGTAGGGTTAATTAATACTGGACTTGAAAACCGCTTTTTAAAAGTATATTTGCAGAAAATAAACTACTTTTCAGACCTTTCATCACTTTAAAGATATAGAATATTTCATTGATACTCATGGTTTATCCAGTGTCTTATTTAAGAGTTTGTTCCGGCGTTTCTTCTCAGCACTTGCCATATGTTTGTCTCGAAGCGCTGGTAGGGCCCAAAAGATAAGGAGACATGTAAAGTGTCCCATAAGGGCTACCTTTTCTTTTTTATATTTGACGTTCATAAGTGCCATTTGTTGTGGTCTAAACTGAATAAATAATTTTGATTTTGATTAACTCAGATGAAAGAGCAGTCACCCGGGAAGAAAAAGGTCGGGAGTTCGATTCCCACCTTAGGCAGTTCGATTTCAAGTTATTTATAACTAGCTTTCCGCCCGCGGCTCCGCCCGCGTGGAATTTTGTCTGTCACAGAAAAACTTTATCGCTCGCGTCCCTGTTTCAAAAACCGGGATAAAAAATCAAAATCAAAAATATTTATTCAGTTTAGACCACAAGTGGCACTTATGAAAACTATCTAAAACTAAAACTATCCTATGTCCTTTCCCGGGACTCAAACTATCAATTTCATGAAAATCGGTTCAGTGGTTTAGGCGTGAAAGCAAGACAGACAGACAGACAGAGTTACTTTCGTATTTATAATGTTAGTATAGATTTAGTTTGAAATGCGACTATTAGCTTAGTTTAATTTCACTGGTAAAGCGAAACTCACAGGGCGAAGTCTACAACCCCTAGTCTATAAACTTAGGGATGTAACGCGGATATCCCTGCACCCCTGTCTGAGTCTACCAGGCAGGGGGAGTCTAGACACAATCCAGACCTAACCTAGGTCAACGCTCAGACGACAAAGGAAGGGTTCGGACTGGTGCGTTCACCTGGGAGTTGGACTGTTCAACAGTTTAGTGGGTACATATTGAACGTGTTGACAAACTCAAATATTAAACTGCACTGTACACAGAACATGCACTGTCGACAGAACATCAGGCTATTGCATTTATATTTGCAAAATTGTTCTTATTAAGTAGGTACATATAAGATGCCACAGCGATTAGCTGGATATGCCGTTTGTCTCTACAAAGATAGATTTTTAGTGGGTAAGTTTTTAGTGTTAAGTAAGATTTTTAGTGTTAAGTAAGAAGATTTTTAGTGTTAAGTAAGTAGTTTTGAAGTTAGGAAAGGTGAAAATACGGTGGCGGTGACGGACTAGCCGATTCGAGATCCAAAGCACGCGGGTTCGAGCCCCGTCTTGTCACAAACGTACTCGTAACACAAGCATCTTGTAGGTACTTAGCTTTAACGATGGATTAACAGGATTTTTTCACATAACCAATTAAAAGGTGCTGCTGGGCCATTTATTAAAAAAAAAAAGCAAAATTTGCGCTAATTGAGATACATACACCCGTTACTGTGACTATTAAATAAACTGTGTTGTGGAACACAAGCTTTAAAACCCGTTACAGCGCTTTATCACGTTAAATACGCCTTCTGTTTGGCAGAGCCTTAAATGTAGAAACAAAATTATAATAAAATTGGTATAATGTCAAACACAAAATGAGGTCAAGTAAACTCCTATTTTCTATTGTTTCAAAAATGAAGGACTTTAATTTACATCCGTATGAAAAACTTACTTCATCATGTAGCAAATGAAACACACGGAAATATAAAAAACAACAACAGCAGCCATAAATACGAGTATAAAATAATAAAAACGGCGAAGCGCGAGTCAGAGTCGCTTATGATGGGTTCCGTACTACTATAATACTCGTAGTTAACACTACTAAGGGTGGATTCGACCAAACAAGAGTAAATATTAATCTCAGAATAAATCGTCAGTTTTGACATATTTCCCATACTGAAATCCGTGCTGAAACTGTCAATGTCTCAGTTATACCAGGAGTTATAAAAGTTTGCTCGAATCGGGCCTTAATGTAAATAGTTAAGTAAGTACTCGTAGTTTCTTCTGGGACTTTAATTTGATATTATTTAATTTATTTTGAATAATTTTGAAATAGTTTTTCTTCCGGCAAAGATTCTACATTAGATTTTTTTTGACGAAGGTGGGCCCAGTTCCCGAAAAAAAAATTATAAACTTCAATCCGGTGACTTGCCCCGTGGACCAAGCTAAAAGTGGGCCAAGTCGCTGGAAAACTCATAAAAATTCCCCCTAACTACCCACTACATGAAGCGCCACAGTTTTTAGCTAAATACATAATAATATATCGTCGTCTACAGCCAACAAAGTATAAAAAAGTTTACTTACTGGTTCCAAAAAGGCAGAACATTTTGTTTTAACGATAATTATACCAAAAAATATCACAATCACATTGACATTTCTATCACAGATATTATATTCACAGCTCTATGTTAATAATTGTATACTTGATTATGTATTTAAGGATTAAATATTTCGTTAAATCACTTGATAGTTAATAAAAAACTATTTTAAAAGTGGTATTTCAAAGTTTCTTATTTGGCCAACTGGACGTAGTTACACACTTTTACAAATAAATAAGACACTTCGTATTGATTAAAAAACTACAAATATTTAATGATTACATCACACGATAATTATTAAAAAATTACAAAAAGATTATTTATAACTTTACAAGTTTCACGTCTCAGAAAACTTTTGATTATTTAAAAAAAACTAGTTTTAATTTCGATTACAAATCACACTAATTCTAATGTATCAAACTTTATAAAAAAAACTAAACTTTTTCACGTTTTTATTTTTATAATTGCACTTATTTTAAGATTATTATTATGTATTTTGAGTTATAATTTTTAAAATCGCACTTCTTTAAGTTCTGTCCATATAAAAACTTTTTTCCGTTACTATTTTTTAATTACATATTTTTATTTCCACGTCCGCTCCGAGCGGCGGGTGTCGAGCGACTGAGCGGCCATCAGCTGATTCAGCTGTTATCCCCACCTACCTACAGGTTGTCTAGACGGGGGGAGGGGGGAGCGTCTGATCAGGTCTATGCACTTTCAAATCTACCCACATATAGGTATGGCTGTATAGAAGCGGCCATAACTTTTTGTAAGTCCAAACTGCGAACTAATTTGAACTAGAAATGTAATGGAGTGAAACTTTTTAGATCTATTTTTAGTTTGGAAGATATTTTACGTATAAAGTAAATACAAGTAAGAAATAATCATCAAAGAAAATAAGAAAAATATAATAGAACAGGATAGATACGTTACTCTCCACTTTACTTCGTACGCGTCGATCCCGTTTTACCCCCTTAGGGGTGGAGTTTCGTAGATTTATCTGCATGCCAAATTTCAGCCCGATCCGTCCAGTGGAGGCTGTGTTTTGATAGATCACTATATCAGTCAGTCAGTCACCTTTGAGTTGATATATTTAGAAGTGCGCATGGACTTTACCACCTAGCTCATACTAATTGTGCATGAACTTTACTTGCATAGCTCACACTTAGGTATAACATTATTTAGTAAATATTTTTCCTGCAATAAACAAGAGACTCAAAAGTGACTGTTTTTTTCTGACACTTCTCAGCAACGTTAATATTATTATCCTGAAGCAATCTATGCAATTTGTGGGATGCTGTGTAGAGACGTATTATGTATATTTGTCCTGAAAAAGGCCCATAAATAAATATTCTAGGACATTTTACGCCATCTAGTCCCAAACTAAGCAAACATCGTTCGTTCGTTTCAGCCAAATGACGTCCACTGCTGGACAAAGGCCTCTCCAAATGATTTCAACAACGATCGGTGCTGCGCTGCCGTTACATCAACGCACAGCCCAAACCACTGGACGGATCGGGCTGAAATTTAGCATGCAGGTAGACGTTATGACGTAGGCATCCGCTAAGAAAGGATTTTACGAAACTCCACCCCTAAAGGGTAAAACGGGATCCACGCGTACGAAGTCGCGGGCGGCCGCTAGTAGAAAATATTTATGTTTGTACCGTGCGGTGTTCGAATCCGCGACCTCTATATCCTATACTCAAACCACCAAGCTATGAAATCTAATCAACTTCTAAACAACCTTGCGTGTTCTTTTAGCCTTTTTCGAGCAAGTTTCTTCACCCAAATTAATATAAGAAAGAAAACTAATTATAAGAAAGCCGATTTCCATTCACTCTCGCAAAGAGAGTGTACAGTTCGTGACAAACAAAGTAGCCAAAAACATCGCAACACGTCTTTGTTACGATTGGAATAAGGTTGTGTTATCAACCTTTTTTTTATGCTAGACAAGGCAGGTATTTGACCGCAATCGCACCTGGTGTTAAGTGAGATGCAGTCTAGGATGGTACATATCTGCCCTGTAAGTGCCTATTCACTCTCGCCTTGAAAACGCCCGGATTAAAGTGTTCAGGAAATACAGCAGCAGGCAGCGAATTCCAGTCCCTAGCTGTTCGCATTACAAACGAGTCGTCGAAACGCTTAGTGCGAGCTGGTGGAATGTCGACAATGTAGGGATGGTACGCTAACCTGCGTCTGGTTCCCCGGTGATGGAAGGGGGCTGGTGGAATTAGGTCGTATAATTCCTTCGCAAATTACTTCGGGTCAACATGGGCTGGTGCTGAGAAGAAGTGGCGGAAGAAACTCAGTCACCTTTGTCAGCTTGTTTTTCAATCCACGTGTGACGAACTATAATTGGACGTTGACTGTACAGTACACGTTACAACAATCGATCCGATGGAAAAGTTTTTTGTCTTGTTAGTAACAACATAAAGCAAAAGGAGTGGAGAAAGTATTGCCTTTGATTATTTTGGTAGAAAGATAGTCGTAGAGACGGCCTTGGTAAAGAATAAAGATAAAGACCATACAAATAGGACATTTGATTTATATTAACTAATTAAAACTAACTTTGGTCTGCGTAAATTTCGATATCACAAAAAGAAAACCCTGAAAACGGTAGATACTACGAAATAATTTGAATGTCAATATCGTGCGCGTGTCCCCTTTTAAAAACCGGGATAATCCGGGATAGGATATCCCGGATTATCCCGGGATGTCAAACTATCTCTACTACATCCTAGAATATTAGTGTTAGTCGTTCTTCTGCCGTTAATAGAGTGGAATAGAACCACTCTTCTCGTGGTCGTAAGAGGCGACGAACCCCTTGACATCACGGGCTTCATCTTTTGAACTTTGGAGCGCTTTATCTCTTTCAATTTTCATTAGTTTGAAAAACTGAACAATACGTGACGAGTATTTTTAATAAGTTAACTGACGGACTAATTCAAGCTCTTACTTTTTACCCAGGAAACATCCCTATTGCCTCTGGAGAAATGACCTGATGATGAAGAAAAGAGAGTGTATCGAACTTGTTTTAAGTATCAAGTAAATGAGCACCCAAGACAGGTCAAAACGCCTATAAAATGATTCATTCCAACGACTTATAACGTTTTGTCGTGAATCATATCCTGAAGGCGTGGCTTTAAACGCAGCGGTTAGCGGAAAGATGTTTCATGTATTTCTAAAGAAAACAGCGAAACTATATGAACTAATTCAACAAACTAAAGATTACTAAAACCTTTGGTTTGTCTCCTGTCATCCGCTTTTCATTGAAAGTCGAACCTTAACTTCAAACTCCTCATATGTTCTTCTGATTAAATTCGTTGCGGGTCCAATGACAGTTTACCTTTCCACCGGGACAAACTTGACCTTCACTGGTTGGGTTGTCGGCGGCCAAGCTGTAGATCCTGGCTACACAGGAGTTGCAGTGGTGGGAACGAGAGGTGGGAATAGTCCCGTTGGTTGGATTTTTATTGGCGGTCAAGCTGTAGATCCTGGCTACACAGGAGTTGCAGCGCTGCAGTGGTGGGGGAACGAGAGGTGGGAATAGTCCCGTAAACTATTTTTAGGAACTTATAGATAAGTAAATATAGATATTTATAAAAGCGAATGGTCACTGATTGACTGACTTACTCACTCACTCATCACGAAATCTCAGATACTACAAGTGCTAGGAGTCTCAAATATTGCATGGGGGGTTCCTTTTAGAACGTAAGTGCTCACTAAGAACAGATTTTACGAAACTCCACCCCTAAGGGGGTAAAACGGGATCCACGCGTACGAAGTCGCGAGCAGCCGCTAGTATTCTAATATTTTTCATTATAATTCATATCTTGCCAAAAGCAATGTCGTCAACCCCCCAGGTCATCGTGCCACGATCAAGGTTGTCGGTTTTTGACACTTTTTGCTGACGTTTCTGGCTAAGACACTTGTACGCCCACTCGAGGATGAGGCCCGTATTTACAAACGATGCTTGCTTAAGTGAAGCAGCAAATTGAACGCACAGCGTTGAATAGAGCTCTGTGATTGATTCGTGTGTGACCCTGTGCGTCTACGCGCACTTTGAGACCTCATAGTAATGTTTGTGAATACGGGCGTAAGTATACTCGTAGTTCTTGCAACTCACGAAGGCGAGTGAGCTTTACTTGTGTGTGTACGTGTACATGCACATAACGATACGTGTACATGCACATAACGATAGTGTAAATGTCTATCAAAGAATAACATATAGATAGGCTATAATTTATAACGATCTGTGAATATATAAATCCCATCAAAAACAATACTTGTCAAAAAAACCAAGTCACGCAACTCAGTTGTTCTACGGTAAAAAGTTGTGAGATCCATGTAATACCAAGTCCAGGCCAGGAAATCTTTAACGTTTTACATAAATTATTGACTTGGCCATCGCATGAAAACACGTGTAAATTAAATTATTTAGTGCGATGGCCAAGTCAATAATTTATGTAAAACGTTAAAGATTTCCTGGCCTGGACTTGGTATTACATGGATCTCACAACTTTTTACCGTAGAACAACTGAGTTGCGAGACTTGGTTTTTTTGACAAGTATTGTTTTTGATGGGATCTCATTTCTTTTTGTATTTTGTAGACAGCAGTTATGTATCTAGAAAACTGGACCGAAATTGAAAAATTTTACTCGACTTGGCGGTTGCACTACCGTGCCCCCAAATATTTTAGTTTTTCCTTGATTCATACACCAAACACTACTTATATTCCAAATTTGAAGCTTCTAGGTCTGCTAGAAGTGCCTTAGAGTTTTGATGATCGGTGAGTCAGTGAGTCAGTGAGTCAGTGAGTGACAAAATTAAGTAACTTTGACCCGTTATAATTCTTAAACTACTGGTTCAAATTGAATGAAATTTGAAATATACCGTGTCTTTACAATGCCTGCATGGTTACTGAAAATTCAGTCTTCTAGTTTTATCCACAACGAAGTTACAGGCGGTCGAAAATGGCCTGAATTGCTTCGAGAAAAGGATGGTACGGCCGTGCTGCTTTTTTGCTCGACTTGGTGGGGGCACTGCCGTGCCCCCAGATACAGTGCGTATTTAACGCGGGCGAAGTCGCAGGCAATACTTATCTGACAGAAATGAACTAGTACACTCAAAGAAATCAAAAGACCGAAACCCCTCAAAATATTTAAATCCATTCAAAATATTTATAACAGAATTTAAATAAAAAACATTTCTTTCAACTTGGACAGCCCCGAAGGCATATAAATTATGCAAATATACTATTTAAATGGATGCAACTTTGTAAATACAATTCAGAGACATTATCAAGGTCAGAGAGTCAGAGTTCGATTCCCGGTGAGGTCAAGTGAAAACCCTTTCATATGGTAACTACCAGCATGCATTAAGTTTTGTGAATTTTAATATTGTGATACATTCTTAATATGACTACCTTTTCCCGAGGATTCGCATGTCGCCCTTTAAAAATTGGAAAAAATAAGCTATGTTCTTTCCTGGGTCTTAAAAACTATCTGTATACCGAATTTCATCAAAATCCGTTCAGTAGTTTTTGCGTGAAAGAGTGACAAACATCCATCCATCCATATTATTAGAGGAGCAAAGGAACAGAAAGTAGGACGGATCTTTTTTTTAAAACTATTCTGTACAAGATGGTCAACTATTTAGGCAGAAACCTACTTAACTATGTTTTGTTTATTTATTCATAGCAAATAAGGGTTCCCTCTTTCCTACGGAACCCTAAAACAAAGAACATGACCAATTTTCACACGAATACCCGAATATTGAAGTCGTAGCTGAATTTTCTTAGAACACGCATTATTTTTAGATGCACCAAAACAAAGGAAAACGTTCTAAAATCAAAAAGTTGGACGCCATTATAAAACGTAAAAAAAGCTAAAATATTTTTTCAATTTGCAACCTTAGCCCAAAGGAATACGTCTCAATGCGATCTAAAAATTGCATTGTGCGTAATATAGATGCTCACTTGTTTACAGTGCAATGGCCGAAAGTCAATGCACTCCCAAAGTGGTCACTTCCCTGTGATCTGTCAAAACATACAGGGTGGAAACGATAAGTGATCTCACTCGATTATTTCTAAACTAGCTTTTGCCCGCGGCTTCACCCGCGTTAAATTTAGTTTGCTACAGATCGTCATAAATTATAGCCTATTATGTTATTCTGGGTTACAAATAATAATACTGTATAGTTTCATCAAAATCCGTTCAGTAGTTTTTGCGTGAAAGAGTAACAAACATTCAGACATCTAGCTAGACATCCAGACATCCAAACTTTCGCATTTATAATATTAGTAGGACTATACAAGATATCGAAAAACTGGTCACTGATCCCAAAAGTGCTTCACGAGCTCTATCAAACGATGTCATTAATAGGTTACAGGAATATTGTGTGGCTTTACTAAATGTAGAACATGAAAACATTCAATTTTCGGATAGGTCCAGTTTCTGTTACCTATTATTGAT
The DNA here is from genome assembly GCF_004193835.3 of Ostrinia furnacalis. Classification (NCBI taxonomy): domain Eukaryota; kingdom Metazoa; phylum Arthropoda; class Insecta; order Lepidoptera; family Crambidae; genus Ostrinia; species Ostrinia furnacalis. Next base: position 809,437 of record NW_021131129.1, read on the forward strand.
ACCGTTTTGATAGAGTTAGAAAAGCACTTTCAAAATCAATAACCAGTTTTTCGGTATCGTGTATAGTTTAGAAATAATCGAGTGTGATCACTTGTCGCTTCCACCCTGTATACGGCTAGTCTTTTGTGTTGGTTGCCAACTAAATTGGATGTACACTGATTTAAAAAATGGTTGATAATTTTCATGACTCCGTAAAATGGCGACTAACGCCCGAATTCACAAACGATGCTTGCTTAAGTGAAGCAGCCAATCGAACGCACAGCGTTGAATAGAGCTCTGTGATTGGCTCGTGTGTCACCCTGTGCGTCCACGCGCACTGTGAGACTTCATAGTAATGTTTGTGAATACGAATGAAACTAGGCTTTCCAAATAGTACTAGTAGAAGAACATTAGGTACCTAGTACTACATACATAGCACTTAGCAGTAGTACACATATCTTAGAATATCTCAATCCCAGCAGTCTTTGTCTGCCTCAACACCTACTTTAATACATCTCTTTGTCCTTTATAAAGTACGTACTCAACTACATTGCTTTGTCCTTTATAAAGTACGTACGGGGCCGAATAGGGGTGACCCAATTCTGGGCCGAGGCCTGGTGACCCAGTTGCACCAGGTCAGTTCATCCCGTGCAATATAGTAAACAATAGAAATAGTGGTATTGAATGATATTAGATAGTTGGAGGTATTTAGAACTCAAACAACAGTCCAAGCTTATGAATAAGTTTTTTTTCATCAATTCGCTTTAATCTCGTCTATTCGTGTATATTATTATTAAAAAAACTACGTCTCAACAAATAATTTCAAGAACCAGATGCAGCAGTGTCACTGACGACACTGACATCGTTTGGCTTTATTAAACACTACATAAAATAAAATACATTTGACAGTGACAATCTCTCAAATTAACTGTCACCACGATATCAAAATCTATCACCACGACTGTCACGCTTGCCGTTTGACAGAGACGTTAAAATATTAAAGTTGCCATTTAATGCCCACTTGCAATACTCGTAATATCAATTTAATAGCAAGTCAAGGTCGTAGGCCTTTCACGTTTCACAACAACTTAATGCCAGCTGTGATTGCTGTTGCTAACTGCCATTTTAAAAGTTGTCTTAAGGTGAGTATAGACTAAAGCAGGTCCCCAAGTCCCAACCTTTTCTAGACGAGGGACCACTTTGATTTCTTCATTGTTCGCACTGGGACTATTAAAAAAGTCCTCAAACAAAAACTAAATACGGAACCCTAAAAAGTTTATTTATAAAAAAAAAACAAAAAAGTAACATTTAAAAGGAAAACAGCTGGAGCATTCCACGCGAAGCGGACAGGTAAAAAAAGTCGATGTTTCCGATTTCAGTAATATTTGAGTATGTTCTACTTATACATATTATTCATACGTGTACCAAATATTTTTGTAATATAATGACTAGTTTAAGAGTTATGGGTCTTCGAAGTTTTCGACAACCGGTTGGCATGCAGTACTTCAAAGCCGATTATGGAGTCATAAAATTATATATTAAAATAATTAAACCACGGGATTTATTACTTCATTTACCGTGCTTTTTAACTGTATTTTTGGAAACGAAAAAAAAATTATTTTTTCCTAAAAAAAATGCAAATTAATTTTTTTTCCTTGATTTTCACAAAGTTCGACCCTTTCGATTTTTTTCATTTTTTTATTTAAATAGCTAATATTGTGTAGAACATTCATGCCAACTTTCAAAGTGGGCGTGGAAGTGGATTCGGAGCTAGACTGAAAATACTGCCGAAGGGTGGCGTCCAGCGCCGCGCCGTCGCGCTGCCGCGCCTGAAGCCCGCCGCCTGTGCGCGTTTAGTGAAACTGACAAGCAAATAAAAATTTTTCACGATACGGAAAAACGCAACTTTATTTACTACTACTACTTTATTTTATAACGTATTTTAGTATTTAATAGGTATTAAAAATGTCTTGGTGTTATTAAAAATCTACAAAACATTCCGTCAAAAGTGATTTTATTTGCTTGTCAGTTTCACTAAACGCGCACAGGCGGCGGGCTTCAAGCGCCACCCTTCGGCAGTATTTTCAGTCTAGCTCCGAATCCACTTCCACGCCCACTTTGAAAGTTGGCATGAATGTTCTACACAATATTAGCTATTTAAATAAAAAAGAATTAAAAAAATCGAAAGGGTCGAACTTTGTGAAAATCAAGGAAAAAAAATTAATTAGCATTTTTTTTAGAAAAAAATAATTTTTTTTTCGTTTCCAAAAATACAGTTAAAAAGCATGGTAAATGAAGTAATAAATCCCGTGGTTTAATTATTTTAATATATAATTTTATGACTCCATAATCGGCTTTGAAGTACTGCATGCCAACCGGTTGTCGAAAACTTCGAAGACCCATAACTCTTAAACTAGTCATTATATTACAAAAATATTTGGTACACGTATCAATAATATGTAAAGGTAGAACATACTCAAATATTACTGAAATCGGAAACATCGACTTTTTTTACCTGCCCGCTTCGCGTGGAATGCCCCAGCTTTATTTACAACTCGCATAAATATTTATAACTATGTATAACCCTTGAAAAAGGAGCTGATAATAGTGACCGAGTTTCTTGCGCTGCCGCGCTGCTTCTTCTCAGCACTGGCCCATTTATTGTCCCGAAACAGTGGTAGGGTTAATACTGGGACGTGTTAAAGTGCTTTTTAAAAGCCTACTTGCAAAAATAAAATGAGCTTTGAGTTTATTTATAAAACGAAATACCAAATCAACCACTGTTTGGGATGGGAACCCATGAGAGCATTTACTTGTAACAAAACAACGAGCTGCTCTGTGAAATGTTCTTCTGTCAGTGTCAATTTAGTCTTAAAGTTTTGTACTAGTATTAGCACATGTTTTCTTTACCTGTACTAGGAAAAGCTGTATGTTTCCCTAATAAATAAAGTACGTGTTGGTGGTAGAAAGTGGAACTAAATTGAAATGAACAGGCAAGTAATGATACGTCATCGATTCAAGTCTTTTGCCTAGCCCTAACTGTTTGATCAAATGACTGAATATCATTCAGGTCGCTAGTCAAATGGTGGTTTAGTAAAGAGGCTGGGCTGTTGATTGAACGGCTAATAAACTAGCTGACATTAATCTAAATATATAAATACAGGGTGTTAGGTAAATGGGTATATGAGCCGACACTAGCCCATGTTAACATGACCATATAAATGGTATGGTAAAGTCATCATTTTAATTTTCATACAAAATAAATTTTATAAAATCCGATTTGTATGAAAATTTAAATAATTAAAATGAAGATATCAATTTTCTGACTTCACCATACCATATATATGAGCATGTTAACATGGGCTAGTGTCGGCTCATAATATACCCATTTACCTAACACCCTGTATAGCTCGAAGGTGACTGACTGACTGACTGACATAGTGATCTATCAACGCACAGCCCAATCCACTGGACGGATCGGGCTGAAATTTGGCATGCAGGTAGATGTTACGACGTAGGCATGCGCTAAGAAAGGATTTTACGAAACTCCACCCATAAGGGGGTAAAACGGGATCCACGCGTAGAAAGTCGCGAGCGGCCGCTAGTAAATAAATAAGTTCGAAATATTTTACTAATTTACGTGCGACTGTTAAATTCTCACTTTTACGTAATAGAGAAATATAAACTACGTAAGTAAGTTATACGTAACAAACGTAGTTAATGTAACATGTGAGGTTTCCTGCCAAGGTTGCCCGTAATTAGGGGCTCGGTGGGGTAATTCAAGTGCAATCTGTCATTTCAATCNCGACTTCATATCTATTCTCTTTGGTATCCTTCCGTTTGGCCAAATTACTTTTCGCCAAATTTCACTTCGCAAACAACTTATCGCCAAAGTTTCATTTCCCAAATGAACTTTTAGCAACTGTTCTTTTCGCAACTAATTCATTTGGTCAAATTATCATTTGGTAAAATGTTACTTGGCAAATGTTTATATAGCAAATGTTTTGTTTTGCCAAATATTATATCCCAAATAATTTGTTTGGTCAAATTGACACTTCACATACTTACCCACCGTTACCCACAAATCAAAGCATAAGGCACATGATCATGGTTTTCACAAGAATTTTATGTAAAACAAAGAGATTTCAGAAAATAGTATGGTTGCAAAAAGTAGGTATTGCAGAAAATAGTAGGTTAGGTTAGGTTAGAACAGTGACCCTTAATGCGCGAAGGCGAGCGAAGCGTGCCGCGGCAGCGGCCGCCGAGCGCTAGAATCACCTCTATTGTGAATGAATCATATGGAAATTTCGATAAAGAGAATGAAATAAGAAAATTAATTAAGAACAAATTTTATATTAACTACCCACTAAATAAAATAATAACCGACATAGCTCGCAGAATTGCTAAAATCAAGTGGCAGTGGGCGGGGCACATGGCTCGTAGAGACGATGGCCGTTGGGGCAGGAAAGTTCTCGAGTGGCGACCACGGGCTGGAAAACGTAGCGTGGGCAGGCCTCCTACTAGGTGGACCGACGATCTGGTAAAGGTCGCGGGAAGAGCCTGGATGCGGGCAGCGCAGGACCGTTCATTGTGGAAAACCTTGGGGGAGGCCTTTGTCCAGCAGTGGACGTCATTTGGCTGAAACGAACGAACGAACGAAATAAAATAATAACCACAAGCTAATTTGTATCCATTCTATGCACCAATCAAATTATTTTGTAAATAGTTTATCGTGAAATATTTTTGCCAAATGAAACATTTGGCAAAACATACTTTGCCAAACAATAATTTGCTAAACAATAATATGCCAAAAACGACATTTGCGAATTAAAAGTTTGCAATAAGTTGCTTTGCCAAATGAGAATTTGCCAAATAAAAATTTGCGAAACGTTGTTTGCGATGTGATAATTTGGGAAACGTTTTTTGGCCAAACATTAGTAATCCATTCTCTTTCTATGATCTGAGGACGTGAATTATTTCTTGTCCGCCAATATTTAGCTCTCATTGATCGCTACTACAAAGTTATGTCGTTACTTTTGATGACAGCTGTCATTCTAATCAAGCTATATTGGATAGACTATATATACCCTATATTATTACCTAGCTAGACGATATCCTAATATCCTTCCATTTCTTACGCCCTGGTATTTCGGTTCACAATACCTAGGTTTCTTTAGATTATTTTAAAACCTAGGTAGTCTATCTTAAAATCTAGATAGGTACTAATCTTCAAGAAACGTGTAAATCTCCTAACAACGTATAGCGCCTTAGTACTTCTATTCTTACTGCCTAGGTCTCTTAGGTAATTTAAAGCCGTCCATCCAAGCCATTCATAAATATTCTAAGAACGTGAAAACATCCTAACAACGTATGAGACTCTGGTACATAGGTCTGTAGTGTCTAAGGTCACTAGTATTTAATACCTAATAAGTATCTATACACAATACGTTATTTTTGTTTTTAAATTCTTTCTGATGTAACAAAATTAACATTCATTTATTCATATTTCAGAACTACATCCATACCCATTACATATTCACTATGATTTATGTACTATTTTGTCTGTCCCATCCAGGAATCGAACCTGGATTCTACTAACCACTAGGCTACAGAACATAGCAACAGTAGGTCAAAGCCTCCGCCTGAGGTCGCAGAACTCGCGTCCTCACCAAACTTAATACGCAATGAAGTGTAGTGATGTGCATGACAACCGGTATTTACCGGTTAAAACTGAAAAAAAAAACCGGTTTAATTCCGACTTCGGATATTATTTTGTGAGATTTTTTTTGGGATATGGGAATTAAAAAATGTGTGATGCTTAATATAAATTCTGGGGGTAGAATAAAATAATTCCAAAAATTTACGCGCGAGTCGCCGCGACCCCATTGGTTAAGATTTTGTATGTAACCAACCAGCGTATTATAGATCCAATTTATAGAGAAAAAAACATATCTGGAAGTCGAGCAAAAAAGCGGCACGGCCGTACCATCCTTTTCTCGAAGCAATTCAGGCCATTTTCGACCGCCTGTAACTTCGTTGTGGATAAAACTAGAAGGCTGAATTTTCATTAGCTATGCAGGCATTGTAAAGACACGGTATATTTAAAATTTCATTCAATTTGAACCAGTAGTTTAAGAATTATAACGGGTCAAAGTTACTTAATTTTGTCACTCACTGACTCACTGACTCACCGATCATCAAAATTCTAAGGCACTTCTAGCAGACCTAGAAGCTTCAAATTTGGAATATAAGTAGTGTTTGGTGTATGAATCAAGGAAAAACTAAAATATTTGGGGGCACGGTAGTGCAACCGCCAAGTCGAGTAAAATTTTTCAATTTCGGTCCAGTTTTCTAGATACATAACTGCTGTCTACAAAATACAAAAAGAAATGAGATCCCATCAAAAACAATACTTGTCAAAAAAACCAAGTCTCGCAACTCAGTTGTTCTACGGTAAAAAGTTGTGAGATCCATGTAATACCAAGTCCAGGCCAGGAAATCTTTAACGTTTTACATAAATATATTGACTTGGCCATCGCATGAATACACGTGTAAATTAAATTATTTAGTGCGATGGCTAAGTCAATAATTTATGTAAAACGTTAAAGATTTCCTGGCCTGGACTTGGTATTACATGGATCTCACAACTTTTTACCGTAGAACAACTGAGTTGCGAGACTTGGTTTTTTTGACAAGTATTGTTTTTGATGGGATCAAACTATACAATTTATATCGTTCTAGTCATAGATATGATTTTGCGACAAAATATAGTCTGCTGGCGACAGTACACCGGCTTCGTTTATACAAAATGCAACAGTCGAAGGACAGCCCACTAGTGCCGTGCTGATCGATCTACCGGTTTGACAACTGCCAATTAGGTCATAGTCATATCGATTTCTCTGACAGTTGCATCGTAAGAAATTAAATGTCGTGAAAAGGAAAAAAGTTGGTAAGGTAAAAAAACAGACGAGAGCGAATCGAACTTGCACGTTAAAGATTCTGTCCCATTTTTTTATGAAGTACAGCAGTTTTTTTTAAAAGCAGGTGAGAATCAGATGCAGTCTAGGATAGTACATACTTGTCTATAAGTGCCTGCCTATTCACTCTCGCCTTGAAGGGGCAACGCACAAGATTTTATTGCTAAAGAGGTCCTAGGTTCGAATCCCTGAGGAAGCAAAATTTTGTCTACTTGGTTGGTGGATGAGCTTCTTCTAAGTCCACCTGGCTAGCTACCATCACCTTAATTCTGTTACTTTAACAATAATTTTAATATTGTTGTGTTTCAGCGACACAAGATGGACCGACGACATCATAAAGGTAAGCAGGAAGGAAGGCGCTGGACGCAGGCCGCTACCAACCGGGCAACATGGAAAGCATTGGGGGAGGCCTATGTTCAGCAGTGGACGTTCTATGGCTGAGATGATAATGATGATGATGATGTGTTTCAGCAGTTAGAGGGAAGATAGCCAGTTTCTTTGTGTTTGAGAATTCTACCTTCAGCCTGATCATCACTTTCCAGCAGGTCAAAGCTATTGTTAAGAAAATAATATTGATCTTCAGTTCAAAAGTATAAAACCGTACACTTTGATTATTTATCTATCAGCAGCAACTCATTAATGTGATACTGCGCCTCAGTTGCGTAAGATTTATGCTTGCAATTGAATAGATTATAATGTAATATATTATGTATTCCCTTGCGGTTGATGCTAACCACGTGTACGAGATATAAAGGTCGCGGGCATATCGCCTTGAAGCTTGTGTATGGATTGACACACCTGTTCGTAGTCTCATACATACAGCTAGCTGTGCACGTTACTTCGTATGTAATGTAGGAAAACTGTATGGTCAGTTAAAAAACAGGGATATTATACAGTAGAGGATTCGAGATATAATGTGTCAGAATCTACATTACTATTCCAAGTATGTAACTTCATAAGTTAGGTATAAATATAAAATTTCACTCAGAAGAATATGAAAATCATGCAAATTCAGAAAACTATATTCTGGACGACTTTTTTCTCGCAAAAGTAATGAATCACACTTCCTGAGTCATCATCATGATTTCCGATGAGATTTTACTGTCTGACACAATCCAGATATGTATTTTATAAGAATGAACACTCACCAGTCTTCTAAAACATTCGAAGTTTTGATATCTCAAATTACCTGTAACAGAAAGAGAAATCACATTCATTATTCTGCTGTGAATTGTAAATACACATTTTTAACGCACTCACTATTCGCTAAAACATTTTATTGATTGGCAGATCTGCTCAACATTCATCTTTAACGAATTCATTTGTCAATTTGTCAAGTGCTCGGATTAACTCATTATTAAAGCACTAGTTTTTGCCAGCGGCTTCTCCCTCATTAATTTCTGTTTTGCGAAAAAATTCACGGGTTAATTCTATTACGTAAGTCCCTAATTATTTTTCCAAATTAAACCTTAAGTTACTTCTTATAACATCAGCTATGAGCCAGTGAAAGCCTTGTCAAATAACTCAAGTCTTCTCAGACAAAAAGTTTGTTTTAGATATTTTTTTATACTAAATACCGTTCATACTTTCTGTTAAGTAACAAATAGCTGATCAAACATCGCAAACGGGTACATACACCCGTATTCACAAAATGCTTGTTTAAGTGAAGCACCAAATCGAACGCACAGCGTTGAATAGAGCTCTGTGATTGGTTCGTGTCACGGTCACCCTGTGCGTCCACGCGCACTGTGAGACATAGTAATGTTTGTGAATACGTGCGATAGATTTATCACTATGGCGATTGATTAGATCTATGAAAGTCAAGGTCTCCACCAAATTAGTTGGCAACTACCGTCAAGAGGAGAGCCAATAACCTGGCAAACATCCATAGTGACAGAGGTAAATTTAAAATTATTCAAAAAACATTATTTTTCTGTTGAAACCGTCCTCTTTGTTGGGTGATTGCCCTAGCTACGGAGTTACATCATCTTCAGTTTTCTGGTGCGTCCACATTGGGCGAACGGGCTCGCGCGGCACGCTGGTCATCCTGCTCACCCTGCTCTTGAGTGAGCAGGATGTCGAGTTTGCCGCGCGAGCCCGTTCGCCCAGTGTGGACGCACCATTCATCTGTTCAGGTGGGGATTCTTGGATGGCTCAAACTTGGAGTGTAAATGCGACCCAAATGCGACAATGCGATTTGTTCCCAGTCGACGAAGCACATGATGTCGTGCCCTGAGTGCATCAAAAACAGTAGTTATTTGTCCAGTGCAGCGCTGTAATGTGATTTTAATCAATGACGATAGATGGCGTTTTTTAGACACGTCTTATTAATTTATTGAAATTTATTTGTCACATATCGTCATAAATTATAGCCTATATGTTAATCTGGGTTATAAACAATAATACTGTACGGTTTCAACAAAATTCGGTCAGTAGTTTTTGCGTGAAAGAGTAACAAACATCCAGACATCCAATCTTTCGCCATTATAATATTAGTAGGAAGTAGGATAGAATAAACGCAATAATGAAACAAAGGAAATCGGAATCTTCTGGGAAATTATGCCGATTCCTGAACGTAATTTAACTGGAAATAAGATGATCGAGAGAGATTACTGAAGCAATGGTTCTCAAACTTCTAAAGTCACACGGAGACTTCCAGTTTTTTGCAGGATAGCGTTTATTTTATTACTAAAATAGTAACATTCACGCGATCATCCCGTTTGCAGTGTCTACCCGGCAAAAATCCAACCTATTCGACTTTGGAACTCGTTCGTTCGTTCGTTTCAGCCGAAAGACGTCCACTGCTGGACAAAAGCCTCCCCCAAGGATTTCCACAAAGACCGGTCCTGCGCCGCTCGCATCCAGGCACCTCCCGCGACCTTCACCAGATCGTCGGTCACCCAAAGAGCGATGGAGCGTGAAGCAGAAATGAGGAGATCAGTAGGAGAACCAAAGTGACTGACATAGCCCGCAGAATCGCTAAAATCTTTGGAACTCGTATTTCAAAAATTCAAACACACACTTGTGCGTTCACACGACAGTCCAGTTTTGCGAATCCTGCATTAATTACTGGATTATTTCGAGCAATGTTTTCCAAAGTTTTTTTCTTCAGAATCTTGTTCAGGCAAATACAAAAAAAAATCCATATTAAGACACCCTTTCCCAAGCTGTGAGCTTAGAACATATTTAGAGATATTTTAACCTCATGCCTAAGTAATTTATTATTTAAGTTCACTTTGAGAACCACTGGACTACGAGATGAGGTTCAGATGGAGCGAACCAAAATATTTATAATACAGATCCCTCCGTTACTGGGGGCTAAAACAACACATATTTCAATGATAAGGTTAACACGAACGTAAGCATGCGGTTCGATTCCGAATTTCCCATGAGAATTCTGATAATTTTCGACCGCTAAAGTGGCCGCCATTTTTAAAATATTGCGGTAAAATACAATATCCGCGTGTACATACGTTATAGTAAACTGCAAAATGATATTTTTTATTAGACGAGTTTTTGTAGTAACAAAATTCATAAAATTATTTTAAAGATTTTTTCTTTACCTACTAGTAAACTTTACTTTCCTTCTTTAATATTATTTAATACGAAAGTAACTCTGTCTGTCTGCCTATTAATACTTTCACGCACGCCTAAACCAATGAACTGATTTGATGATATTTGGTATAGAGATAGTTTGATATCCCGGGAAAGGACATAGGATAGTTTTTATCCCGGTTTTAAATACAGGAACGCGCGAGATAAAGTTTTTCCAATCATTTAAAATAACCCATACATGTTGTCATCATTGCTTATTCTACACAGCGTGTAGCGTACTTCACTTAAGTCTCTAGTTAAGATAAAATCGATTGTTATTCAGTCGGTAGATCAATTGAATATTCAATTGCGGTGACATCACTACAATATCGGTTTTTGACATTCGCTATTACAACACATAATCTGTACCGCGTGTGGGTGCACAAAGAAATCTATGTACAGTCGAGAGCGCATAATTTTTAATGCAAAATAACAGTTAATACAACCAGTATAGCGGCGTAAGGGAGGGGCGGTGGGGGCGGTCCGCCCCGGGTGCCAAGTATCAGGGGGTGACACAAGTCACGCAGATTAGTACTCTGTAGCACATCTGGATGGCAAATCTGCGGTCTATGTCATGATACGGGGGNGGTCCCCCTACATCGGTCCCAAAATCCTGGGGGGTACCAGGGGGTGCCTTAGTTGACGGGGGGTTGTGAATTACATTAGTATGTACTTAGGGTTGCCAGGTCCAAAAACACAAAAGCCGGACTCTGTGCTTTATTTGGCCGGACATTTTACCCTAACCCTAACTACCTACATAAGACCTTACACCATACTGTGTAATGAACTAGATTATTGCATAATAATGAGGATATTTGAAACTAATTATTATTATTATGAATAACACGTAATTTCCGAATCGTGTCTTACGATAACTGTGTACAATATCAATTAAACTACAATTTATACTCTCATTAGTATGACGTATGAATATTATTCATATTATGTAGTATACATTCAGATTTTACAAGCTTTTTTTTAATTTACCACGTGAGACGTCCACCCACAAGGTGGACTGACGACATCATAAAGGTAGCAGGAAAGCGCTGGACGCAGGCCGCTACCAACCGGGTAACATGGAAAGCATTGGGGGAGGCCTATGTTCAGCAGTGGACGTCCTGTGGCTGAAATGATGATGATGATGATGAAGCACTGAACGGCGCCGACAAGTTTCAACACGCGCTGGTCATGGCTGGACGCTGCCATATAAAATGCCATTCAACTTGCTTCCTTTGTCAATGAACGGACCAGCGCTGACAAGCGCTGGTAAGCGCTTATAAGTTTCTAGCTTTCTTTCAGTATTTTTTTATCCACAACGAGGAAGCTCTTGGCATGTATCTCACCTGATGGTAAGTGACGATCAGGCCGAAGGTGGAAGCGAGCTTCACCCGGAATCCTCAACCACGGAGGAACTGGCTATCTTACCTCTAACTGCCGGAACACAACAATGCTGTTAACATTGTTGTTATGGCGACAGACTTAGGTAAGACGGTGGTAGCTAGCCAGGCGGTCTTAGATACATTTCCTCCTCTTACAAAAGTATACAATGATCACTACTTATTTACGATATTTAACAAACTGTAGCTACCACAATAGGTGCGCGTCATCGTGATGCAATGCATACGATGCCACGTCATATCTGACATTCAGGCGCTTTATGACGCTTCTGACATTTGCTGTATGTTTATAACTTGTTATGTAAGGCAGTGGGCTGGTGATCTTGTTAGGGAGGCCTTTTAATCCTGTTATTGTACACTAATATTATAAACAGATAAATTACTTTGTTTGGAGGAAGTAATGTTTGGAACTGCTGAAACGATTTCACCGCCTCTGTGGTCTAGTGGAAAGACTACCTGCTTTAGAAGTTCAGACTCAAAGGTCCCGGGTTCGATTCTCAGTGAAGGCAGATTCTCCAGTTCGGCTTGGTCGGTGGTAGGGCTTGTTCTAAGTCGGCCTGGCTAGCTACTACCGTCTTACCTAAGTCTGTCGCAATAACAACAATGTTAACAGCATTGTTGTGTTCTGGCAGTTGGACGTAAGATAGCCAGTTCCTCTGCAGTTGAGGATTACCAGTTGGTGGTAGCTAGCTAGACAGACTTAGATGGAACAAGCCCTACCACCAACCAATTACTTAATTATTTCGGAATACTTTTGCGGTTAAGTAATAGCGATACTAGGAAATTAGTTAATATAATTAACTTTATCTATACTTAGTACAAACTTTCCACGAATTTTGTTTCATATAAATAAACCACACTTACGCCCGTATTCACAAACGATGCTTGCTTAAGAGTAGGCGCACTGCGCACACCGTTGATTTTTCGAAGTTTAGTCGGGCAGCATCAGTATGGGCATGTATGGGAGTGCGCACACTACGCCGATTCGATTTGGCCTATTCTTCATACAATTTAAATCGGGGAACCAGACGCAGGTTAGCGTACCATCCCTATATTGTTGACATTCCACCAGCTCGCACTAAGCGTTTCGATGACTCTTTTATAATGCGAACAGCTAGGGACTGGAATTCGTTGCCTGCTGCTGTCTTTCCCGAAAACTATAATCTGGGCCTTTTCAAGGCGAGAGTGAATAGGCACTTACAGGGCAGATATGTACCATCCTAGACCGCATCCCACTTAACATCAGGTGCGATTGTGGTCAAATACCTGCCTTGTTATGCATAAAAAAAAAATCGGGCACAACTATCGGCCAACTAAAAATCAACGGTCATACTCGTATATACAGGGTGTTTGGTAAATGGGTATATGAGCCGACACTAGCCCATGTTAACATGGGCATATAAATGGTATGGTGAAGTCAGAAAATTGATATCTTCATTTTAATTATTTTATTTTTCATACAAATCGGATTTTATAAAATTAATTTTGTATGAAAATTAAAAAAAATAAAATGATGATATCAAATTTCTGACTTCACCATACCATTTATATGCCCATGTTAATATGGGCTAGTGTCGGCTCATATACCCATTTACCTAACACCCTGTATACTGTGATAGAGCTCTGTGATTGGTTCGTATGTCACCCTGTGCGTCTACGCGCACTGTGAGACCTCACAGTAATGTTTGTGAAAACGGGCGTTATTTATAATCGTAGCGTGAATACAAAATTGTTTACTCGTATTTTTTCCTGCGATAACAGTTAACTGTTTAATTTCTGAATTATGTAAATATTATACCGTTAACAAGTGCAACTAGGGACGCGACGATGTATCGATAAAATCAATGTCGATGTTTTGAAAAAAAAATCCTGAGCTACAAGAGGATGGTTTTATTCAGAACATTTTCAACTTTCAAATAATCATAGTGTATCACTTAATGACATTACAACCAGAATATTAAGCAATATGACTATTAAAAGTCTTAGGCTGGGTTACATCATCTTACTTTGACCGTAACTATAATGATAACCGCTGTATTTTGTATGGAGTTTGACAGATTTTTGACGTTTGTCAAAGTTAAAGTAAGATGGTGCAACCCAGCCTTAGATTACAAGAAACTATCTCAAACATAGTAAGTAAACATTTTTTAGGGTCACAAAACTACTTTTTCATCTTCTGTACACCAACAGCCTTACTAATAAAAAGTGAAATTCTTGTCAAACACTGTTTTAAAATGACATTTCCTTACTGAACGTCACTTTAAGACACTGTTCAACGAGCGAGTAAATTTTATTAGTAAGGGGGTTAATAATTATCGGTATGTCGATAAAAATACCGATTTAATTATCGATAAAAAAAACAAGTAACATCACTAGTGTGCAGTCATTGTGAACACAAAACAAAGCATCTAAATGGTAAGGTCAAATGACATTTAATGCTGGTTTCACCGGAAGTCAAGTTTCTTAGGACTTTTCGCGATCTTTGATGGGTGTTGCCAATCAGTTTGATTGAGGTTTTCAAACTTTCAAATCAAAAACATCTTTGTTTACTTGTCTTAAAGTTTGTTTTACTTTATTTTGGACTTCTTCCTAATCAAATCCTACTTCCTACTTAATATTATAAATGCGAAAGTTTGGATATCTGGATGTTTGTTACTCTTTCACGCAAAAATTACTGGACGAATTTTGATGAAACTTCACAGTATTATTGTTTATAACCCAGAATAACATATAGGCTATAATTTATGACGATCTGTGACAAACGAAATTTCACGCGGGTGAAGCCGCGGGCAAAAGCTAGTACTTTATGTAAAGCTTAACAATTTAGAACTTTATGTAGCCGTAATAAATGCGGTATTGAAACTACATTGTTTTTCTGTCTCTGTAAAAAGTAGCACCCACAACTTGATGACGTCATAGTAGGGTAACGGCACCAGTGGTCAGCCAGGAACCAGTGATCAGCCTATTGCGTTGTTTATTGGCCATAAATATCGCTGTAATCAAAATAACCAAAACACGCGCACTTAAATAGAAGCTCTGTTTCCTTATTGGTTCATGCATCACGCGATAGGAGCGGCAGGGGGTCAGGGGAGAGAAGTAAACACGTTCATACAGGTGCTGTCCGCCGACAAGAGCAGAAGTGTCATGTCCGCCATATTTTTTGTTTCACGTGGTGCTCTTTTGAAAGGTGAGAAATAACATATTTTAGTATGAAATGTGATTGTGTTTTATAGATAATAACTTTATACATTACTTACTGCATTTAATTTTATGAAATTTGATAAAAAATATTGTTTTTTTACTTAAAAATTTGAGGGGCTGACCATTGGATACTGATTTTTTATGAAAGATCCAATGGACAGCCCCCGGGGCTGATTACTGGGTTTTTCTATTTTTTTTTAACAGTAAAAGCAAAACGAGCCATTAAAACCGTTAAATTTATATTTACATATTTAGTGAGACAAGTATTTCCTAATTGTTAGAAAACCCAGTGGTCAGCCGCATTTCAAAATATTTTTTCAAGCGGCTGACCACTGGGTCTCAATGATCCAGTATTCAGCCACGATGTTATTGAAATAATATTTTAAGTATAAAATGCGAATGTTTGTGTGTAAATCTATAAGTAATACTTCATGTTAGTTAAGTTTTACCTGAAATAATGGTATAATGTGTATTCATATCCAAAAGTTATTATTGTTCACTTTTTTTTAGCTAAAACTGCCGAATGGCAAAAACTCGTTTCTTTTTAGAGATTAGAAGTGAAGAACCACAATACTAGTGGATTATAGATACATCAATAGGACATATTATATACCAATATCGTTGATTTTTTTTTTAAAGAAATATTGCTGTTTTTATGATAAGTAATAAGAAGTTCCTAGAAAATAAGAAGACACAAAGAGATTGCAATAGTATGTTTAAAATAATATTTGTATAATGTGCGATATACATTTTTTTGTGATAAGTGAATCGTTGCTATAAAAATGTGATTAATATCGTTGATTTTGATATAACATTGTTTATTTTGATCTCATTATTAGTTATACGTACTATAGGCTGAACACTGGGTTCAACAAGGCTGTTTATTGGTTTTTAGAGGCTGTTCACTGGGACACTGGGCCATTTTTTGTTTAAAATTAATTATATATTTTACTAAGAGAATTATTGTTTTTGATAAATGTTGATTCGAAACTACAATAAACAATAAATCCATACATGTTGTACGTTTTTTTATTCGACGATTGTTGTAGAAATGGCAATTGTCAAAACTTCAAAAAACTGTTATGAGGCTGACCACTGGTGCCGTTACCCTATACGTCGAACGATTAATATTCAATAAAAAATTGATACTGAGTCAATTAGAATTGTATGCCTTAGGGGATAATAATAGAACTTATTTTTGCTTTATTGTGAACTCAGACAGAGTTCGTAATAATAATACTAGTGTTGGGACTATATTAGTCGTTATTTATTTATTTATTTATTTAAACTTTTAGCACATAAAATGCACTGTAGCGGACTTAATGCCGGATGGCATTCTCTGCCAATAAACCACAGGTTAATAACCACGTTACTAGACGTTTGACATGATTAATGGGACCGATATCGTTATCGTGTTTAAGAAGGAATCATTCTTCAATGGGATATCGTCTTAAAGAAGGAAATCATTAAATATTAAGTACACATTTATGCAACCTACACTTTAGAAGATAATTGTGACTACCCAATAACTTTGCTATTATGTTACTTAATTAGATATGTATGTACAGACAGTACATCAAGCTAAAAACGTGGCATTTAATGCAGAACGAATAGGTGCTAATTTGCAACAAACATTTAGTCTTGACTGTTGACTACAAAAACTTAACGAATGCAAAGTCAAACACAAAGTCGATCGGTCAGTTTTTATAAGAAGAATTTTAATCGAATGTGTACTCTAAAACAATAGCAGTAAGAAATAAATGTCACAAAAATGTGTAACAAAAAAATTTAGCTTAAAGCTAGCTTAACCAGTTTTCTATGTTTATCTATGTATTTTTTTTTAATTCTTAACCCTCGATAATGATTTAAAGTTATGTTAAGAAATAAAGTGCCCTTACGTAATTTCGTACCAGTCTGTTGCTCGCTTCTTACTAAACTTAATAAAAACTATGGAAATTTATTATCCCTAACATGAGAAAATTAGAGGTACCCATATCGACTTTAGGCTAACTTAGTAGCTGTACCTTTAAAATGTACCCTTTAAATCTCTTATCGCCTAATGCACCGAAATTCATCAAAGTAGTTCAGACAAGAAAACATTATTTAGTAATGTAGCTCTTTGTCATGATGACAAATTCAAGTTATCTCCTTATTATCAACATCAACCTTATCTGATCGTAAACTGGGTCACTCCTTGCTGCGCACATCCTTATAAACTGAGAAACGACAATGTTTATAATGTGTCTGGTTTGTATGAACCCCCCGTATTACTGCTGTCAGTTTTGTATGGTGTACAATGAAGAGACCTACTCTACTTCGTTCATTCATTCAACTGAATTTTTAGTGTTGGCCGATTATGTTACAAAATTTCAATCGATACAGTATTTTTAGAAGACAGGGAAGAAATTGAAATGTGGCGGGTTACATCACTGCTCTAGCTCAACTCTAGCTATAGGTATTCTAGGTAGTATGACATTAATGTCTGTAATCATTTTAAAGCACCCGGCGGAGTCTGATTACTAACTTAGTACCTACTCGTACGTTTTTGTCAGGAAGTAAATAAGGCACTTGATACCAAGTAACTGATAAGCTTCTATTGAAATGTTTCTGTACAGGTTTACAGTGTAGCACACTTAAGGGATGACGTACGCCTCACTAGTCATTTGTAGGGGTTCGTACTCAGTTATTACTATCGCAACCCTATTATCAAAGTCTTTGTTTTCCGACTATTAACAAAGAAAAAATAGTTTTTATACCATATTAATGATTTTCACTAATTTTACCTCATTTTACGAGTCTTTCAGCGACTTGGCCCACTTTCAGCTAGGTGAAAATAATTTAGGTTGGGAATCGAAAAATTACCTTATCTACCTCAAATCTCAAAATTCCTAGCTTAAAAACTTAATGTAATTTATAAAATTATTACCATTTAACCTTGACACCAGTCAACTGTCAACGATCGTAAAAACAATGCCAAGTTTTGTTCACTAAATTGTAAATTTAAATTACAACCACGACTGCAACGACTCGATTCTTTATCTATGTCCCAACACAATTCCTATTGATAAAGGAAGTAAAACAATAGTTTACAAAAATGTTAACAATGTTTTAATGAGTGGTTTAGGCTGGCTCACTAATTGCACATTACTTAATTGATAATTAACCGTAATTGTTTATATCTGTTAGAGATATCTTTCATTATTTGCTCCAATAAACATTGTTGCGTATTCACCAACGCGTTGGTGAATCCCAACAAATGCCTACCTAATTATTTTTCAATATGGCCTCAAAATGTCCTGAAATACATCGACAGTACAGCAGACTTAATATTATTGTAAAAAAATACATACAGTCCAACATAGAACCTCCTTTTTTTAAGTAGGTTAAAAAATATACCTTTTAGAACAACATCAGATGATTCTGCCTCATGTGACGTAAGAAGTGTCTAGACGAGATTGTAATACATTTAATTTCAGGCTTAAATCTATTGTTCTTTCATGAATATACTGAATCTAACTTCCCTAGAATGTAATTCTACTGAATCGAATTCAAAACTAGATTCATTCATAGCCACAAGGGCTCATAGATTTCGTTCGATATACGATATCCCCAGTATTGTTGAATAGGAGGGTAAAATTACTGCCTGCAATTTGAAATACGTAGCAAAATCATCCCTCTCGCGAAATAAGGGCCAAATAAAGCGAGGAGGGTGGTTATTTTTAAAAGGGATGACTTATTTCTGGACCGAGCGATAAATACAATGACGGCTCTATAAATGTTTAATGAATTTACCTAATTAGTCAGGCCATTTAACGATCGTTAATGTGTTGTAATTTCCTTAAGATAAATAATGGTTTAAGCAACTATAATCAGTTGCTTAATAAGCATGATGAGCCAATTAATAAGTTAATTGGCGATACAGGCGTACTTTTTTCATTAAATCATGTCTCTGAGTTTTTATGGCAACTTTTACCAAAGAAAACTTTAACAACATCGGATATAATACATATTTATAGAAACGTTATCTGTGTGACTCATAAAGAAATAATGCCCAATGACGATGCCCAAAAAAACACCATGCTTGGGTCAGTTTTTGGGACTCATTGGTCTCAATATAAAAAAAATAACAATACCATAGTTCCAGTTACCATGGGCCCATTTATTGTCCCGAAGCAGTGGTAAGGTTAATACTGGGACGTGTAAAAGTGCTTTTTAAAAGCCTATTTGCAAAAATAAATGTGGTTTTTTTAGTTCGTATTTTTCAGATGAACGTGAAATCAACTGCCCATAACCTAGACCATGACCTCTCTTCAAATCCGTACACGGAAGTGACGTCACTCGTACCCTATTACTAACTTACTCACATTTAAGTAATGGTAGACAATGGAATTGTTTTTAGAAGTAATTTATTTAAATTGCACTTTTTGATATAGTTACAACACGTGCCCAAAACTTAAATAAATAAATATCTTCAACTAGTTAAGTAATATAGAGTACTAGTCATAGCTGAAAGATTTTTACATAGGTTTAACAAAATAAATGTAATTTGGGTTACCCGAACCATGACGCCATCTTGGCACTTTTTTTACACACAGAACCGGACACAGAGGCAGGGCAAACAGACCATTAATTTAAACAAAAAAACTTTACCTGACTCCCAACTGATTTGACTTCAAAATGCGTCAAAAAAAGCATCCATCTTGAATGTACAGATTTAAAAAAATACCATGCATTTATGATTCCTGGAGAAAAACTTTTAAACAAAGAAATCCCCTTGCTTTGTTTTTATATTCATATTTATTTAGTTATTCAGATTATTTACAGCATAATACAAAAACATGAATAAGGAACTTCATTCACATATTAATTTCATAAAAACTGGTACTTGCGTAAAAACTTTCATTAATACTAATTGAATGATGTTATTAATTTGATTAAAATAAATTAATAAATTACAACATTATCGGCCAAGTAGAGGTATACTGCATTAAAAATGAGGTAGGTCATGCACTCGTTACCGATATTTTTATCGGTTTTTAAAGTAGCCTTTCCCATCACTAAAACCAGTTCGAAGGGCCCAAACCAAATAAAAGTACCTACCTGCACAACCCGTTATGACCACGAAGATAAAGAAATCGCAAGGGCTTTGCACTTTAGAACCTTTTTATAGAACAAACAGCTGATTTCTATTCTCGACTCATCGAAAAAAAAACAATTCCAAACGATTACACACATCTCTATTTCAATTTTTTTTTATCGGAAGAAAATGCAACGACACACCTGCCAAATCAAAAAGTGCATTACAACGGTACATCACTGCACATCTTTTCGTCACCGCAAATTGGTCGCGTTATCAATAGAAAGTTTCTATGCCAGCAAGGTTAGTAACGCTAAATGAAGAGCGAACGATCACAGTGAAATTTAAACATATGGCAGGAAAATGTGTAGAATACTGCGTACCTTAATAAAGCAGCTAACTGTGTCGTCTACCTCCTTTGAATCACCTGCGCTATAATATTACACTCCGATAATCGTGTCTTTTTCGCTTCAAATGCATTATTACACTGAACAATGGAGTCCGGACAAGCGAAGCTGTCCAAATTGTATGTATTTTTCAACAATTTCACGTTATCGCGAAATCGAGCGACGTCCGATGACGAGCCGCCCAATTCAATGACTGGATGTCAGCTGGGCTAGACGCGCTCCCATTGGTACAATCGATTGAAATGATACTCGTGTAGGCAGCGCGCTCTTTCACACACGAACATCTCGCTCTAAACGAATCGACCTTGATAAGGTTTTATAGACAAATCACACCCTAAATTCACCAAATAAAGACCTATTTCACCATTTCTAGACTCAAACTTTCGTATTTTGATGTTATTTTGAAGCGAAAATGTACGGTTTCTTCAAATAGAATCATATGGGGAACAAAGCAATATGTCAACAAGTTCTTTGTGTGCGTGAGAGAACAGAGCAGCGATATATTGACATTCAAAAGCGTTGATTTCATTGGTCAGCGCACAGCTGTTTTTGACACGATGTTCGATAAACCCAATGTGTTTTACTGTAGGATTATAGGCTTTATGTCAAAGCTATAAGAACCAAAATAAAAGCCATTTTGCGATATTAGTTTATGTAACTAGTTCCAATGGAGTAATCTAGATGGCAGCGCATACACATCAACAACAAGTAAACGAGACAATTTCAGTGTAATTTCTTTATCACTTTATTGATATTAATTAAAGTTATTTATAATTCGTGTGTAAATCTTGTTCAACTCACCTCGCATGTAGGAAAAACATTAAAAAGACTTGCTACTGACTATTAGATGGTGTATTGGTTACTACCTTGTTACCATAGCAACGCCTTTGTTTGATCACAATAATACAGCCAAATAAAATAGATGTTGGTGAAATAAATATCTTACAAGGAACATCTTGCTTTAATTTTGCCAGGTTTTCTAAAATGTCAGAAAAGAGTGTGTTGTAAGATTTTACAGTACTATTTTATTTGTAGAATTTAAGCGTAAAGAATGGATTCCCTAGATCTTTTAGCTCGTGAAGATGAGTTCAAGAAACTCAATAAACAGTTGGAAAAGAAAACAGAAAGCCTTATGAAGGAAATCGAGCATGTTATGGTATGTTTTCATAAAATTTTCTGTGCACATATTTTTAACTGAATTAAACTAGTTTTTCCCATGGACTTTTTTTATAGGTCCATGGTTTTTCCAATAAAATCTCAATATCTTATTGATCAAAAAGGCCCTAGCTACCATCATAACTGTTTATAAAGAAAACTACCAAGTTTTTGTAGTTTTTTACTCACATTTAACATAATTTTCAAGAACAACATTAGTGCACAAAATTCCGAAGATTTCTTCTTAAAAATTATGTAAAAAGAATTAAAAGAAGTAACTGTCATACTCAATTCTTCATATTTAACGCTAATAATAGCTCAGAAGTTAATTTTTTACTCATTATTTTATAAT
Organism: Ostrinia furnacalis; assembly: GCF_004193835.3. NCBI lineage: Eukaryota > Metazoa > Arthropoda > Insecta > Lepidoptera > Crambidae > Ostrinia > Ostrinia furnacalis. Next base: position 831,576 of record NW_021131129.1, read on the forward strand.
TTACAGCAAAAACAAGATTTCTTCTCCGAATTCTCTCACAGTCTCTCTCTAACACCGAACTCCACACCTAAACGTCACCAATGTCACCCACCACCACCAGAACGAACAATCAATCCGATCAAACCTGCCATCGTCAAACGGAGGACGATCAAATCACCGAAGCACATCACGGTTGACGAAACAAAGAATGTCTCTGTAGAAATAAAAGAAGAAGTACGGAGGGTGGTATGTGATTGTTGTTTAAATAATAAGAAAGAGAAGAGAGACGATAGCAGTGAGTTTTTGCAAGCGTTTGTGTCAGTCGGTGTTCAAGAGAGGGTTTTCCCGCAGTCTTTCTTAAAAGGTAATACAGGGTCCTATATGTATAATGAATAAGTTATTTGTGTTGAAATTCTATAAATATAATTTTGGCTGTCAGTCCATTTTAACGTTCCCCCGGGACAAACTTGACCATCACTGGTTGTTTTTTTATTGGCGGTCTAGCTGTAGATCCTGGCTACACAGGAGTTGCAGTGGTGGGAACAAGAGGTGGGAAGGGAATAGTCCTGCCTCAGATGGGAATAGAACCCAGGACCTTTTGCTCACTTGATTGCTGTGACTGTTCAATTCCGAGGCACCAGCGGATATCAGTTTAGCAGTGGATATCCTGTGGCTTAAATGTTCCGAGAACATTTAAGCCACAGGATATCCACTGCTAAACATAGGCCTCTTAAATGATTTCCAGAATGGCCAGTTGGTAGCGGCCTGCATCCAGCGCCTTCCTGCTACCTTTATGAGGTAGCACTTTATGAGGTTGTCGGTCCATCTTGTGGGTGGACTTCCTATGGCTACCAGAATAGATTTTCTTGGCTTTTCAATAATATTTTAAACGATAAATCTTTTTCTTTTACAGATAATATTTCGGTGGAGAGTATTTGCAAGTTCCTGTCATCCAAAGTGAAGCTAATGCAAGATCAGATCGACAACTTACAAGATGCTATAGACAAGAAGGTTGTTGTTATCAAAAACTTGCATCACCTTAACTTTAACCGTAACTATAACTTTAACCGGAGTTTTCGTATGGAATTTGACGTTTGATATAGTTGAAGTAAGATGGTGCAACCCAGCCTTAATCTCCAGTCAGTGAATGCACATTACTTTAACCGTAACTATAACCGTAACCGGTGTTTTTCAGTTTCTTGTTGGCTGACATACTTTTGACATTTGTTAAAGTTAAATTAAGGTGATGTAAATTTATTTAAAACTTAAACGTAAAGTAAACGTAAAGCCATTCGGCATTCTCCTCCAGTTAATTTGAACAAGGAGTTATTGAAACTTTTGTATGATTATGTTCTCATGATTTCAGGCCATACAATGCAAAGCGCACCTCACACAAGTAGCAGAGTTAGAGGGAGAAAGGATGAGTCTGCTAAACAAGAACAATAACTTGCGGTCGAGCGCAGCCGACGCGAAAGCCAAGTGCATGGGGATGGAGAACAGACTAGCCGTGAGTGTTAATTACTATTACTTTAGTAACAGAATCCCACATGGGCGTACTCGGCTTCTGTAGTCTTACTTTTTCTCTCTCTCTTTCTTTCTGTTTGCCCCTTCCTATTTTTACCTTTCTTCCCCTTTTTTATCTTTCTGTCCCTCTCTCTTTCTCTCTCTCTGTCCCCCTTTCTTTTTCTTTCTATCCCTCTCTCTCTCTTTATTGCACTCTCTCTACCTTTCCCTCTTTGCCCCTCTCAAGTCTCCCCTTTTTCTTTCTCCCTCTCCTATACGCCCTATATCAAGAGTAGGCTCTTGAGGCAACATACGAGTAGGTAGGTAGTACCTACTAGGTACATACCTACATTATATCTGTGCCCTAAATTAGGCCCAGTAGTTTTGGTTATGGATACGGTTACGGATATTTGAATTATATTATACCGGTTTCGGTTACGGTTACGGTAATATTATAAATGCGAAAGTAACTCTGTCTGTCTGTCTCTCTTTCACGCCAAAACCACTGAACCGATTTTGATGAAATTTGGCACAGAGATAGTTTGAGTCCCGGGAAAGGACATAGGATAGTTTTTATCCCGGTTTTTGAAACAGGAACGCGCGTGATAATGTTTTTCTGTGAAAGACAAAATTGCACGCGGGCGAAGCCGCGGGCGGAAAGCTAGTTTCGGATATCCGAAAGTTTCGGTTACGGTTACGGATATCCATAACATCCCTGCTCTTTAAGCCCTTAACCAGCAAATTAATATTGAACAGGAAAAAGACCGGCTCTACAAAGCCCAAAGAAGCGAGTGTGACAAACTATCCAGAGAGGTTCAAAAACTGCGTAGTGACACCTCTGCCGCGGCCGCACGTCACGCCGCACAAAATGACGCGCTTGGAAGGACCACGCAGCAGTTGGAAGCGCTGAAAATGGAACACCAGGTAATTTCATCATTATCATCTTTCACTCACTCAAACTTGACCTTCACTGGTTGGGTTTATATTGGCGGTCAAGCTGTAGATCCTGGCTACACAGGAGTTGCAGCGGTGGGAACGAGAGGTGGGACTAGCCCAATTTCTCTAGCTCTCTCCTTTACTATATCTGCCTTCTGCCATACGTCGTATAAAAAAGCTACCTAGTGAAAGTCCTACACCAGGTAACCTTGTCATAACAATCTACTTTCTCTCTCTTTATCACTCTCAATCTTCCTATCTCTCTCTCCCCTTCCCTTTAAATTTATCCCCCCTTTGCCTCTAACTAACTCTAACTGCCCTCACCACAATGGAACACAGCTAAACTTATTTATTTATTATTATTTTTTATCCACAACGAGGAAGCTCTTGGCCTGTATCTCACCTGATGGTAAGTGATGATCAGGCCGAAGGTGGAAGCGAGCTTCACCCGGAATCCTCAACCACGGAGGAACTGGCTATCTTACCTCTAACTGCCGGAACACAACAATGCTGTTAACATTGTTGTTATGGCGACAGACTTAGGTAAAATGGTGGTAGCTAGCCAGGCGGACTTAGAACAAGCCCTACCATCAACCAAACCGAACAGAAACATCTGCCCCCACTGGGAATCGAACCCGGGACCTCTGCGTCTGAAGCAGGTGGTCCCCCTCTCTCCCTCCCTCTCTCTTCCTCCCCTCCCCCTCCCTCCCTCTTTCTCTCCCCTCCCTGTCTCTCTCCCCCTCCCTCTCTCTCTCCCCCTATATCTCTCACACTTTATTAAAAGCGCTCCCCCTTTAATCTCTCCCACTTTCCCCCCTCTCTTTGCCTCTCCCTATTTCTTCTCACTCTCCTAAAATCCTAGCTGTCGGATACTTGGAACTTGCCTCTCTTAAGTATTCTTTCTTCACCAGGCTTTCCGCGACTCCACCCGCAGTCTCGCAGCGTCGCACCAAAGCGCCATCTCATCTCTGGAATCGAAACTGAAGTGTCTCAAAAGCGACATAGACAAGAAGAACGCTCTCATAGATACACTGAGGAAACACAACGCGTTGCTTAGTACAGAGGCTGCGTTGAGGGCTTTAGAGAAGGACTATTCGAACTTTTTGAACCAAGACTTGTGAATAAAGTGTTTTTGATGATAACCTCAAGTTTTGTTGTTTATAATTACCTATTTCATAAGTTTGATAGGCTTAAGATTGAACTAAGATTCGCTCATCATCATCAGGTCATTAGTCTCTCCCTTCCCCTATATCTCCCTCTCTCTCTCTCTCTCTTTCTCTCGCCATTCCCCCTCTCTCTGTCTCCCATCCATGCCCTCATAAACATGCTAAGGAAAAAATGCCTTCCTTGCCGGGGCATGATGTTTACTTACATACTCGTCCCCTTTGGCTTCGCTCAACTGGGTCTCAGTCTGTCGCAGTACTTAAAATTTAGGGTCAAGTTACGAATTTCATAAGAATTCGGCTGTCAGCTGCCAATGTAAAAGTATAGACTAACAAAATCTCTCCAACTGTTTTGAAGATTAGCTGGAACAAACATAACTAGGTACGTACTGTACTAAACCAATACAAGTACCGGATTGTTACTTCGATTTATTTGTAAGTAAATCTTAAATAACATACAGACAAATTACTATAGGCTACTATAGGCTTTGACCAACTACATTGTATCTATGCAATTTATATATTTGTAAGCTGTTTGTTTTCTGAATAAAACAAAATAAAATAAAATAATAAAATTAGATTATTTTATTTGTATGTACAAATAACAGCACAAGTTTAATACTGTAGCAACTTATGTAATAGTAATAGAAACGATTTTCCAACAAAACCGTATAGTCTAACTAAAGCTGTCATAGTACACTAAGGCCGGAATTCACGGACCGCTTGAATCAGTCAGGGTCGACAGCTTCAAGCTGCGACTGCACAGTGAACTGATGCAGAGTTCTATGGACGCACATACACGAACCGCTCGAGCAGTTGCAACTGATTTCATTCCACGGCGCGCGCGCTTGCGATTTGTTGACCAGTTAATACCAACTGCTCGAGCAGTTATCACTGGCAGCTTCAAGCTGTTGACTCTTGACTGCAAGAGCGGTCCGTGTATGTTGATCACTGACTAACTGCTCGAGCTGTCCGTGTATGGCGGGCCTTAGTAGAACGATCTCAATAAGATCTAAGCATGAATCATTGGCATTCAAGCTGCGTCGATTCTATAGTTTCTAAGAAACCTCGTCATCAGAATTTACGATTAAATATTTATACAATCTGGCTGACCTTTTAGGGTGACCATCAGTTTTTGTTGACCAAGTCCATTTTAAGAACATAATAATGACTTCACAAATAAGTACCTACGTGGGAGTCTGCGAATAATATGATTGTCGTTTTAAATAAAGAAACATTTAGTTTTTGGAGTGGACTTTGACTAAATATATTTATAGCCTGACCAGGAACATAAAAACCCTGGCATAGAGGCGCGTCAATTGCATTTGATAGTGCAACACTGGGTACAGTCGTACCTGTATTAAATTAATAGGCTAACTTTATGTATCAGGATTCAGGATTATGGGCTAATTTAATATTTTCATAAATTAACAAAAAATATTTATAAAACAGGTAAACTGGTTTAAATAAATTTAATGAAACCATCAATCGAGCAAGTAAGATTTTATTATTATTCATCAATAATCAAATTCTAAACTTGAATATTCAACTACAATGTCTGCTCATGAACGCTTCAAACTCGGTACTTCTTTCCCAATTCTATAAAATTCAACACTTACAAAGTTACAAAAAACTTTAAAATAGGTAGTTGAAACAAACCACAGCTAATTTTCATAATTGACTGTACTATACGATAAACATGTCAGTCAATTTGACAACCTTTGTCGGAAACATTATTCAAAGAAAATATTGTCCGAACCCTTAGTATTTCTCTTCGACAAATACTTTAACACATTGTGAACCACTTTTCTTTCACGACTATAAAAATATTTTAGCAATTTAATTCACAAAATCTATTGCGCACATTTAAAATAAAGTTTGTTTACACTTTGACAACAATAGACTGACATGTAAGGTGACATGTCAATGAAGTTTTCAGTTACTGTTGCCATTAAAAGAAATTAGTACCATTAATTTTCCGCAACATGGCGAGGGTTTTTATGTTCCTGGTCAGGCTATAGTTTCGACAGTGTCTACGTTTGTGTCAATCAAATAACGTCCACTGTTGGTCTGTCTTATCTTAGTTTTGGTAAAGCTAAAAAATTGTTACCTTTACCCGAGTACTAGGTTACACCTAGGCTTGTGGAAACGCATCTAGGCAAAGACTATTTTTTCATATCTAAGTTTGTCATAATATGTTTCTTTCTTGCCTTAAGTTTGGTGTATGACATTGTCTGTCTCCCCAGTCCCCAACCGCTTGGTCACCCTACTCAGACCTCAGATAGCATCAAAGCTGACCTCACTATCAACTGAGACTCACTTTTGATCGCACGCATTGTTACAATACTTATTAAGTAACTTTAAATAATAATATTCTGGTGTAATTTACAAGTGTTACTAAAAACCTGTGGTTTTTTGATACAACTTAGGTAAGTAAGTAACTTTAGCTAAGTACCTATCTATTGGCACAGGTATTAATTAGATACCCACTTATTTATTTATTTATCTAACTACATAGAAATTACAGTTGCAAAAGTAATAATAGATATTTAAATATAGACATCTTTTTCTTTGTTCTTAATACAAATTGCCAACATAGCTACATACGAGTGTATTATCCTATTTATTTGTTTGTTTATTTATTTATTACTTAGTGGAAATAAATATTTCAATTTAGCTGCAATATAACAAGGGTAGGTATAATATAACAACTCCCGTAGGTATGTGATTATACACAATAGATCGGAGAAGACAATCATGTTTCGATCACAATTAAAATACGTGTTATTTTTATCATATAAGGAAAATATTACGTATAACGATTAGGTACTGTATTTAAAGAAACATCTTACCTACTTACTACTCGTAGATATTGAATGTCAAATGTTATGTTGATAATAAAAATCGTTCGTTCGTTCGTTCGTTTCAGCCGAAAGACGTCCACTGCTGGACAAAGGCCTCCCCCAAGGATTTCCACAAAGACCGGTCCTGCGCCGCTTGCATCCAGGTACTTCCCGCGACCTTTACCAGATCGTCGGTCCACCTAGTGGGAGGCCTGCCCACAATAAAAATCACCTAAGTTAATTTACGATTTCTTATTAAGTAAGTAATTTAGTTATGTGGCATCTAAGAGAAGCATCTCTACATTGTTTTACAAAACGTAATAGACTGGAGAGAATGCCATTTATGTCATTAAGTTCGCCCTTGGTACTCTGATACTGTGAGCAATAAAGTTTAAAATAAACAAATTGAAATTCAAAACGCTCATTTAATTTTCAGTAAAAACTATTCAAAACATGAAGACCCTGCTTTTGCTGCTCATCATCACGCTGACTTCATACTATGTCGTAAGTACTTATTACTTATTGAAAACACATGACTAAATAAGTAAATAACTAATTTTTTCACCGAGGATTTATATTAAATGGGCACACAGACGTCCACTGCTGAACATAGGCCTCCCCCAATGATTTCCATGTTGCCCGGTTGGTAGCGGCCTGCGTCCAGCGCCTTCCTGCTACCTTAATGACGTCGTCGGTCCACCTTGTGTAAGGTAGGTAGGTAGGTACACGGCTTCCACCACCACTCGTTCCCCCCGATGTAGCCCAACTCCTGTGTAGCCAGGATCTACAGCTTGACCGTCAATAAAACCAACCAATTGAGGTGAGGATATCCATAAACGAACTAAAGTCGCCGACATAGCCCGACGGATTAGCAAGCTGAAGTGGCAATGGCCAGGGCACATAGTACGCAGAAATGTCGGCCGATGGGGCAGCAAGGTTCTGGAGTGGAGGCCAAGGTGGACCGACGACATCATAAAGGTAGCAGGAAGGCGCTGGACGCAGGCCGCTACCAATCGATCAACATGGAAATCATTGGGGCGGCCTATGTTCAGCAGTGGGCGTCCTATTGCTGAAATGATGATGAAGTCTGTCCGAGGGATTATTATTTAGGATTTAGTAAACTCTCCTATTTTGTTCTAAATACCTACCCTTGTTAAAAATAATTAAATTAAAAGATAAAAATGTTTGGGATGCGTAACTGCCTAGCTCGCATAAATATTTATAACTATGTAGGTATTTTGAAAACCTGTAAACCTTTGAAAAAGAGGCTGACAATAGTGTCTGAGTTTCTTGCTCTGTTTCTTCTCAGCACTGGCCCATTTATTGTCCTGAAGCAGTGGTAGGGTTAATACTGGGACGTGTAAAAGTGCTTCTTTAAAGCCTACTTACAGAAATAAATGAGTTTTACTGAGTTTTTTTTACTGTGATGCTCTACAGGCTGCAGAACACTTGCTGGTGGGAGACATCAGCCACGCAGAGCTGGCTTCCAGCGAAGCAGTGCAGTACAACGCCATCCCTTTCAAGAAACGAGTCAAATACTACTTCTACACGCAGCCGGATAACCGGAAGATCCGGGTAAGTCAAGAGTGCAAGGTAAAGGTTCAACCAAACCATCGCAATCAGTAGAAATCAGTAGGATTGCCATCGCCGTTGCCATCGTCCACGCGGGCTGCACACGTTGGTTTGGCCGAACATGCTTCAACCACACATCATTGTCCCGATAGTTGTCTCGGCAAACGGGCTAATAGCGAAGAGCTTCGACCAACATCTAAAGAAGCTCTCGCTGGATGGTTGGCTCAAGGGTCAGATGCAAAAGGCGGTGATCCTCAGCACGGCACGCATTATCCGGAGGTTCCTCAGCCTGTGACCCTGACCACCGGTAGCTTGGGCCCTGCTCCGCTGCCAGCGCGTTAACTATTTTTAAGATTTTTGTTTTTATAATGTATTTTTATTTTTTGATAATTACATTGTAAAAATAAAAAATTAAAAATAAGAAAGAAAAATGAACAAAGAAATAATAATAAAAGGACCGGGCCACTTTTGACCCGTGAGCTCCAAAGCGTACAAAAATAATAATAATAATATATTTCTTTTTTGCACAAAACTTTTACAATTGTAGTAACACAATAAAAATATAAATATAAATAGTGCATTGCTGAAGGAGATTGCTGTAAAAGTGCTTTTTTGAAGCCTACTTACAGAAATAAATGAGTTTTACTGAGTTTTTACACAAAGTTTAAAAAATATACAGAGGTTTCCAAACTAGGCCAAGCCTGTATCTTGGAAAACCAATAAAATTAAGTGTGTAACTTGCAGAGAAAAGGAAATCCAGTACAACAATGCAATTTCTGGTGCAAAAGAAACATCATGAGTAGGTAAGTAGCCTAAAAACATCAATGTAACAGGTTTTTGATCATTTATGTCATTGGCTAATGGCGATCTGCACGTGTTGGTGTGGTTGAACTTAGGTAGCTTTGTTCACCCAGGGGAACAAAGTGGATTTTTTAGTACCCTCATTTCACCTCGGAACCATTTCACCCATTTTCATTGTCTAGTCTTGACACAGACGCCGTTGGACTATGTTAAGTTAAGTGGACATTATCTGAACTTTGTTAAGTCTTGTTTGAATAGTGTAATTGGTACTACCGTTCTATTCATGAATAAATAAATAAATAAATCATCTCAAACATAATATAACTTCTTTAAGCTTCGGTACATACGCATTCCCGAGTTAGGTACAAGGTAAGCAAGGTTCTGAATATGCCAAGTGTAGCGTGAGACGTCTGCCCATAAGGTAGAGACACCTTTTATAGATTGCAGGAAACAAACCGGCCAACCTGGAAATTATTAGGGGAGGCCTAAATGTTCATGTGGCTGAAATCACTTAGATGGTTGGCAGTCCACAACAGTACGTTTCTCTAGAAACTTCCGGCCCCGTACAACCAAACTGTGGAATGGACTGTCGTCTGCGGTGTTTCCGGACGGATACGACCTGCAAGCTTTCAAGAGGAGAGCGTCTCTTCACCTCAAAGGCCGGCAACGCACCTGTAACGCCCCTGGGTCTGCGGGTGTCTATGGGCGACGGTAATCACTTACCATCAGGTGATCCGTCTGCTCGTTTGCCTCCTGTCACATAAAAAAAATCAAGGCCGTCTTTAACCTACTAGCCCTGGGCACATCAGGATCAAGGGGGGCCCTTATCATCTGAAAAAAGGTCTTTTAATTGAGCAGAGTCGTCCCCCTCGGTCTCGCACGGGGCCCTGAACATGTGCTCAATATACCCAGTGAAAAAGAAGGGCCTGGCTGAATTGATTAAATGATGATGGTCAACCTTTTTGCTCCGTTAATCGGTTGAGAAATTAGATTTTGCTTTATCTACAGATGCTGGTAACTCTTAAAGGTCTTCCGTTTAGAAATCATAGTCATATTTGTTACTTTTTTTTTAGCTAATTAAGGTAAACGGCTACTAGTTCGTGATAGTACGTAAGTTTTTTTTCTAGCTCAAATAATAAGCAAATGGAATATTATTTATAAAAATTCTTCATTACTACAAAAACTCTATTATATGTATAAGCTATCTAAAAAACCAAGTACCAACATTGTGGCGCCAAAAATGAGAGCAATACGAAGTTTCAAACTCTCAGAGAGCCAAAAACAGCCGTGCGGCGTGCAAAGGTTGCTCTCATCGTAAGGTTAGCGCTCCAACTTCTTAAGCTTATAAAAAGGCGAAGGAACGTCCATTTAAATAAAACTTGTAATAGTGATTTCATGTATTCCTTGACAATTGATTTGGCTTAGAAAAAAGTTATATGAAAACGTAGAATTCCTTTAAAATTGCGATTAATTGACTCACGAAATAGCGTATATTATTTTTCGGGTGTCCCCTATTTCGTGACACTACCGATTCAAGGATATTATGGACAACATTTTGATGCTTGGTTTTTAAATAATTACGTATTTATGATAATTTAAATGTAAGTTATGAAACAAATAATGCATTTATTTAAGTTTCTCATGACCTAAATTCGGTATATGTTTCGTTCACTAGAATTTATATGCCATGAGTTTGAAGTTCACATATATGACCAATTTTAAGATAAATTAGCATAAGTAGTACCAGCATAATTTTGGTTTTATTTCGATTTGTTTTATTTATCTTTGTTTATTTGTATTGTATATGGGTTAGATAATAGTTAATTGACACATTTTGACAATAATCCATGAATTTTACTTGGGGAATTTAGAATAATCAGTATCACGAAACAAGGAACAGTATTATTGCTACTTTTTTCCAAGTTCGTGATACATAAATGTATGGTGTTGGATACTTTTATGACACATACCATCAAAGAAATCGACATATTTCTTAGTTTTGTAATACTTACCTACCTAAGAAATTAATTATTTACTTACTTTTTATTATGAGTCATTGGCATATCTGGGGTTATTTTCAGGGGGGGGGGGCTACCCTCACTTGAAACAGCTCCAGGGGTGGGATTATGGAGAGAAGGGGTGGGTTACAAATCTAAANAATACTTACCTACCTAAGAAATTAATTATTTACTTACTTTTTATTATGAGTCATTGGCATATCTGGGGTTATTTTCAGGGGGGGGGGCTACCCTCACTTGAAACAGCTCCAGGGGTGGGATTATGGAGAGAAGGGGTGGGTTACAAATCTAAATTTTATGGGTACGAAGGGGGGGGGGAGGGTTAAGTTCCCCCCCCCCTACATTTCTAATGGTTATATAAATATTTTCACATACTGTTAGAAATAACAAATCAAAATATTATACTAGACTCGCATTATTTCTTATGAATATTTCAGGTAAGTAATATCGTCAATTTCACATAATTATTTTATTCTAAACTTTTATTATCGTTTTTAAATTTATTAAACACTTAATCATTATTAAAATATCCTAACTGGATGCATAAAACGTTATCCCGAAATAGGGGACATGAGTTCACGAACTTAGAAACAGAGCAAAATTTTCTCACGAAACAGGATCCAAACAAGAGGTCCGCAGAACAATTAATATAAAAAGAAGTTCAAACTATATAACTATAAATTATGTATTAACTTACTGTCAAAAGACCAAAGTTTAGCATACAAAAGCTTTTATACTGATATCATGCTTGGTTATTTTTAAATAAAATGTTAAAGTCGTAAGAGCCTTAATATACCGAAGTAGGGGGCACTTACCTTAGATACTCAACGGCTGTAGGTGCAACACAACGGCAGTGTCAACAGGACTAGCGTGTGTCTCGGATTTACTGAGCTTTTTTTTTGGCACGAATGTTGTATGTACCTATGTGCCTTTTTACTATGTTCCTCTGAATTTCGTTGGGGGTCCAATGACAGTTAAACTTTCCCCCGGGATAAACTTTCTTGACCTTCACTGGTTGGGTTTTTTTGGCGGTCTAGCTACACAGGAGTTGCAGTGATGGAAACGAGAGGTGGGAATAGTCCCGTGTCTTTTCTTTACTTTCTTCAAGCCAAACTAAAGATTGTCTTTCTTTCATTATTCCAGGGCATCCAGGCCATAGACAACCTGCACAGCAAGGCGTCCATGAACATTACAGCAGGCGGAGTGGGCCAGGCCTTCGTCAACTTGCGGATGAAGAGCGAGCGAGGCTCGGGCCTGGACTACAACATCGGGATCTACGTCGAGCCATTTAATAGATTCTAGACAAAACATACTTACTGTGTTTTATTTACCATATTACCTCTACCATGGGTGATGGGTTGCATCTGTAGATGAAAATAGAGACTGTAAAGGACTGTCTCTACCATTGATATTCGCACAGCTCACTTCTGTAACTGCATCTATGAAAAATTGACCCAAGACCGCTCTGGCAGCTGATTCGATTCTCACCTGAAGCAATTTAGACGAAGAGTGAAAGAGGCAGCAACTGTAACTATAGGACTATAGGTTTAGTGCTTAACTGCATAGTGGAGCAGTGCAGAAGAGGTATCGTGTGATGTCAGAGCTCTCTAAGCACGTCATATGAAGCAGTCTGTAATTACTAATTTCGTTCATTTTTTACGTCACAAAAACACACCCTTCCGTAATACTTCACTACCGCAGGAACCCAAGTATTCAGTTAATGCACTTTACCTGTAGTATCGGATAATTCGATAGTGATTAACTATCAGTTTGCCATCGATAATCAGCATTCGTTGCCCTAACTAAACCATAATAATAATGAGTATTGTATACCTAAACTATGTTCGCTAAACCAAGTGCCGACTGTAAGACAGAAGCTTAAGATGTTTCTGGACCAGGGGATTTTTGCTATCTCTTCAACCAAATGGCAAACAAGGAAAATCTCGGTACATTCGAACTGCGGGATGTCCCGATCCCGAAGTTCATTCTGTACCAGATGCAAACGACATACTTATCACAATATTAAGTTATCATTCAGGCACGACAGCGAGTTTTAAACATTGTGTTATAATTTATTTAATTTAAAGAAGTAAAAGTATTTTACTCCGAATCTGGTAAGTGCACATTGTTATGTTTTAAACCATGCCATTCAAACACGTTTCATTAGTATGAATTGAAACTAGAGTAAGACCTTTATTTATTTATTGAAAACTTGAAAAAAAATTATAGTCTCAAGTGGAAATCGAACTCACGACCTTTCGCTTGCCGAGCGATTGCTCTGATCGCTGAGCTATGGAGACATCAATAAAGGTAAACTAGCGTTGTAGGTTCGATTTCCTCCAGAAGTGATTTTTTTTTAAGAATTGTATTGGTATTCCCCAAATTACTCAGCTAACTATGATCATCACATAATTAAATGAATATTCTGCTTGTTAAAAGTGTGTATTGTACTGTGTTACGAGTAATCTCACCACAAAATATGTATTAAAATCTTATTTGAAAAAAAACTGCGTAATCCCCTTAATACTTAATTAACCCACACGAAGAAGAATTTCATTATTTTTCGAAATATTTTCAGCCAAAACCATGAATCCCACCCTCCTCCTCATCATATCACAGCTCTGGCTCGCCAGCTCCTACGACCTGATCGTGGGGACTCCACAGACCGGGTACATGGTGAAGGAAGACGTGCTGAACTACAGCTACTTCCCCTTCATATCGCTAGTAGCGAAGACAGTGGCGCCAACTTGTGAGCGCTAAAGTGGTAGGAGGACTATCGTATTTGCACTCATCAAGATGGCGCCACTGTAGAGTAAGGTCCTGTCAATCGCCAGTGGTGCCAACTGTTAAGTATAAAAACGATAGCCCTCATTATAGTAACACAATAAAAATATAAATATAAATAGTGCATTGCTGAAGGAGACACAAAGTAAATATACAGAGGTTTCCAAACTAGGCCAAGCCTGTATCTTGGAAAACCAATAAAATTAAGTGTGTAACTTGCAGAGAAAAGAAAAACCAGTACAACAATGCAATTTCTGGTGCAAAAGAAACATCATGAGTAGGTAGCCTAAAAACATCAATCGATCATTTATGTCATTGGCTAATGGCGATCTGCACGTGTTGGTGTGGTTGAACTTAGGTATCTTTGTTCACCCAGGGGAACAAAGTGGATTTTTTAGTACCCTCATTTCACCTCGGAACCATTTCACCCATTTTCATTGTCTAGTCTTGACACAGACGCCGTTGGACTATGTTAAGTTAAGTGGACATTATCTGAACTTAGTTTTGTCTTGTTTGAATAGTGTAATTGGTACTACCGTTCTATTCATGAATAAATAAATAAATAAATCATCTCAAACATAATATAACTTCTTTAAGCTTCGCTACATATTACACATTCACGAGTTAGGTAGGTATACAAGGTAAGCAAGGTTCTGAATATGCCAAGTGCAGCGTGAGACGTCTGCCCACAAGGTAGAGACACCTTTTATAGATTGCAGGAAACAAACCGGCCTTTTTAGGGGATTATTAGGGGAGGCCTAAATGTTCATGAGGCTGAAATCACTTAGATGGTTGGCAGTCCACAACAGTACGTTTCTCTAGAAATTTCCGGCCCCGTACAACCAAACTGTGGAATGGACTGTCGTCTGCGGTGTTTCCGGACGGATACGACCTGCAAGCTTTCAAGAGGAGAGCGTCTCTTCACCTCAAAGGCCGGCAACGCACCTGTAACGCCCCTGGGTCTGCGGGTGTCTATGGGCGACGGTAATCACTTACCATCAGGTGATCCGACTGCTCGTTTGCCTCCTGTCACATAAAAAAAAATCAAGGCCGTCTTTAACCTACTAGCCCTGGGCACGTCAGTATCAAGGGGGTCCTTATCATCTGAAAAAAGGTCTTTTAATTGAGCAGAGTCGTCCCCCTCGGTCTCGCACGGGGCCCTGAACACGTGCTCAATATGCCCAGTGAAAAAGAAGGGCCTGGCTGAATTGATTAAATGATGATGGTCAACCTTTTTGCTCCGTTAATCGATTGAGAAATTAGATGTCACAGATTTTGCTTTATCTACGGATGCTGGTAACTGTTAAAGGTCTTCTATTTATTAGCCATAGTCATATTTGTTAGCTTTTTTAGATAATTAGATGCTCAACGGCTGTAGGCTACCGCTGAAAATCAGTGTCAGCTGACACATCTCGATTTACTGAGCTTTTTTTGGCACAAATGTTGTACCTATTTACGAGCGGGTGCCTTTTTGCCCCTTTTGTCTGTCTATCTTTTTTTCTGATTAATTTCGTTGCGGGTCCAATGACAGTTAAACTTTCCCCCGGGATAAACTTGACCTTCACTGGTTGGGTTATCGGCGGTCAAGCTCTAGATCCTGGCTACACAGGAGTAGCAGCAATGAAAACGAGAGGTGGGAATAGTCCCGTGTCTTTTTTCTTTATTTTCTTCAAGACAAACTAAAGATTGTCTTTCCTTCATTATTCCAGGGCATCCAGGCCATAGACAACCTGCACAGCAAGGCATCCATGAACATTACAGCAGGCGGCGTGGGCCAGGCCTTCGTCAACTTGCGGATGAAGAGCGAGCGAGGCTCGGGCCTGGACTACAACATTGGGATCTACGTCGAACCCTTCAATAGATTCTAGACAAAACATACTTACTGTGTTTTATTTATCATACCTATACCATGGGTGATGGGTTGCATCTGTAGATGAAAATAGAGACTGTAAAGGACTGTCTCTACCATTGATACTCGTAGTATAGCTCACTTCTGTAACTGCATCGATGCAAAATTGACCCAAGACCGCTCTGGCAGCTGATTCGATTCCCACCTGAAGCAATTTAGATGAAGAGTGAAAGAGGCAGCAACTGTAACTATAGGACTATAGGTTTAGTGCTTAACTGCATAGTGGAGCAGTGCAGAAGAGGTATCGTGTGATGTCAGAGCTCTCTAAGCACGTCATATGAAGCAGTCTGTAATTTGAATTTCGTTCATTTTTTACGTCACAAAAACACACCCTTCAGCAATACTTCACTACCGCAGGAACCCAAGTATTCAGTTATGCGCTTTACCAGTAGTATCGGATAATTCGATAGTGATAAACTATCAGTTTGCCATCGATAATCAGCATTCGTTGCCCTAACTAAACCATAATAATAATGAGTATTGTATACCTAAACTATGTTCGCTAAACCAAGTGCCGACTGTAAGACAGAAGCTTAAGATGTTTCTGGGCCAGGGGATTTTTGCTATCTCTTGAACTAAATGAGAAGCAAATAAGGAAAATCTCGGTACATTCGAACTGCGGGATGTCCCGATCCCGAAGTTCATTCTGTACCAGATGCAAACGACATACTTATCACAATATTCAGTTATCATTCAGGCAAGACAGCGAGTTTTAAACATTCTGTGTTATAATTTATTTAATTTAAAACTAGCTTTCCGCCCGCGGCTTCGCCCGCGTGGAATTTTGTCTGTCACAGAAAAACTTTATCGCGCGCGTCCCTGTTTCAAAAACCGGGATAAAAACTATCCTATGTTCTTTCCCGGGACTCAAACTATCTCTATGCCAAATTTCATCAAAATCGGTTGCGAGGTTTAAGCGGGAAAGCGTAACAGACAGACAGACAGACAGACAGACAGAGTTACTTTCGCATTTATAATATTAGTTGGGATATTGGGATTGGGATTAGTAAAAGTATTTTACTCCGAATCTGGTAAGTGCACATTGTTATGTTTTAAACCATGCCGTTCAAACACGTTTCATTAGTATGAATTGAAACTAGAGTAAGACCTATTTATTGAAAACTTGAAAAAAATCATAGTCTCAAATGGAAATCGAACTCACGACCTTTCGCTAGCCGAGCGACTGCTCTGATCGCTGAGCTATGGAGACATAATTAAAGGTATACTAGCGTTGTAGGTTCGATTTCCTCCAGAAGTGATTTTTTTTTAAGAATTGTATTGGTATTCCCCAAATTACTCAGCTAACTATGATCATCACATAATTAGGGGAAAGTAGTACGAGTTGATCCCCTGGGGTAAGATGATCTTTCGCGATTGTGCTGAAACCACTAACGTCATTTAGTTTCTTTCACTGGTAAAACATAGCTCTGGACACATCCCCGCCTCAGTCAAATCGTAATGGTGGCGTGAGCGATACATCGAATTTGACGAGAAAAAAGAAAAATTGTGTACTTCTGATCTAAAATAGGCATGACTTTGAGCTTATGTTACTTTTATTCAAACAATGTTAAATGTAATTACTGTTGTCGTTAGGCTTTCTATTATGTTTAATTTTAATATTTTGGCCATAAAAACGTAGCCGCGTACTTGTAGATTATTTTAGCAAATATTTAACAAAAAGTGGGACTTGGGTCAAGATGATCCCTTCCTATATGTACGAGATGATCCCTGGGAATTAAAACAAAAAAGTCAATGGAGTAGGTAAAGGGAAGTGAAATAAAAAAAAGAGAACTTCATATAACTCACCTGAGTCTGAAGGAGATGATACTGAGTGGCTGTACTGAACAGAAAAGTTTTCAAGCGATACCAAGGGTGAAGGATGGATAAAATGTTATGCATGTGGAAAATGGGGCCATAAAGCATGTGCTGGGGTAGAGGGTGATGAAGCAGGTGAATTTATTTGTGATATATTCAACACAGCTCCAGCCAAAAAGCGTTTCAATTATTTAAACGCTTTTTAGCAGGTACTAAGAAAGAATCAGTTATTTTCGTTATTTAATTCGTAAATGTTTTTCTTTTCTAACTTTTTAACGATTTGTTCGCATAATTAGGTACTCCGAAAGGAATATAACCAGAAAAGAATAGATCATAGAACAGAATCATAGGGATCATCTTACCCCTACCTGGGGGATCATCTTACCCACAGGGGTGTACAAGATGATCACTTTGTAAGGTTTTGCAAAAAATGAAATATTTTAATGAAACCTCAATTAATTTCTGGTTTCGAGTATAAGGAAAGTTGGATAGATAAATATACTAGTAGTAATCGTCTTTATTTTTGGTTTACCTTGAAAAATATGTATTTTACAGCGATTCCCGCTTAAGGGGATCATCTCGTACTACTTTCCCCTAAATGAATATTCTGCTTGTTAAAAGTGTGTACTGTACTGTGTTACGAGTAATCTCACCACAAAATATTTTATGCTTAAGTTTAAAATCTTATTTGCAAAAAAAACTCCGTAATCACCTTAATAATTACTACACACGAAGAAGAATTTCATTATTTTCCGAAATATTTTCAGCAAAAACTATGAAGTCTACCCTCCTCCTCATCATATCACAGCTCTGGCTCGCCAGCTCCTACGACCTGATCGTGGGGACTCCACAGACCGGGTACATGGTTAAGGAAGATGTGCTGAACTACAGCTACTTCCCCTTCATGGTCAGAGTCAAGCAGTACGCTTACTCTGGGCCGGAGTATCAGAAAATTGTGGTGAGTTAGAAACACAAAAGGGCTTCTGTCAGATGTTTTCTGTGTATAATCTAAAGTTCACAAACATAAATGCTAGCTCTTTATCTTTCTCCAAGCCAATAATAGATCAGATATTTTATTTCAAGTCACATAAATTACTGAGAAGATACAGTCTATTTAGCTTTCTCTATTTAAAGGCAAAGGCCAAAATTCCTTTTGCTATAAATAAATTCCATAATTTATATTCCAGTTAGCCTTTAAACATTGTTGAAAAACTTTAAAAAATCTTATGTCTAAGATTGGAATCGAACCCAAGACTCTTCGGTCTAACCAACGCGTGCAGCCCGCGTGCGCGTTGGCGATGGCGATGGCGATCAATGTGTTAAGATCTGATTGCCATCCAGGTGCTTCACCAGACTAACACCTGGTAAAACACCTGGATGCGGGCAGCGCAATACCAGTCGTTGCGGAAATTCTTGAGGGAGGTTTTTGTCCAGCAGAAGACGTCATTTGGCTGAGACCTACTAACGAACACCTTAAACTGTCTTCTCTATCCCCAGGGTATAGAAGTGCTGGACAACCTCCATAGCAGGGCATCAGCGACCATCACAGCAGGTGGACTTGATCATTCGTTCGTCAACATCAGGATGCAGAGCGAGCGAGGCACCGGCCTGGAGTACGATGTGAGGATATTCGTTAAGAATCAATTCTCTTAACAAACTATATACCTTCTGAGTATTCATTAAGTACTAATTTTATTTGTATGATTGTGCAGAAATACTGATTTAATAAATTGCGTTATCAAAGAAATGAATCTGTTTATTATTTGACCCATACCGCCTACAGCCTACGCTATCACCCAAACCCAACGCTAGCGTCGAACTCCTCCTGACTAGGGGTCCAGTCCAGTGTCAGTTTAACTACCCGTGGAACTAAGTAACTTGGCTCCGTTAAGGATTAGTAGCTTAAAAAAAGCGGAGATCTTAGAAACATTACTCATAATAAACAACGAATGGAATTAGAGATAAGATTAACTGAAATAAATGACTAATAAGCAACTGCACTCAGGAGGGTTTGATGAGTGCTGATGACAACGCCACTCTTGTGGCGGAGTTTTGGGCTGACACTGTGTAGGTTTGTTGTCGACACGAAAAGAAGAAGAATGACTAAACTTTTACAAAATAGGTAGTCGTCGGTGTTAAGGGCAACGTAGCCCTATAACCATAATGGTCCCTTTAATAATGAATTTAATTTCTTTCATAGACAATCTCGAAACTTCTTACAGCGCTCATCACTCAAAATATTTAGAAGTAGAAAAATGACGCATGTCATTATGAAAACAATCGAATCACGCGAATTTCAGTGATTCAGTGACATTGTGAGAGAATTTATTGTGTTTGTTATGTTTAGGTTTATTTTGTGGTATCATGCTTGGTTTGGAGTACTTAATACATAGCAAATGTTATTTTTCAATTTTTTATGGTAAGTCCCTCAATATTTCCTTACAACTACAAATACAAATCTTCATACTTGTCAACAGTCAATAAGGTACCAAAACGATTGGTTTTCCTTGCTGAAACCCTGAAAATACTGTTAATATTCCTACTTAATGTCTTATTTATTTTGTACAACTTGTGACAACATCAGCAAGATTGTCAAAGTGTCACTGGTGTTTGATGATGACTTTGTTAATTAAATAAAGCTAAGCACACACCATCTTACTATTATTATATTAATCCGTTACACGATAAGATGAATATTTTTGATGTTCCCTTAAATGCCCTTTAGTTGCTGAAATGATACTGTCACCAGAATTTTACATAGATGTGTTCTTTCTCTCACCGCAATAAGTACTAATTCATTTTTGTTTTCCAGTTTATTTTATCTGATGGTGCTAATTAATAGCCACACTATATCTAAAAACATAGCATACTACGATACGGTTGATGACATAGTCGACAGCGTCCACGATTTGGAATACAGAAGAGAATACAAGCCGAAACATGATAGATTCCACCGTTACTACAGAAAAGAAGAAAGAGAAGATGCACCCAAAGCACAGAAGAAAGAAGAACCAAAACAGAGCACAGCGGGTAAGCTGGTGTCTGACTCGATCGAGGTAACCAAACTGGCAAAAATAGGGAAGCCGTTACCAAAAACAACGAAACGATTAGGATTCTGGCATAAGTTCAGATTCAAAGGGAATGATAAGAAGAATAAAGCATACAAAACGGAATACGATGTGTACAAAAGGAAAGCCATGCCTCGGTCCAGTTATCGCCAAAAACAATATTTCCAATCACGTCATAGAGACAGAGATTCTAAATCGGAAGATACTACAGATGGTATTCAAAGGAGAATAACTCATAGTATTCATAGAGACAGACAGACTAACGTAGAAAAACGGAAGAGAAGTATAGCAAATACCACCACAACTGACAAGAGCATTAGTACAAGGGCATCATCAATTTTTAGCCCAATCAGCGCTAAAACTACATCACTATTAAAATTGGCCAAAATCAAAACATACGAACCGTTCCACAGTAAAGACAATCTTACTAAATCTTTGACGGCGTTAACGACAAAAATTAATGATCTGAAAAAAGAATACGGATTGAAATTAAAAAATACCGATACTTATCCAACTCACGTTACACAAAGTATGTTAAAAAACATCTCTACTGTGTCTTCGACTGTTTTAACTACTACTCAAAGCACTACTGAAGATGTAGACTTCCTCGGAACAGCTCAGATTGAAGCTTTACTGAATGACATTAAAGTCAAAGCTGTACAAATGGTGGCAGAACAAAGCCCCGCTATAACAGACATTATTACAAACACCGTTACTGAAACTACATTTGGGGCAGACCCCATACTGACACACATCAGTACACCTGGCTATGCTCTCAGTACGTATATTTCTATTGACAGTGACGGCGTTTTCAGTAAACGAACTGCTTCTCCTAGTACAGCAGGACCAAAAGCAAATGATACTGTAGTGATATCGAATACAGAACCTACACATATAATTGGTACTAGATCTATCAATGAAGACGTCTATACCATAGCTCAAACTATTGAAGATATGCTGCAAAGGGAATTGAAGAAAGTCATCAAAAAAGTTAAAGGGAAAGTGTCGCCTCAACTGAACGAAGAAATAGACCATGCCAAAACTACAATCAAGAAGGAAACGGATAAGGCACTTAAAAAGATGACACAAAGTAATAGTAAACAAGCGCCTACAGCTGTAACCTCGCCAATGTCAACACCTAAAGCGAAAACTAAAGCTAGGCATAGCACCAAAAAGAAAGGAAATCCAGGAAAGCAAGTGCGGCGCACGCCAAATCGTAGCAAAACTGAGAAAAAGAAAACTAGTTCAGCATCGACGTCATCCACATTCGATGATTACGTCATGCTAACGTTATTTGAGCAAATCCTATCTAAAACCCACCAAGATAACGTCATGAAGATGCTGACTACTCCACCAACCATCGCCTCGCAAGTCCGGGACTATTTTAAGCTACACAAAAGAACGCCTCAGCCTTTAGCTCGAGTTAGTCTGAAGGAAAACATACACAAATTGTATGACGATGTAATACTGCCTGATGATTTGCAAGATTATGGTTCGAAAACAACGAATCCATATAACGATAATATCCCCACTGAATCTTCAAGCGACGATACAAGCTACGAAGGCTTGAGCAACAAAATATCTTACAACGACTACGTAAACGGGTACAAGCACTATTTGAAGTTCCAAAAAGAGCAGGCCAACCAGAATTTTTCTAACCTCGTCCGGTACCAAGCGCATAGACATCATAACGTAGACGATATTGGAAAGTTTATACTGAACAAAATACCACAGCTACCCACTGGGTCTCGGAAAAAGAGATTCTCAGACGATGACGTCATGGAAGATCAGGATATTTCCACCAAAAGCGACGATTCCTGGTTCAAGAAGCATTTTTACTTGTTCATTGATAATGGCCCACCAAGAAAGTTTCACACTTCTCAAACTGTGGAGTTAAAATCACCAATTACCGATCTTGGCTCATCTGGTACTGAAAGCCCGATTACTCCACGTCCTAAGAATAAAGGTGTCACTGAAAACGCGGAAAGTTCTGGAGAAAGCAATAAGTCTAATAAAGATGAGTCGGGCGAAGTGAACCTGGAACAGCTGTCAAAGGCTTTGGATGATCGGAAATCTAAAGAATTCACGAGTATCATGCCTGGACAAGGTACGTTTAATCACTTTGATGGATTAACAATGATGATATTTATGTCCATTGCATTCATTGAAATTAGAAAAACTGATACATAACTTTAACAAACAAAATATAATGAGTCATGTTACTTGAATAAATAAATTATATTATTATTATTATTATAACCGGATGTAAAAAATATTTTTAGATTGTTTATTTTATTTCAGGTGACAAAATGAATGATGAAGAAATGGAGGGGCAGAATAAAGGGAAAAATCAAGATTACGATATATTCAGAGGTTTCGGTGCCATAGGTCTCGTAGATAGATTTTTCAAAGGCAAAGGAAGACGAACTTCTAAACATAACGCAAAATTTAATAGAGATAACACTGAACAGCTATATGATGTAGATAGAGAGAAGAGGAATCCAAAAACAAACATTGAGAATACCCATAATTTGTATGCTTCATCAATAAACACCCGCCGATCTACATTGCCAAATGTAATAGAGACTAGAAACAAAAATTACGGTTACGTTGATGTCAATTTAATTCCAAGACCAACTGCAATAGTCAAATTACGAGATAATAATCAGAAAAAAAGCAAACTAAAGAAGTTTTTTAACAAATTTCGATTTCGCAAACGAAACAAGCATAACGAAAAAAAGAAACCTACGAGAGCCAAAAGAGAATATTATAGCTACAGAGTGCAAAGATTCAACCCTTTGAAGAAACTGAAGGATTTGTTCAAAGTGAAACAGATAGATAGACCAAGTCAAAGCCCCGATAACGAAATGCCAGATTATGAAATGATGACATCACATATTGATACATTCAAACCAATCAAGTACGATAAAGTCATGAGCCTTGAAGAAATAAAGGGACAAATACCAAATATCACCGAAGAAATGTCGCAGATTCATCAAAATGGGCCCGCAAAAGCAGCTGCAAAGCCATCAGTAGAACAATCGATTGAAGCCCCTATTGCAAGCCACATTGCATCTCCTGAAAATATGTACGACTTCTCTTCTTTATCTAATGTTTCAACCCCAAGTCTCTCAGATTTTTCTGGTGAGTCCTTTACTTGAGAATTCTGTTTTGGTGTTTCAAATTTCAGTGCTATAGTAATGCTACGATGTTCTATATTTTTTAGGTTCACTTAAAACTTCGACAAGAAAATCTCCCAAGCTAAAACCCCACATGAATAAACCGAACACGTTCAAACATTATCAAGAGCCTTACTCTGGTTTAGATATGTCGGAAATAACTTATGATCCAGCCACAAATAAATTGGAAACTCATTACGGAGCGACGACACCATCACTGGATGATATTAGAAGCGAAATTGACAGTTTACAAATGAAACTATCTGTACCCGAAGAAAAGCATGAAGAATCAACTTCGTCCCACAGTTTGCCAACTTTGCCAACTTTGCCTACTACTAGATTCTCTAATAACTTTTCAGCCAAGAAAATTTTCGTACCTGCTCATATACAAACAGTTTCAATACAACCCAAAGTCAAAGCAAAAGCTGATCCGAAAGACATAAAAATACAGACAAAACTGACTAGAATAGCAAAGTTTCCGCTAACGCACTTTTCCCACGATCACAATAATAAAATGAACCCTGTTATTGATATACCACAAATTTGGGAACAAGCCAAAGAAGATAGAACTTCTAATGAGAAGACATTTACTGACGTTAGTCAACAGAAACGAATAAAAAAGTCTGCGAACGCTTACGTTACCGTACACGCTAGATTACCCACGCAGAATTTCAACGATTTCGGCAAACCAGACAATTATAAACCTTACCCTGATTATTTCAATGATTTATTAATGTGGCATGGAGATTTGCTAAACGCAGACAAACTTACTAGTCCACAATGGGAAAATATACTTGAAAGTCTCAAGCAAGATTCCGAGGTTACCACTTTGAGTATGATGGATATGCAGAGAGAGCTGATGCAAATGAAGGACTACTTGAAAATTGATGAGTCTATGAAAAGAGTCACACCCAAGTTAAAGAAAGCAAAACTAGCAATGAAAGTCAAGAAGGACAAAACTCGTAATACTAACAATAATAAAAAGACGCAGAATATAATCAAAACTGTAGCTCTAAAAGATAATACAGTAGCTAAAGGCAAGGATATAATCATTCAAGGACAAGCTAAATATCTCCATGTCATAAAACAACCAGAGTCCGATTCTGAAAAGTATATCAAAGCTTCTGATTTACTAAAGGATTTGAACAAAATATACTTCAAGTCGCCTGCAATCAAATATAATATAGAAGACAAAATTCACGATACGAAGAGAAACGGAGAATTCTGGATAGAAAATATTAGTAAATATTTATTTTCATCTTTGATGCTAAAAGAACAAATAATAATTATATTGTTTTGCTGTCTAATGGTTTTCTATAACAATGTAATCTATTATTTACAGAGCCTAAAAATAAAAATACTAGAGATCAAGATGGTTCTTCAGTTCTGTTTTTGGACACAACTCTACTAGCTTACGATGATGGAGCTGACTTCCTCACAGAACGTCCGAAACATAAGAAAATGTGTAAGTGCCTTTTTATATTATGTTCCTGACATTTGTTTATGTATTATTTAACTCTTATCTTTCTCAACAGCTAAAAATTCGTTGGTTTCTGCTAAGCCACAGCACACACAAGCTGCGGTAAGTGATCCTACTCCATATTTATCAATGTCTTCAAACACTGATATCATTTCAAGTAATACAATTATTGTTGTAGTCAAAACCGGTGGCTAAAACGAACCCATCACCGCTCCAATACTTCAGCACACCTCTGCCAATGAGAATGAACGATTTCGAGAAGTTCCTCAAAGAAAACCAACTAGATGTCCAATCAGTCACCACCCCTCTCGTTGGGATGCCACAGTTTGTCGTTAATAAATCGCCCAAAAAAGTAACGGAGTGGAAGAAAAGCCATACGAAAAGTAATAAACCAGTCTTGAAAGATAAAGCAAAGCTAGAGAAGCCAGCTCATCTGACAACAATATACCCTATCGGTGTCCTGTACAATAATAAAGTAGCCAGTGAGAGTAAATCGTATGATGAATTTACAATAAAAAATATTTATGCTGAGAAATCTAAAAACACTGACGATAAACAGAAGCGAAAGAGATTCAGTGAATTGCGTAACGAACGGTTCTTTACATTCGAACCGTTCCGCAAGATGTCCAAAGTTGAAAAAGTGAAGAAGAAAATCAAATTTTTCGACAAGAAAGCTACACCTTCCACCACTCAATATCCAGATGTGCATTACACGGTTATTGCTCCTCATAATGATGATGACATGCAGAGCGATGTTGAATTAACAATCATTAACATGAACGATATCGATCGAGGTTACAACAACAACAAGCAGTGTAAATGTAAGCCGGATGAGAAAAGAAGAACTGAGATCCCAACACACGCAACTACAAAGCATTTTACTGATAAAAAGCATTCCAAAACAAAAACAACTAAAGCTTCTAATGATGCAGCCAACCACGCCTTTGTGCAGAAAATACACAACAATTTACTTTACAATCAAAAGCACAAAGACAAGAATGAAAAGATACCAAAAACGTCAGTTCTTGATACTACTCCGAATTTTGAAAACAATGTCATCACAGATGATATTTCCACAACAACCTTCCATCCTATGATTGACCATGAGTTATTCAAGAACTTGAATGCTAAAAATCCTCCAAAAAGAGTGAGGATAAGCAGCCATAGCTACAAATATGATATCATTTACAACAACGAACCGAAACGAATGGACAAACATTTTAATCAAGCTTGTGAGTTTATTTTTGGTTGCATAATAACACCTATTACAGCTAGATTAACACTAAAATATTTATTTATTTTAATTTTTAATTACAGATAAACACGGTGACTACAAATTAACTCCCGTAACCGATTATAATGTAAATGATCAATATCAGTCTCCATATGACAGTGAGTAAGTTATGATTTGAATTCTGTATTGTATAATACTGTCTGTCAGTTTCTCTGAAGAAATGATGTATCTTGAGATGGCTAATTTCACTAACAAAAATCAATCTACCACAAAATAAATAGCGATGATGAGGAAAATCTTCAATGATTTTGAAACTTTTCTTATGTGAAATGAACAATTTTCGCCGTTTTATGGTAGATTGACTTGGTGATACATTTCGAAACAATCCAAAATAAAGATTGAATTGTTTTCAATAAATATGTTTTACCAACGTCTTCTAAGAAAATTTTCAGCTCCAAAATAGCCTTACCCAAACCATCCGTACGTCCGACAGAATCCGCGAAATTGTTAAAGTAATAAGAGCAGTTGAAGCTGTAGAAAACTGCACTAGACCAAACGTGATAATAAAGATTGATCTGCCCACTTACTATATGCCAGACACAGGGCCTACAGAAAAATTCGAAATACCCACCACACCAAAGACTGTATGGAATGAATTCGTAATGAAATACCTGTCGGGTTTAGCTCTGATAGAATTGTTGAATAAGTTCGGAATTTTAAAAGCGTTTGAGGATAAAATTGACGTTTCGGATGGAGTGGATAAAGCTGTTAATGCGAGTAAAGTTTTTAGCATCTCCGACCACACTGACGTTGAGAAGGAGCTGAATTGGCGGATGAAATCACGAAGGAGGCGTCAAGGTAATTATTTACAACCATTTTAAGCTGTTATTAGTCCAACAAGTCTTCAGTACACTGATAGATTACCTATTACACGAATCCATATAACTTTCTGTCCAAATTCTAGTAAAGAAACTTAATGCAAATCCGTAAAATTTAATCATTAACTACGATATTTCTATGTTTTTCAGTGAGCGGTCAATTGGGATCCACTAAATCATATAATTACGAAGGATTAGAAACGATGATGCCTAATTGGAGAGAGAAGAGACGCTTAAAGCTATTTTCAAGTAACAAATCATTACGTTATGAATGTACTGTCAATGAAACTACGTTCCTGGCTAACTTAAAATGTTATAAATTTCAGATATAAAAGGGAAACTAAGAACGCTTCTGAGTAAAAAGTCCAAGACAACATCTACTCCTCTAAAAGCTAAATCACCGAGCAAAGAAGGTAGGCGAAGAATTTTCCTCCCATCATCTTAATTTTCATCCTGTCCTCTAAATATAGTGCGTAGCGCTAGACCTAAAGGAACACAGTTCTAAGTTTGTTTCCGAAAGTTAACTTGAAATCTAATTTTGTAGAAAAACATACAACTGCAGGCAGATTTGAAGAACACAAACCGAAAAGACAGAAAAAGGACGATGACATAAAGGGAGATGGCATGAGCACGGTTGAAGATGGCTTCAGCGTTGACTACACCTTTGACATCGACAGGGTTGTCGAAAGGGTGATTGTCTGAGTTGCTTTTAATAGAATTTGACTGAAATTCGATGGTAATTAGTTGCTTATTCTTTTGCAGGCTACAGCCAATAGTGCGACGACAAGAAAATTGACGGCGATGACTAAAGATAACACAGTGAAAGCACATGACGATATGCTGTTCAGTGATGCTGACGTAAGATAATTTGTTTTATTCATAATAATGAAACAAGCTGGTTTTGTACTTCCAGTGATAGTAAGAGATATAAAATCGAAATCGTTTTTGCAGATACCGTACCTACCGCCGATGACAAGTGAAGATATACCCCCATTGAAAGATAATTACACATCTGTAAGTTCTGGAAAACTAAACAAAGAAGTAAGTGTTTCGAAATATATGTCGTTTTCACGGTGCTACATAACCGCAACAATTTTCAGCAGGAACATTATTTTCAGACAACGCCGATAACTACAGCAAAAACCACAACAGCGAAAAGCCATCCTCTAAGTTCTTTGCCTATTCCCGCTAAAGCAAAAGAGAAAGCACATTCAAAACACAACGAAGAAATATACTTTGAACCTTCGATTTATGACAATAAGGTAAAAATTTATAATTTAGAAAACCTAGAGTTTATCACTCTCAAAAATGAAATTGCTGACGTCATTTAATTGCAGATATACTACGAGCCAGGCACTAGCACCACAAAATCTAGTTTATTGATTAAAGAGACACTGAAAGCCAAAGGGACTCCAAAATTACAAACGAAACCCACAGAAACGAAACTTGAGAAACGCGATATTCAACCAGCAGGAAAGTTTACAGCAAAAGATGTCGCTGCACTTGAAGTCATTGTAGATTTAGTCAAAAACACAGTCAATTACGAAGAACGTGATGCTCTGCAAGAATTTACAGAGAACTATTACCACAATCATCCTTCTGCAGCAACAACAACTACCCCAGTTCCAAAGTCTACGCAAGGCTCAAACTCCATTCAAGTTCATATTGCCATACCCTATAATCTTCAAGTAGACAAGAAGAGATCTCTAGACTCTTTCAAAGTGAGACGAGTCTTCGCAGCGAAGATGTTTTCTCCAGTAGACTTGGAGTACCAAGTCCAGGCTTTCGAAGAAACTAGGCCAACTACAGCAGCAACGGAACCTGAAGATTTGATGACGCCAAAGATGTACTTGCTTATAGATGCAAACGGGTCGATAGCTAAAGGAAATTTTTCGCTAAAACCTTTGCCAGGCAATATAGATTTATCTAAAGTGAGAATCAGACAAGTGGCTACAACTAAAGCATTTGCGACGCAGAAAGCAGAAACTACGAGTGGCAAAGCCATTGGCAGAGTCACTCTCAGCAAAGACTTCGTAGCTGCTGTGAATAAACATTTAGTGCAACTTTACGAGAATTTGACTGCAATAAACGAGTCTATATCAAGACACAATGTCAAAATTAGGGAGACCAATATGTTCAGTGGTCCATCTAAAACTTCAGGAGTCAAAACAAACTATAGACGTCACATAAACTGGGACACAGTCAAGAAATATTTCGGACATGACAGAGTTTGTAATTGCAAGTGCAAAGCTAATAGGACAATGTGTAGAGCGTGCGCTGCTAGCGATGCAGTTATTTCAGAGTTGATTTTCGAATTTGAAAATTTGGCGAAGTATATGAACGATCATTGTACTGAAATACAGACATTCTTCTGGATGAATCCCAGTGGAGGCAAAAAACTGAGAGATACAGTTCACAAAGTAGACCAAACTTTGCATGATTACTTCAAAAGGGTCCGGGGCAAGTGCCAAGGGCGCACCTGCAAAACCTTTTCGACTTGTATAGACAAGCGTAGTTTTGTCAAAAAGAAGAAAATGCCCAAAAAATATATTGGCGACCCTTTGATCGCAGATTTGCAATGCGTAGCTAACGATATTGAAATTGCTTCAAAATTAGGCATTTGTTACAATAACAATTTCATAGAAAGGGGCGAAACATTGATCAATACTATTGGAAATTGTATCAGAGACGTTTCAAAGCGAGAAGAACCAAATCCAACTGCTACTAGTCCTACAGCCACTACTAATACTGTATCTTTAAAGAAGCAGATAAAAAATGTATATTCCCTGGACAACATAAACGTGAATATCATTTGCAAACCGGAATCAAGAGTAGCCATTGCTTCATCCACTGCATTTACTCCAAATACTGAGGCTTCATTAGTTACAGCAGGCCTCAATTTTATGGAAAGCCCGTATCTCTACGATTATGACACCGATTCTGTTAAATACACAAAGAGGAAAAGCTTCCGAAACTTTTTTGGTAATAAAAAAATCGGGAAGAAAATGAATCATATTTTTACATACTACGTCACTAAAGATACTACACCACCTATGAGGTTTAAGAAAAGACAAATAACTGGACAAATCGAGTCTCCATTAGTTTCTGATTCAGGTGGAACGTTTTGGCAAGATTACATGAAAGGCAACTCTTTGCCTCAGAAGTTTACGAGTGAAATGGTTGAAGAAACTGTAAATGATGATCATACCTTATATCCCAAAGACCATGGTGAATTAGAAGCAAAAAAATCAATGTCCGTAGCAAAGTGGCTTAGCATACTGAGAACAACTGCTAATCTTTATCCAAAGAAACATGTTTTCCAACGCGATGTGAATACCACAGACTATGCATCGGTTGACACTTTGTCTCACAACATCAATGAGCTCTTTAAAATATTCCACAACATGACAGACCTTAAAGAAATAGAAGACATGTCTACACGAACTATGGAATTATTAGAAAAACATACAACGCCCAAACCGAAGAAAAACAAGACAAAAACGACGACGAAGATTTACAATATTATAAAATCAAAGCTGAATTTCAAGCATAAACCTAATGCTCCAAAGACTGTGATAAATGTTCCTAAAACTCCCAAAATGTCTTCGACAGTAGGAAGCAGTGAAGATAATGTCGTTATTCCAGTACCAGATAATACTCAGTCATTACAGACCACGACTACAGAACTTCCCAGCACTACAACTGAAACTACAATAAGGACTACAAGAACTACTACTGCAAAAAGTACTACAACAACTACAGAACCAGCAACGTTAAAATCTTCAAAGGCTAAAGAAGAATCAACTCAAACAAGTCACAAAGAACAGGAGTCAACTCAATCTGTATCCCCTAAAGAAGAATCCACAACTTTTACTGAATCTAGAGAGGACGCAAATTTTAAAGAAACTAATGATGTCACCGAAAAATCTACAGCAAGTTTCTTACATAAACTTAAAGTGGCTACTCTAGACTTCTTCCACAAAAAAGCTAACGAGTTCCGAAAGACAACCGCTATCACGGACAGCACTGAAGAAATAAGGAAATCAAGATCTTCAGTCACGGAGAGTAGTAAACTTAAAACAACTAAGAATAAAATCGAAAAACCCAAAGCACATAAAGTGGAGGCCAGTAAAAATTTAGATTCGCAATCAACAACAGACAATAATCCAACAATACTCATAATAAATGAATATGACACCGAAATGGAGCCCAATTTTGGGATGAATTCACCTGAAGGCTATAATTTAGATTTTGAAAGAATGTCTTCAAGTACAGATAACTTTATGCATGACAATTCACGCAGTTTATTACTGACTATACTAAATTATGAAGCGAAGAAACTGAATAGTGAACTGAGAAGAATAAAGAAGGATAATGATGAAATGAAAAGCAATGATTCAAGGAACAGCAAAAGGGGAATATTCAGACTCTTTATTAGCACTGAAAGGTTAGTAAGAAAACGTTACCTCATCATCATCATCAGATAATTTAGTATCCACTGTAGGAGTACGACCCTCTAATTTTACCATAGGTAAATGGAGGATTTGGCCTGCATTCCCCACGCTAGCCAAGGGAAGGCCTGATGTCCCTTCACGGGAAGAATGGGGTGGTCTTGTTGTACTCTAAATGAATCATAAATTCTTTTTTTAAATCGCTTGTTTGACTTACTTGTAAGTTACTGGAAAAAAGATTAATTCTAATCATAAAAATATTTCTACAGCACCATCAAGACATCAAGAAACTCGGAAAGCGACTATGACATCATAAGAACCCTCAAGGATTTAGAGCTGCCGACTCCTAAAGGGCTGGAGGAGAGTAAGGGTTCTGGTCTGCTACAGAAGATTGCCAACAAGTTTGGAGTGAGGGTAGTTCCAAACACACTTAGTGAAAAGGTGATTAATTTCTTAAATTCTATGAGGAATATGGGAAGTTGAAGGAAAGCAAGCAAAGATAGGACTCAATACTTTACTTAACTTGTAACATAGATTCAATAATAGGCCAATAAAAAGTAGAACAGCTAGCCCCCAAGCAATTTCAACGTTACTTCAGTAGCCTAGTTTGATAAACTTTGTCCTTTCAAAGGCAGCCAAAAGTCGCGTTCACGAAGCTACCACCGCCGCAGAGCACCACGCCTCCACCACGAAAGCAGTCCACAACGACAAAACAGAAGGAAAAGCAGCCACAGATGAAGGGAAACACAAGCAAACCTAAAGGTAAAATAGACGAATGTTTATAAGTGTAGCACTTAAATCAAGTGCGTGAGGTTGGGAGCGGCACGGGAGGGGTGACATTGACATACACTCAGCATCAAATAAATCGCACCTCCCGCGACAAGCACTTTTCAAACGTATGCATCCCCACTTCCCATCAACATTGGTACCATTTGAAAACCTAGTGACTTATGGTCCTATGTCCCCTAGATGGGGCAGAGGGCGTCCACAACAGTCCTCCATCGCGTTCGGTCTTGAGCTTCTCGCTTGATCTCGCTCCAGGTCTTGCCGATCTTCTTCGCCTCGTCCGCTACAGTGCGCCGCCAAGTTTGCCTGGGTCGACCACGTTTGCGTTTTCCTTGGGGATTCCAATCCAGAGCCTGCTTAGGGATGTGATTGGGGTCCCTTCGGAGAGTGTGGCCAATCCAGTTCCACTTGCGGCGCTTGATCTGCTGGCCGATCGGAATTCTTCCACGGAAAACCTAGTACTAAACTTCATTTCATTAAAGGAAAGGTTTTTACCCCAAAAATGTGTCTTTAGAAGGATCCAGAGTCACTTCTTCAAAAAATAGGTAGTTACGCTTGAGCCAACTTTTATGGCTATAACGGCCGAATACTGAAACACTACTCAAATCTGTCACTCAGCTGACGGGCTCCTAAATTTAAGTATCCTTCAATTTTAAATGGTATTCTCAAACGCCACTCAACGGATTTGAAGCCGTGATCAGCTAAGCAGCTCTCAAATGTTTACATAATGGCAACATTTACCAAAAAAAGTATGTTTTCATTTACACAAATGATAACTTTACGTTTTTTATCCATTACACGCAGCATCGTTTGGTTATGTATTGTCTTTTATGGAAATATTACTCAATCAACTTAACATACAACAGTTTATTTTTAGTTTCTATTATACATAAATCTCGTTTTAACATATAAAAAAATTAATGCTTGCATTTTTATAAAATTTAATTAAAAAAATAATTTTAAAGGTGATACTTTTTATTGTTGAAATCTATTAAGTGGCGATCGTGGACCGAAACGTAACCACAATTGACATTTATCATTGTTGACAGAGCATCAAATTGACAAATCAACAACTCTTGGAAATGCTACTATGCGATGTCCCCATATTATTCCTCAGAAATAAGCATGTTTATGTAAAGCGATTTCATAGCACAGCTATTTTGGTTGTTACTTTGTGCACTATACGATGCACAGTTGGCTGTTCGATGTGGAAGATATCACCTAGTACACGTTCATAACTTCCCGTTGCGTAGAACAGTAGGGTTCGGGGAAAGTAGTACGAGTTGATCCCCTGGGGTAAGATGATCTTTCGCGATTGTGCTGAAACCACTAACGTCATATAGTTTCTTTCACTGCTAAAACATAGCTCTGGACACATCCCCGCCTCAGTCAAATCGCAATGGTGGCGTGAGCGATACATCGAATTTGACGAGAAAAAAGAAAAATTGTGTACTTCTGATCTAAAATAGGCATGACTTTGAGCTTATGTTACTTTTATTCAAACAATGTTAAATGTAATTACTGTTGTCGTTAGGCTTTCTATTATGTTTAATTTTAATATTTTGGCCATAAAAACGTAGCCGCGTACTTGTAGATTATTTTAGCAAATATTTAACAAAAAGTGGGCCTTGGGTCAAGATGATCCCTTCCTATATGTACGAGATGATCCCTGGGAATTAAAACAAAAAAGTCAATGGAGTAGGTAAAGGGAAGTGAAATAAAAGAAAGAGAACTTCATATAACTCACCTGAGTCTGAAGGAGATGATACTGAGTGGCTGTACTGAACAGAAAAGTTTTCAAGCGATACCAAGGGTGAAGGATGGATAAAATGTTATGCATGTGGAAAATGGGGCCATAAAGCATGTGCTGGGGTAGAGGGTGATGAAGCAGGTGAATTTATTTGTGATATATTCAACACAGCTCCAGCCAAAAAGCGTTTCAATTATTTAAACGCTTTTTAGCAGGTACTAAGAAAGAATCAGTTATTTTCGTTATTTAATTCGTAAATGTTTTTCTTTTCTAACTTTTTAACGATTTCTCGAAAGAAATGATAACGATGACACACATTATTTACCACTATTTAGGTCGATTTAGGTATAAGAATAGGATTTAAGATACCGCGCAAGCACTCTCAAATTTAACAGCTGCTTAAGACGATTTGACAGTTGTTTGAGTGATGCTTAGCGTTGAATGGCGTTTCAGTATGCGAAAATTCATTTAAGTGGCGTTTGAGTGCAACTTAATTTGAGAGGTGCTTAAAAATTGAGAACTGCTCAGATATTGTTTTGAGTATGCGAAATGTAAGTTTAGGAGCTGCTTAACTATTTGAGAAGCCGTCAAATATTTAAATGGCGTTTCAGTATTCGGCCGTAAAACTGTTAAGTTGGGATTAATCGGTATCCATCTGTTAAAGAGGACACGTGAGATCATTATTTGGTTTTATAACCATAAAAATTGGTCTAATTGATCCCAGAGGTGAGCCCCAAGTGAGGTCTTTTTTCAAGTCACATTTATGGTATGTGTTAATCGTTTATGGAGAAATTAAATGTAATTTTCTTTAAGGATATTTATTGGACTTTCATATAATACCAATATTGTTGGGGCACCATGTTTGTGTCAGAAGAAAATCTTTAAAGTTCGCGTCGCCGAAGGTGCGATTTATTTGATGTTGAGTATATTATGACGTGACAGAGCATACAAATCTGAAGCACATTTGAAGACATTTGGCGTCCCAAAAACACCCTCGCGGTCCTCCCTCATACTTCAGGCACTGACTTAGTTAAGCTCTAGACCTATAGAGAAAGAAAATTCATCAAAATTGTTTCCCTTTTTACTCGAAATTAATATATCCTGTTTGAATCTCAATTGTTACAATTATAAACAACTTATTGTTTTCAGGCGAGAATACCCCGAATACCTCAAAGGTGAAAACGGTGAAAGTGAATCCAAAGGTTAGTCTAGCAATTCCATTTATTATTTTAGACCAGGACAAAGCATGAAAAATGTAAACACTTGTTTGGAGTTCTCTTACTTTGGATCTTTTAAATAAATTCCGATGCGTCTCTACATTAACACTTAAATTCCCTCATGTCAATCCATTTGAAGCTCCTAGAGAAAGTGTTACATCATGAAATGGTAGATTCACACAAACATTTGTCGCCTGTGCTATTACATGACCACTCTAGACTCAAGCCTAACATAGTGGTAAAGGTGGACCGACGACCTGATAAAGGTAGCGAAAAGGCGCTGGATGCAGGCCGCTACCAACCGTTCATGTGGAAGTCATTGGGGGAGGCCTATGTTCAGCAGTGGACGTCCTGTGGCTGAATGATGATGATGAAAGATTCAGAATCTAAACTACTATTTCTATTACAGGATTCTTTACCAGAACCTAAAGTGACGGTATG
Source organism: Ostrinia furnacalis (assembly GCF_004193835.3). NCBI lineage: Eukaryota > Metazoa > Arthropoda > Insecta > Lepidoptera > Crambidae > Ostrinia > Ostrinia furnacalis. The sequence continues at coordinate 867,383 of NW_021131129.1, forward strand.
CGTTAACAGCAATCAAGGTAAATATTTGGTCATATTATCACTTTCACGCACTATCCATTGATCCCTCTCATGAATCTCAGTCGGGGCACGGGAGGGGTTCTTTTGATATAAATGTCGTGACAGAACATACAAATTGAAGTCTCACTTGCCGCTCCCATACCTCAGGAACTGACTGAATTATGCGCCTATATCAGTCTGGTAACGTTTAATTTTCTCCTTCACAAACCGACCTTCAGCTGAATTTTGAGTTTTAAGATGAGAGTTCATAAACATTTTATAACATTCTTCAATTTGTTTCAAGAGGCGTCTAGATCCCACGCCGGTCAAGTCTGCGACATCGATTCCACCTTCAAACGAGTCCAGGAAATGCTCAAGTCTCTTCCCAGAAAAGAAGTAGAACAGTACATCGCCAATAAGACCTGCGACAAATTCAAGAAGCTTCCCAACTACTTCCTCATAGAGATAGCTCACAGGAAACGCAGGAAGAAAATGAAAAAATACGAAGAAATAACTTCTACGGAACACATTTTGAAATGGGATTGGATACGAAATAAAAGATCAATAAATTATGATGAAATTGAAAGTAAAGATTGCAATACAAATAGGAAATCAAAACGGATTGAAAAATGTGACAACAAAAATAGAATTCAAAATAAAAACAAAATAGAAGAATCAAATAAAATAGTTAACGCAAAATGTAACGACATAAAAAATACAAATGAAGAAAATAAACTGGTAGATTCAATAAAATTTATAAAAGAAGACAACGAATATTTCGAAGAACTTGAACGGGATAAGTTTGGAATTTACAGAAGTAAAAAGAAGAGAAAGAAACGGGCTGATGATATCAATGAGCTTGAGACTGGAATGAGGAATTTAACATTTTCTAGTAAACCAGTAAGTAAATAAATATGATTCATTCATTGACATTCTAAGCCCACAGGATATAAACATATTGCCCCCCAAAAGATACTGCTCTACCTAATAGATTAATAGAGTAGTAGTAATAGATTAGTAGAGTAGTAGTAGTAATAGAGTAGTAGTAGTAAAAGACTAGTAGAGTAGTAGTAATAATATATTAGTAGTAGTAATAGAGTAGTAGTAGTAGTAATAGATTAATAGAGTAGTAGTAGTAATAGATTAATAGAGTAGTATTATTAATAGATTAGTAAAGTAGCTAGTAATAGATTAGTAGAGACTAGACTTTATAGAACTAGAATAGCCGCTTATTAACTCAGAAAAAATATCGTCAAGAGCAATGTCCTCTATTACTACAGTCCTCTACTGCATTTTTGAACCATTAAAATATTATGATGAATGGACAAACCTAAATTAAAATGTGTAGTTGTTTACAATGCATTTCCAAAATTGTTTCAGAATGAATCCTATGTAATGCTCGGCGATACAGTAATAATACAATGTGCTTCCAATAAAATCAATGTGCAAGAAGATAACGAATTAAGATGGCTGACTGACAGAAAGGATATGCTGACGTACGACAACGTCATCGTGGATGGACCAAAATTGATGATAAAAGAAGTGGAAGCGAGGAATTTGGGAGAATATACGTGTAAGAAGGTAGCTATGGATTCTAAAAGATTTTTAACTCGAAAAAATCCAACTGCTTAAGATGGGAATCAAACGCACAACCGTTCTCTTGCCAGGCGAATGCTCTTCCATCTGAGCTACTTAGATACTGGATGTACACGTCGAAATTTTCAAGTGTTGATTGCGTTTGTTTTATCAATGTTGAGTGGCCTTAAAATTCTATAAGATTGTCAATAAAGAACCATAATTACATACCATTCCCCCTTTTGTTTGATAAATATGGTTATTCCGATGCATAAATTCATTACTTCCAGGGAAATACAGCACAGAGGAAGGTCAGATTAACAATCATCACCTTGCCAAAGTTCAAAGTGGTGTTTAATCCCGTCTACGTCATTGACCAGACGTGTACCTATGACGTAAGTTAAAAATTACGCTGTTTTCTTACAGGCTAAGCTAAAGTATAATATTTTATGTTTAAGTTACGAGTGGGTTCACCACAATAGTCCAGCAGCGAGTCATTCTATTCCACTTTGGTCACCTGGATTTGATGGACTGCAAGCGACTCTTTGGTGACCTTTGATCACCCATGGATAACATCACCTAGGTGATTAAAGCGGACTTTTTATCCGTGGGTGATCAAAGGACACGAAAGTATCGCCTGGGGTCCACTTTGATCACCTGGGAGAAATCCAGGTGATTAAAGTGGAATAGACTAGCGAGTTGACGAGGTTCGAACTGCTTTGATCACCTGGGAGATCAAATCCAGGTGATCAAAGTGGAATAGACCAGCGAGTCGACGAGAATCGAACTGCCGACTCGAATCTGCAATCCATCACTACTGGGCTATTGTAGTTTCACGTTTGGCTGAACAATTTTTGTGTCTCTATCTACGGTTCTTCTTCCTCAGGATCTAAGAGCAGTTCAGTTGCTTGGTCCAATGATGGGCAAAGAGATATGCTCTAAAGACCAGCTCTGCGGTGTACAGATTGAGGAGCCAGTCTGCTTGCAAGACAGAGTAAGAAGTACTACTGACCTATCATTGAATAAATTAATAATCTATCACTCCGGCTAAAAACGATCACGCTCATCACAAAGTCTTTCGAATCCATTACCACAGACAGCTTTATTATTGTAGCGAGACTTCCTTTAGGAAGCCGAGAATCTCATGAGTCTAGTTAAAGACCTTGTGAGGAACGCCTATCATCAAAATTCGAATGCCTGCTCATTACTTGATGACCCTTCACCGAGTCAAGTAATAACATGGTGGGTACGAAAAAAAACACCAGAGCGCGCGTAGCGATTTCAGAAATACCTGTCACGTTTGTAGCTTTGACTAGAGGGGGCAGGAGTAAAATCTTCACTTTCTAAAAATTCCAGGTGGCAGCACTTACATGCTGGCAGCGCAGAAACAGTAGTTGTGGAAATTGGCCGTGGACGTCCTTTTAATAAATCAAATTATTTGTATCAAAGCATGGCATTACAGCTGTTACTCGTATTCAAATAAGGATCCGCCAATCCTCTTACCTTCATCATTAAGCATTCAAAAGTAAATAACAATAAGTTGGTAGTTACTTACCTAATCATGAATTTTGACAACAAATCCCAGGAGTCCAGCACAGCATACGTACGCATGACGGCCAAGATGAGCGTCCTCCCGGGCCAAGGCGTGGAGTGCAGCGCCCGCTGCCGCCGCGACCTGCACGACTCGTTGGCGCTGATGGCCGCTGCCGACGCCCCGGCCTTGGCGGCTGTTAAAGGTATTGCTTCTGGAAATGGTGGAATAAATTATTACAAAGAGCTCGTCGTTCGTCGTCGTTTCAGCTAAATGACGTCCACTGCTGGACAAAGGCCTCCCCCAAGGTTTTCCACAATGAACGGTCCTGCGCTGCCCGCATCCAGGCTCTTCCCGCGACCTTTACCAGATCGTCGGTCCACCTAGTAGGAGGCCTGCCCACGCTACGTCTTCCAGCCCGTGGTCGCCACTCGAGAACTTTCCTGCCCCAACGGCCATCGTCTCTACGAGCTATGTGCCCCGCCCACTGCCACTTGATTTTAGCAATTCTGCGAGCTATGTCGGTTACTTTGGTTCTCCTGCGGATCTCCTCATTTCTGATTCGGTCACAAAAAGAGCTGCGGGGTTAAAAGTTATTGCAAGTAGGCTTTTAAATAGCACTTTTACTCGTCACAGTATTAAATCTACCACTGATTCGGGACAATAAATGGGCCAGTGCTGAGAAGAAGCAGCGCAAGAAACTCAGTCACTATTGTTACTACGAAAATGGTTATCCGGAGTTTCTAAAGTTGCCATTCCTCTCACGCAAAGCTAGATGGCAATATGAGCAACAATGATTGATAGACTTGAAACTACGCAAACAGCGCTTCGGAGTAGATCTGCTGTTTGGACAGTTCTTTCGTAGTACAATTTTAAGCTATTTGTATAATGATATTTGGAGCCCGATCCTGTCTCAGGCATTTTATTTCCATACCCTTTTAGACCCTGTTTTCACCAGGTTGCTTGTAGTACATGAGTCTTCGCTCCTTGGTTAGGGATATCTCATGTGATAGTTTCTCGAAAAACTATGCATGTCAACATTTCTTTTAGGCTAGTCGTGGAATTGATAGAACACCTGAGATCAGTAAATTGACATTCAGTCTGGGTCAGTTGACGAGGTCTTCAAACTTATTTTTCCGTTGCAGTTATGATAATGTATGACGACATGAACAAAACATTGGTGCCTTCGTCTTCTTCGGATAGCAGAAGAACAATCATCACTCATACGCTTCGAAGAAAAGGTTGGTTTACATTATTTCAAGGACAAAAATGAGTTCACATAGAGAACAAAACAATAATACTCACCAAAATATATATTAGCTAAGTTGTTTTACCTTCACCTTCACACTCAACTTGTAGATTCAAAAAACTAAACTTTTAAACAAATTACTTAGGGTAGTTCGCTCATTTTGTTGAATGAACTACCCTCACAATTTTGTAACATGAAATTTTACTTCTTTTTCTTCTTTTATTTAAGCAACGACTTGGTTTTGAGAACCATGATTTCGCCAATGTGCAAACATGAAATTTTAAGGCGCGCGCGCACGGTTGACTTTTGTCAACATGACAGTATGTCTCTCCATAGATAAGAATAAACACTACGTTGTCTCTCTTTTTCTCTTTATAATAGTGTAAAAGAGAAACATACTGTCACGGTGACAAAACTCTTTTCACACGCAATCTTCTTAAATAGTCTGGTCGCCGAGCACGTAGAATTATGCGCGAGCGATAAGGATGGGCAGCTTGGGGTGATTGGACGAAATTCTACGTGCTCGGTGACCGAACTTTAGGCAGTATGTAAGTTATAAAAAAAAACCCTTGTTTTTTTTACCTCACAGATTCGGACCCCCACCATGACTATTACAGCCCAAGTTTTTATTCCGAGAGCATCAACGTCTTCGCGTCCTGTCCTGCTGGGTACTACCTGATTCCTGACCAGAAGTTGTGTGGTGAGACCTTGTCCATTCGCTACGACCCTTGAAGTTCCTCTACCCCCTACAGCAGGGGTTGCCAACTTGATTAGACATAAGATCTACTGTTTATTAACGAAACCCTGGGCGATCTAACACTTACATACTTCTTGAAATCTTAAATGGAACAGCATAATTTAGTACACAATCATGTAGTATTTTTTGCCTTGCCACGATCGACTGGACTAATATTCGCGATCGACTGGTTGGCCACCCCTGCTATACAGCAACGAGGTTGAGAGATATACAACCGTCGCATTTAACCGCCTTTAGTCTAGTGGTAAGACCAAGTGCTTCAGATCCAGGGGTCCCGGCTTCGATTCCCAATGGGGGATTTTTTTGTTCGGTTTGTAGGTGGTAGGACTTGTTCTAAGTCCGTCAGGCTAGCAATCAATATATCAATATCTTACCTAAGTCTGTCGTTATAACAACAATGTTTAAGAGGCGACTAAGGAACAAAAATGCGAACATCAGGCCTCCCCAACCCGTCTGGCCAGCGCGTAGAGTGTAGGCCAATGAATCGTGCTCCTGCAATCGAGACTGTGACCTGATAATAATGATGACGATTGATTTACTAACTCGAAAACTAAAATCTGGACTTGCTGCATTGACGATTATGTTCATTTTGTGTCCTACACGATATTGAATAGGGTATTATTTAACTTGCAGCTGCATGCCCCGTCGGCAGTTGGTCGAACCCAGGTGAGAACTCCTGCGCACCGAAACGACCTGCGCAGAACGAGAACGAGCCACAGCGAGATCGATTTCGAAGATGTTATGTACGGTATTATTATTAATATTATTACACTACTTAAAGTAGTTTTACTCCTCTTTGTTTGAGCCATTACAGCCTTTAGATTATAGCCTTACAGTGATGGAGCCAAAATATATCTTATCCAGCTCGAAGGACCATTACTGGTCTGACACATCCTCCAGTGTGGCATGACTAAAAAAATCGTACTATGTCGCGTAAATAAACGTTGTATAAAAGCCAGATATAAAAAGTGAAATCACTTAATTTTGGAGGCAGTAGGTATGCTGCCTTTCCGGTAGGTACATGGTCACTCCACTCCAGAGCCTTGCCCCCATCGGCCGTCAATTCTGCGTACTACGTGCCCTGCCCATCCACTTCAGCTTGCTAATCCGTCGGGCTATGTCAGCGAGGTGCACCGACGACCTCATAAAGGTAGCAGGAAGGCGCTGGATGCAGGCTGCCAACTGGTCATGGAAATCTATGGAGGCCTAATTTCAGCAGTGGACGTCCTGTAGCTGAAATGATGATGATGTGGTATACCCAAAATTTTCCAATTACCTTCCCTTCCAGTGGTGGTGGTACCCTAGCTGTGGGTGGTGCGTGGCAGGCTGGGCGGCTGCCTTCGCTTGCGCGGGCGCCGTGGCCGTGGCACAAGCCAGAGGGGGCAGAGGGAACGAGAGGGGGGCGAGAGGTGAGATACCTTATACATTGATGATACTGAGCTATTGAGTACCTAGGGTTATTGAGTACCTACCTATGTTTAGAGGCTGCAAACTAGGGGTCGCAAACCGGGATACCGAATTTCGAAAATACCGGAATACCGGGCCAAATTTAGGTCTAATTAATACCGGTATTCATTTCACAAAAACCGGGATTTTCGATATTTTCGGTTTTAGTAAAATAAATAAAAAACAAATACAAATAGAAAAATTTACGCGCCATTTAAGTCAAAATACGCGCGCGCGAGTTCGTTTCGAGTTGATTGAGTGATAGTCGACGTAAACTCCGCCGCTGACGTCCTGACACCTCTCATCGAAAACATCTGGATGGAAGAGGAACTCCCAGACGACTGGAATAAGGGGATTTTAATTACTGTGCCAAAGAAAGGGGACCTAAGCCAGTGTAGCAATTGGAGAGGTATCACTTTGCTCTCGATACTGTCAAAGGCTTTCTGCAAGATTATCTTGGATAGGTTACCGGGGGCCGTTGAACCTCTTTTGCGTAGGGAACAGGCTGGCTTCCGCCCGAACCGCTCGTGCTCGAGCAGGCATCAGAATGGCAAAGGGAAGTCTATCTTACCTTTGTAGATTTTGAAAAAGCCTTTGATACGCTAAAGTGGGCAAGCATATGGTCGCGACTCGCTGACATTGGTGTCCCGCCGAAAAATATCGATCTACTGAAGGCCATCTACAAGAAATATTCTTGTACTGTCACACGAAGACATCGAGGTGCATGCGGGCGTCCGGCAAGGCTGCCTGCTTTTGCCGCTTCTCTTTCTGGTTGTCTTGGATGGAATCATGTGTCGTGCATATCAAAACCAACGCGTGGAATAGAGTGGGGTATAATTGGAGTCTTAGAAGACTTAGATTAAGCCGATGACCTCTGTTTGCTGAGCCACACGCATCACGATATGCAATCCAAAATTGATGACCTACATCGAGAGGCAGGCATCACGGGGCTCAAAATTAACTGCCGGAAGACCCAAGAGATGCGATCTGGAGTGAGGAATTGCACACTATTACGGATTGGTGCAGAGCATGTGGAACGTGTCCACAATTTTACCTACCTCGGGAGACTGGAGGTACCGAAGATGACATCACTTCGCGCATTGCCTAGGCTGGAGCTACCTTCACACAACTTCGCCCCGTATGGCAGTCACAAAACTGACCCGAAGGGTCAAGATCAAAATTTTCGGGTCCAACGTTAAATCCGTTCTGCTCTATGGGTGTGAAACGTGGAAGGTCACCAAGGTCATCTCGCACCAGCTGCAGGTCTTCGTCAACCGCTGCCTTCGCGCATCCCATCGCGTTTGGCATATACTGGCCTGAGAAAATCTTCAACGTCGAGCTATTGGAACGCTGCCACGAAATTCCGATCGACCAGCAGATCAAGCGCCGCAAGTGAAACTGGATTGGCCACACTCTCCGAATAGATTCCGATCACATCCCCAAGGAGGCTCTGGATTGGAACCCCCAAACGGAAAACACAAACGTGGTCGCCCCAAGCAAACTTGGCAGCGCACTGTGGCAGACGAGGCGAAGAAGATCGGCAAGACTTGGAGTGAGATCAAACTGACTGTTGTGGACGCCCTCTGCCCCATCTAGGGGACATAGGACCTTAAGTTAAGTAAGTCAAGAGTGATAAAAGTTTAGATACTTTACTGTTTCTACGTTCTCATTACAAGGCCCTAAAATTTAATCTAGATTTAATAATATTTTGATTACCTCTTTATAACTCAATTTGATTTGGACTGAATTTTGTTTTATTTAGAAGATACATTAATTTAGGTTAGGTACCTACTTACTTTTCCTCCGCAAACTAACTTTATTATACATACTAAATTTGCTAACTTTAGCTTAATACCGGAAATATCGAAAATACCGGATTATCGGTATTTGTCTAGAGTCAATACCGAAAATACCGGTTTTGCTGAAATGATTCGGTATTGCGACCCCTACTGCAAACGTTAACACTGTTGTCTTGTGTGGTATACAATCCACCAGTGCATTATTTTCTCTGCTCCCTGGTCAGACGTAGACACTCGTGTCCAGTTGCTTCCACTTGACTCCATACAACCTCGCAATTTCCTATGATTTGTGTCCCTCAAGGCTGCCAAGTAGGATGAGCATCCAGTTGTTTTGTGCCATACCACATCTCTTGTATAACTGCTTGTGAATTCAAATGAATTCATGAAAAAAGGATACTATAAAGTGATAGAGTTGGTAGTTATTGATAAATGCAAAGATTCTCCTGGATCGCACTTATTACCTATCTTCGAAATTGTATTTTCAAGATTCTGATAAAGGTAACCTTCTTCTGCCACTTCTTTTCAGCACCAGCTGACTATGTTGGTCCGAAATGGTAGTCCACCTTCACTCATATTTCTTTACCTTGAGTTTGAACTAGCAAAGCGATAGAAAAAGACAGTAATAATATTGCTGTCGCGACTGTGCAACGCGCACCCGCAGTGAGTGTGCGCGCGCGACAGCAACATAACTACGCGCGAGCGATAAGGATGGGTAGGTTGGGGTCATTGGACAAAATTCTACGTGCTCACGGACCAGGCTTTAGCAAAGCAATAGAAAAAGACACACAATGTATTTGCAACAGTAACAACATAATTCTCCAGGCAGACTGGACGTGAGCATTGCACGAGCGCAGCCGGCCCATGCGCGCCCTCTGTCACCGTCGCGCGTCATCCTCGCCAAGTTCTTCAAGTCGCGCTCGTCTACCAAGGCTACTGGTAAGTGAAGAGTTTTTCATCATCATCATCATTTCGGCCATAGGACGTCCACTGCTGAACATAGACCTCCCCCCAATAATAATGCACGTCGCCCGGTTGGTGAAGTCTGGTCGCCGAGCAAATAGAATTTCGTCCAATGACCCCAAGCTCCATCCTTATCGCTCGCGCTTAATTATGTTGCTGTCGCGGCCGCGGCTGTGCGACTGGCGGCCGCAGTGAGTGTGCGAGCGCGACAGCTTTATAATTACGCGCGATAAGGATGGGTAGCTTGGTGTCATTGGACGAAATTCTATCTGCTTGGTGACCGGACTTTAGCGGCCTGCATCCAGCACCATCCTGCTACCTTTATGATGTCGTCAGTCTACACAACTATTTTTCAAATTTGAGATACAAAAACTTACAAATTTTTGACCGCGATACTCGCTGCAAAGACAGCAATGATAAACCAAAATTTAGTAGAATGAAGTAGAATACAAATCTTGTTTCAGATTCTCAAGAAACGAAATTCGGATTGTGGAAAGAAAAGAATCTACCACCTCCTTTACCGCCAATAGATTTCGATTTATAACATCGATATCGGCAAAATATTTTAATCGATAAAGTCAAGAACTTTATCGATATATCGACTCTGTCTCACTCACTCGTATTACGATATTAGCGTGAGAGAGAGAGAGAGAGAGAGAGTGAAACGGACAGAAAAGAAATTAAACTACTGACATAAGAGATGTTACAAAGCAAGCATTCGCTGTGACAGCGAGCGTTGTTACACGTATTCAGCGAACCTTTAAACCAGCGAAATTTTAAATAACCTGTATTACCTACTGATCGTCGTGCTTGCTATTTATTGTTCGGTTTGGAGAAGAATGTTCGTCTGTAACAAACGAACACGTAAGCGAATGCTCGCTGTCAGACTTTTTTGACACTTAAATCAGCCACCATAGACAAAATGACATCCGTGACAGTTTTACTTTTGGAATCGCTTCATATAGCGAAGAAACTGCATACAAAATCGGACGGAGCGAAACGATTTCGAAATTGAAGTCATATTATTTGTCACTTTGTCTAAGGGGTAGTTTTAAAAAATAGTTTTTTTTTTACAATATTGTACAAAAAGTATTGTATTTCAAACCCACTGAAAATGCATCGGAATTACTTATTTTGGTTTTTCATCATCAACAGCCCTTTACAGTCCACTGCTGGACTATGAGCCTCCTCCACTATGGTGGAGGGATTTGCCATAATCTCCACGCTTGGCAGGCGGGTTGGAGATCGCAGTTTAAAAGATTGATGTTTTTCAGAGAGCGCTGCTGCCCATTCTCTGTTTGTTGTGTAGTCCCTAAGTCGCCTCTTACGACACCCGCGGGAAGAGTAGGGGTTGGTGACAAATGTATTCTACTCTGCCGTCACCACACGGTTTTTACTCCAAATCAAACTTAATTTTATAACTTGTCTAATGTCACTGCGGAAAATTTGTAATTATAAATATTTATTTAAGAGTATACTATGTGTATGTTTTTAGATATAGTTTTGTGTAAGAGAGGCCGTAGTTAGTCGCCTATTTTCTAAGTGTTATTTATACTGTAATTATTTAGCCACTGTCATGTTGTAAGTTGTAATAAAGTACAGTGATTTGAATAAAATGTTTCATTTATTTACCTTTGTTGCAAAAATTTTTAACCGACTACAAAAAATAAGGTTCTTAGATTGTTTTGTGTTTTTAGGATTGTCACCTCCTCCATCATTTATAAAACGTTTAAAAACGATGTTTTGTTTTGTCTCTGAATAAAATATAATTTTCATTTTTTTTTATATTTGTTCCTCAAAATCAGTACAGCAGTTTTTAAATAAAAATTGGCAATGTGTCATCCAGGTACGAAATTGCGGATTTTGCTTCTCTTACTTTTTGATGACAGTAAATAAATAAAATTTATGTGTTTATTGTAATAATGGACGTCACAAGACAATCTACACTAAAAAAAAAACAAAACAGTATTTTAGATATGTATTTATTTATGTATGTAATATACAAAAAGAACACATCAACATTGGAATATGTTTTATATACTAATTACAAAAGCTACTACATTACATCCATTGCAAGTGTCACACTATCATAAAATTAGTTACAAATCCGACAAATAGATGGCGTTATACGCTTTTTAAATCGCGCTACTAAAGTACTGTTGTGTTTGTGAATGAAACTAATAACAGAGTAGATACAAATGAGTAGGTCATCTTCATAGAAACGCCCGAGCGCGGTTTGTATGTGAGCGCGCCAATACGTATGCGGCGCGCACGCACACACTGACAAAATTTAGCGTTGATTAGCGGTGAATTGCCCTGAATTTTGTCAGTGTGTGCGTGAGCGCCGCATACGTATTGGCGTGCGCTCACATACAAACCGCGCTCGGTGCGTTTCTATGAAGATGACCTACTCATTTGTATTTACTCTGCTAATAATTTATAAATCTTAACATTTGACATTATTTTAACACTTTCAAACCTGCAATATATTTATAAATGTGACATGTGTGTGTGTGAAATAACCCAAAGTGGTCAAAAAGTTGACAACACAAACACAACCGAGGGCTATCGTTTTAGCGCTCACCAGTTAGCGCCACTGTAGAGTAAGGTCCTGTCACTTGCTAGTAGCGAAGACAGTGGCACCACCTGGTAAGCGCTAAAGTGGTAGGAGGACTATCGCATTTGCACTCATCAAGATGGCGCCACTGTAGAGTAAGGTTCTGTCAATCGCCAGGGGTGCCAACTGTTAAGTATAAAAACGATAGCCCTCATTGTAACAAAGACGTGATGCGGACTTATTGGCTACTTTGGATGTCACAAACTTTAACGATGACTGAACAAAGACAATAATATGACAGTATGACACAAGCTATTAATTATTTAACATGACTATACATCAATAACATAGCTAAAGCGCTGTGTATTTTCAGTGAACAGATATAGAATGTACAGGAATACAAGTTTTTAAACTTCTTTTGAGATAATAAGTACAGATGAAAGAACACCAGACAAAAGTCCGGTCACCGAGCAGATAGAATTTCGTACAATGACCCCGAGCTACCCATCCTTATCGCTCGCACACTCATTGCGGCTGCCCGTCGCACAGTCGCGACAGCAATATAATTACGCGCGATAGATAAGGATGGGTAGCTTGGGGTCATTGTACCAAATTATTTCTGCTCGGCGACCGGACTTTACACATTTTTTTTAAATGGCATCTATTACAAATACGTACTACCCGATTGAGTTAACTGGGCACCTCGCTGGAATGCGACTTTAATTCGTCCGGTTTGTAAAATTTTCAACTGTATAATCTACCAAAAACCCAATATGACTCGATAATAAACTTTGTGTCAACGATACAAATTCAAAATCGCTTGGACATGATATCGCTTACTAATTTTTTTACGCCCAACTTATATTCTGTACAAAGTAGGCTTATTTCAATTATGTAACAAGCTAGAAAAAGCTAGATATTAACTACTAATCATTTTGTAACAGAGACACAAAGGCAATTTTTGTTTTACTTTTATGCTATGAAAAAATGAAATAAACCTACTTCATATTTATGTATTTAATATTTCCGAGTTATTTTTAAACATCATTTTGGAAATAGTAACAAGTTTTACCAATTATTTAAAAGTTCTTAGTTATATTTAGGTCCTTGCAACATTTCACAAAAAATGGAAACAGAAACGTGACAAAAAACGTAGTTTTCCCAAACAAATAGCTAAAATAAGGTCGTTCTTTTCTTACTCTTATAATTAGAATGAGACAACATTGCTTTTCATATACATTTTCTAATTATTTGAGTTAATTTTCTATTTTTTTTTACTTTTGATAGAAAACCGCGCATTTCGTCACAAATTATATAAAAAATACAACCCATATAACCAAAAATACGTCTAAATATTAAAGATTATATAACAGTAGTATATTTATTTGCAAAATATATATATTAGAGACATTTCCCGCCTACTTCAAGTGTGTTGGCAAATGGCTACAAACATTTTGGAAACTTTGAAATATGGGATTTTTATAGTTCCAAAATACTGGACTGTCCTGTCGATGACATTGACAGTGGGGCGCCACCGTCAATACCGGATCGCTGGTTCAGATTTTTGCCATGTTGGAAACCATATAGTTGAACGATGGTAGCGCCCCCCTGTCATTGAGTTTGGCGGGACAGTTCAGCGTGGGTCATCTATATTATAATTATGATTTATTGTACTTACAAATGAAAATGGTCCAATGACAGTTCAACTTTCACCCGGGACAAACTTGACCTTCACTGGTTAGGTTATTGGCGGTCAAGCTGTAGATCCTGGCTACACAGGAGTTGCAGCGGTGGGAATAGTCCCGTTACAAATGAAAAGTGATGCTATGGACTTTGTTTCTAATTCTTGAACTGTTCGTACACTTTTTAAAAGCCTTAAGAAAGCATTTTTTTAAAGTTTGTACCACAGAATTCACAAATGGAAATTTTGAAGTCTTCATAATTTTCAAAACTTTATTTCCAGTTTTTAAAATTATTTGTATTCATTTACACGAAGTATACATAATGTTAAAATTAATGTGCGTTACATAATAAAGTTACATTCATTAAAAGTCTTTTTCAACGTCCATAGTGACACATGCTTACAATATTATAATTCAAATACCTTAATTTTTTTCTGTCACTGCACATTTTATGCATAATTTTAAATGAATTTCTACATTTTTTATTTTTAACTCATATCCGAGAAGCACTTTTAATCGATTATTTTTTTTAATATTAAACGTAGGCAATCATAATAATATTGTAATAAGTTTTTAAATCATTTCAAATCCAAAATGGCTGAAAAATTGCAGCATAAACTAACTTTATTCTTCTATACATTTTCTTTATAGTATTAATTTCCACTGGTATTATACCAGAGCCCATACCTTAAAAAAAACTAACCATCAGTGCTGGGGTCTCGTTTCAAAACACTACAAGTACACTTCTGACATTTTTTAATTATTATTTAACGACGTTCTATTCAACAAAGTCAACAGGACTCTACAGTAAAAAATCCTTTCTTTCTTTACTCGAAGCATCGTGAATCAAAAACCTGGCCTTTTTCTCTTTAGTAAAGTCTTTCCTTTTCGATGAAAATACAATTCTTTCAACATACATTAATTTATTTGATAGCTCCATCTGTATTCATATTATTTCAAGGTAGGCACTAGGTTTAAAATTGGATTCGATTATCTACTCGAATGTCGTGAAATACCACTGTGTTAACAAGAAAAATGCCTTCTATAGTCCGGTCGCCGAGCACGTAGAATTTCGTCCAATGACCCCTAGCTACCCATCCTTATCGCTCGCGCGTAGTTATATTGCTGTCGCGCAGTGAATGTGCGTAGCTTGGGGTCATTGGACGAAATTCTACAGGGCTATAGCAACAAACATCTCTGGATTAATGATTTTTATTTATTTAGTAAACTCATGTGTTAAACTGTGGCTTGTTAACCGTCACAAGCTTCACTTACGCCCGTATTCACACACATTACTATGAGGTCTCACAGTGCGCGTGGACGCACAGGGTGACACACGAACCAATCACAGAGCTCTATTCAACGCTATACGTTCGATTTGCTGCTTCACTTCAGCAAGCATTTGTGTATACGGGCGTAAGACCGTTTATTTTTTACTTTTTCTGAATCAAAATAGCACGATATTTAAATTTTGCCTTTTTTATTTAGTTATTAATGATTAACTAAAGTTGCTATGAAACTTATTTTAAACGTATTCTGCTAACATATAAATCAGTTTTAGAGCCAATCATGTGTCGTGATCTACCATTTTGTTACCAATAAAAATATCTTTTTCATCTTGTCCTCGCAAAAGCAAAGCAAATAACTGAATTCACTGTTGATTCTACTAATCACTTGTTAATAGTTCTGTATGACCACTCTGCTATCAAGAAAAACGTCTTCCACCAACAAAACAGCCGGATACACTGCGTTACAACTGTGTTACATAGTGGTTGTCGCTGCGTTACTACCGTAATATCACTACGTTACCAGGATACCATTGTGTTGCCACTTTGTTACCAGTAGGACTGGAATGCACGCTGTGATAAACTTACATTATCGCGCCATTTATTGATTTTACACTATAAACCAATACATTTGACGTCTAAAATCATCGATAAGAATTTATTACAGCGCGTATCCTAACCCGGCTGGATCCCACCGTATTACTACCATGATATTACTTGTTGACATCGTGTTACCATGATACCAGTGTATTACCATGACACCACTGTGTTACCAGGATGCCGCTATGTTAACGCTGCGTTACCACCGTGTTACATGGTACCACTGTAACCGCTATATTACCACAGTACCACTGTGTCACCATGATACCACTTTTTACTGTGCTACCATGTGCCACTGTGTTACCATGGTAACATTGCATGGCCGCTATACTACCATGGTACCACTGTCACCATGATACCATTATTTTACCATGGTACTACTATGTTACCATGGTAAGACTGTGTTACCACACTCCCACTATGTTACCATGGTACCACTATGTTACCACGCTACCACTGCGTTACCATGGCACCACTGTTATCATGGCACCACTGTGTTACCACGCTCCCACTGTGTTACCACGCTCCCACTATGTCACAACGTCACAGCCCGAAGCAGAGCATGGCGCGCGGCTCACTGCGCCTAGGCGCCTCCAGTGGTAGCGTGCTAGCAGTAGGAGGGTGGTCACATAGTGCGTTAGCGCTGTGGTACCATGGCACCATTATGACACCACTATGTTACCGCAGGATACCGCTGTATTACCGCAGTGATACCACCATTTACCACGGTACCACTATGTTACCACGGTACCACTATGTCATCACGATACCACTGTGTTACCATGGCATCACTGTTATTATGGTACCACTATGTTACCACGCTCCCACTGTGTTACCACGCTTCCACTATGTTACCATGACATCACTGTTATTATGGTACCACTATGTTACCACGCTCCCACAATGTTACCACGCTCCCACTTTGTTACCATGCTACCAATGTGTTACCACTGCGTTACCACGGTACCACTATGACAACACGTCACCGCAGCGTCACCGTCACAGCCCTATCACTATGTAACCACGCTACCCAACGCTCCCACAATGTTACCACGCTCCCACTATGTCACGTCACAGCCCGAAGCAGAACATGGCGAGCGCCCGCACCGCGAGCGGTCGCTCGGCTCACTGGGCCTCCTCGTCGCCTCCTCCGCCTTCGCCTGCCTCGGGCGCCGGTTCCTCGTCGCGGGGGAGCCTGGGGACAATCATCATCATCATAATAACGTGTTATATCATAAATAGAATAAACTAAAGGGCCCTCTTCCATGGCGAGGTTGCTTAGTTAGCTCGTCATGTCTGTGAACAGGCGCTGCTTACGGGGATTGGTCAATCCAAGTTATTCAAATTTATGTATGCGAGTCATTTCAACTAGTACCTTAATATGTAAGTCTAGATATTAGCACGTCACTACCTTGTTTAATATACCGCGCAATCTTATATACCCATTCTTATGATACACCATACAAGAATGCATGGTAAATTCAGTGAACTGCTCCTGAATCGAATGTACCTACTACTGCTATTTCTATTTATTTATATTAACCGGCAGACAGTGGTGACTGAATTTGTTGCGGCGCTTCTTCTCAGCACTTGCCAAATGTNTTCTCATCCTTTAACTTTAACAAACGTCAAAAATCTGTCAAACTCCATACAAAAACGTTAAAGTTACGTGGTGTAACTCAGCCCAATAAAAGTTTACACACACATTGACCGTAGTAACAAGTACAGAAGGGTTCTTTTTTGTTTGATCTAGAGTTACTGCATTCGTTTAGTTTCTGTGCGCTCACGTTCCGTCTCAGTCGCGTTTCGCTCACGCGCCGCATTTCGACGGCTGTATATCAGAAGATTTAGTTACACTTTGGGTTGCAACATCTGTCAAGGGATCTTCTTGTCGTGTCGACACAGTCTCAACCTAAAACTCCGCTACCAGAGTGGCCGCGTTGTCAGTAGCCTTCATTAAATCTTCCTGCGTGCAGTTGTTTGGGCACGGAGGGCATGACATCATTTGCTTCGTCGACTGGGGAACAGAACCACACTTGCACTCCTAGATTGAGCCATCTCTCCACTTGAACAGATTATTATCCTTACTACAGCCGACCTTCGTCTAAAGTCTATTTAAAGACTTCCAGGCAAGCCAGGAAAGCTTATGTCCAGGTGGAGGACTCAGACATAGGGAAAAAAGGGCAGGGAAGATCAGCTCTCTCACGCCATAACCTGCATTTCTCTTTCTATTGTCAAGGGATACTAAAGGTCTATTATGTCACACATAACTCTTTCTTACATTACAGGTGCCAAAGCCTCCAACACCGAAGCCTACTGCGACGCCGCCGCCGCAGACGCAAAGTTTGCCGGCGCCTTTACAGCCGAATCAACAGGATGACACGCCCTGGATATGCCATTGGCGAGGCTGTGGCAAGTAAGTGAAGATTTGGTATTAGATGTTACAGTAATTTCCTACAATGGTAATTTGATACTGGTTGTGAAATTTTGTTTATGGAAATCTTCCAACACTCTTCAGTGCTGGACGCAATTATCAAATAATTCTTTGGAGTAACGTCTGAAAACGCAGATTTAAAATCTGCTGATTTAAATTATGTGTGAAAAGCTGGGTCTTCATTTATTTGTTATATTCGCTTACAATAATGTGCTCATTCGGTTACTACTTAAAAATAAAGACTCACTTGTTACGCCATATAGTTTAATGCCTGTTTTCACCATGAATCCCTAATTTTTAACCTCCTATGGTAACACATAACAGCTGGAGTTTTGTTTTCATAGGGGTCACTTAAAAATTAGGGATTGATGGTGAAAACGGGCATAAGACAGCCAGTTTGTTAAGAAAAGTTATTTTTAAACATTTTTGATGCCATCTGGCCAGTGACGATAACTTTTCTTTATTTCTTTCGAGTCTAGTTTCTCGATAGTTGAACTCGCTTAAAACAAACCCTGTTTTTGTTCCTAGGTCATTCGCAAACGCAGCAGAGGTGTTTTCGCATGCCGCTCGCGTCCATTGCCCGACCAACGCAGCGGGCGAAGCGCCCTGTCTGTGGTTAGACTGCGACCGGGTGCCGCGCCGGACTTTCGCGCTTCTCAACCATCTTACTGACAAACACTGCAGTGAGCATGTAAGTGTATATGTAGTAGAAGTCATGATTGACTCGTCAGTGACTTTCATTATAGTTTATTCAGGGTAAGAAGGTGATTATGACAGTTCTATTTAGTGAAGCGCTTCTTTTAAACCTAATCGATATTTTTTAGAATCGAGAATGTTTTCTTAAGAAATCTAATCGACTTTTTATTTGTTTGATTTTTAATTTTATCTACGAAAAATCATAATTATATCTGCGAATTTTAATTATCTGGAATAAACGTTGTTGTTACACAATAAATCACAAAGAATTAAATATTATGCATTTTATTCTATAAAAACAACAAATAACAATAACAAACAACTCGTGGAGATATAGCATAAAACACAACCGGTCATGCAAGGCAAACGCACACGTACTGACTGAGCTATAAATATTTGCATGCTTCGTGTAAGCAAAACATGACTGAAAATTTTTCTGTGTAACATCTGTATACAGGGTGTTAGGTAAATGGGTATATGAGCCGACACTAGCCCATGTTAACATGGGCATATAAATGGTATGGTGAAGTCAGAAATTTGATATCATCATTTTAATTTTTTTAATTTTCATACAAAATAAATTTAATAGAATCGAATAAATTTAATCGATTTGTATGAATAAAATGGGCTAGTGTCGGCTCATATACCCATTTACCTAACACCCTGTATACCGTGTTTTCAGCAAATAAATGTATTCTTATTCTTATCATCGACAGGCACTAAAAGCGATATTCAACGCGCGACGGCACACAGCTGCGGATTCGGATAGCAACAAGCCAGTTTCTCTCGGCGGCTACCCGCCGAATGCGGCGCTAGCGGCGCTCAACAAACACGCTACAGATATGTTCAACCCGAGAGAGCTCATGGTAAGTTACACCATACAGTATATCAACCTCTTTGTAGGAACACTGATCAACATTTTACACCATTTTGGAATATACTTTCGCCATAGGCGTTTACGATAAGTTTTAACTTTTGAAATGATTTAAGAATCACACCCGTATCAGGCCTGTTCATCTCCGCAAGTTTTCATCGAAAACAAAACACTCGCGACTACCCCTCCTGAGGTACTTATTCGACAGGACAATCACAAGCGAGTATTGACGCACGCACGTGTAATCTTCGTCCATTTGCATTGTAAAGACAATAAACTATATGTAAAAACGGTGGTGTAATTAATACTGTGCAGTATTTTTTAACTGCCTGAATAATAATAGAAACACAAAATATAATTCATGCTTACTCATGTATTTGCTCCGCCATTTTCCGCAGTTTGGCACCTCACGTCACATCATTTTACCGAAGTCAGAACCCCGATTACGGTAATTTTTAACGTCAACAATCCAGACACGCTGCTCGATTCTGCGATACGATTGGTCGTTCAACAGCGCACGCCAGCTGTTTTGACCAATCGTATTGCAGAATCAGAAACGCATCAGAAACGCGTCTGGATTGTAGACGTTAAAAGTTACCGTAATCGGGGCTCAGCCCTATAGCTTCGGCGCAGTGCCGATCACTGACGTTTGTCAACAAAATGGTGCCTGACTCTTGAGACAGGCTAAATTACACCATATTGTTAATGACATTGAGCATAATTTTTTTAAAATACCTTCGCGTAGTAAAGCTTCTGTACGTAGTACTTATTATTATTCTGTGCCCGTATTCACAAACGACGCTTGCTTAAGCGAAGCAGAAACGCCATGCGAAGTTGAACGCACAGCGTTGAATAGAGCTCGTGTGTGTCACTCCGCCATTCAAGTATTGTCTATGGATAGGTTTTTGGCACCCTGTGTGTCTATGAGCACTTTGACACTTCATAGTAATGTTTGTTAATATGGGTGTTTGTAACGACAAGATACAGCTAAACGTTTCTTTGTAATGGGAATTTAAAATATTCGATTTTCTTAAGGCCTCGACAATATACAATATTGTAAGTTGGGCTTATTGTTGGAAAACGACTCGTATGGGTATACCCATACATATTAAATCATGACCTCAGATACAAGTGCTGATCTATCATAAAAGTCATGTAGCCTATTCCAATTTAACTTTATTATGTCTGACAAAACATTAAATTCAGACGGTTACATTTTAGCAGCTTCAAAAGTCTTGACCAGTCATAATACAGTTCAATAAATCATAGGTAGCTTGAATCATATCCTTGGCCATCAAACTCACAACTTTGTGTGGTATAATACAGGTCATATTGGCCATCAAGCTAATGACTTTGTATGATCATTTTACATGTCAATAATCAGCTTTTTCATCACATTTTTGCGCACAATTAAGCGACATGGCCCAACAAAGGTAACTTAATGTTCGATTGTACTAAAATCTGTCAATGTAGATAGTTTGTCTCACTCCTTAGAAAATAATAATAATAAGATATTATCTTAGGCCCGATTCGACCAAACTTTTATCCGAGAATAACTCCTGATATAACTGGCACATTGACAGTTTCAGTATGGGAAATATGTCAAAACTGACGATTTATTCTGAGATTAATATTAACCCTTGTTTAGTCGAATCCACCCTTAATAGAAGATGAAGTGAGAAATATACTCGAAAATGATCTTTTTACTTTAACAGTATTTTAGTGATAGTTTGATAGATTCAGGTGTCCATTTGTGTGAGTGTTAAATCTAAAGTGATAAACTGAGGAGTGAGACAAAGATAGATTTAATGAGACAAGTCTATCTATCATTAAAAAGCATGATTGTTGTACTTCTCAAACTATTGATAAAAATCTCACACTGGGCATCCATACTTATCCACTTTAATTTTTATAAAAGTAAACAAAGAACCATATAAACGGAGGCATTGGGGTCTAAATTGTATACTTTCTGGGTCATAAAAAGAAATCTTTTACTACTCAACTCAATTGGCAATACCATAAAAATTTATATGAAAAAACTCACACACACATTTTGCATATGCGAATTGTAGCCTAGTGTGAGTTGTAGTATTTCTTGACTATTTAACTGAGTAGCTGTTAACCATGTCGCTTTTGTGAACATTTGAGCGAGGGATACACTAGAGAAAAAAATGAAAGCATAGTCACACTGGTAACACTAAGGCCCAGAACAGACGGTGAAACGCAACTGCAACGAAAATGCAACTTTCTGATGATTCTTATGAATGAAACTGAAAGTTTCAAACTGGTCGCGCCATGTGTGGTCTCTCAACGGACGCTATGGCAGAAACTTAGATGCAACTCAAAAGTAACTAGCAGTTGCAGTTGCGTTTCACCGTCTGTTCTGGGCCTAAGTATACCTATTTAATAGGCGCGGGTAGTAATGCACCGCGTATACATATGTGTAACCATTTAACCATCAATTTATTGTTACTTAGAGTTTTTACAACATATTTCTCTTACATACGTAGTTGTTTAGATAATTGTTAAACTCTAACGTCACCTCTAGTGCATCCATCGCTTCAACCCGGTCATATACATCGGATATTTTTTATTCATTTTACTGAGATAACGTTTTAAATGACGACCGATGTATGTGATAGCACTCATTATTGTTTAAAATTATGGTTCCCATTTAAACTGTTGTATCTCGTCGACATTCGATTGCCAAACGATTTTGAGCTCTATATCGTCAATATACGATAGCTTACGTGGGAGCTACATTATTAATATGGCACTTATCACGTGTGACGTCACTAATGTGTGTGTTAACGCGCGCAGAACAGGGCCGATGTCAGTCGCACGCAGGATCAGATGGTGAGACACTAACGCATTGCAACGTGCTTTTGTTTTGGGAAAGTAGATCCAGGGGTATAGTTTTGAGCTTAATGAATAATGGAGTAAAGGCGTGTTTTCTTTGATAAGTAACTGAGCAAAACGACACGAGCGGCATTTTCGAAAATACAGCCTTATTCACATAACAAAACTTCAACGACAACAAATCGCTGAATGCGATCCTATCCAGTAATCGTTCTATCGAAATAACCCGTGTGAATACGGATTTAGAACTGTTTTTCAATGGGACGACTTCTGAACGTCAGCGAGATCTTGACTGTCAAAATACGTGAATTAACTACAGATCAACCCAGTTAGGCCCAGAACAGACAGTGAAACGCAACTGCAACGATCTGTGCAGTTGCGTTTCACTGTCTGTTCTGGGCCTGTGCTGATCTAAATACATAAAACGATGAATCGTTTCAGCTGTGTGAAGTTGACCAAATGCGAATTTGTCATTGTGAGAAATAGACATTAGGGGTCATCCATAAAGTACGTCACACGTAAAGAGGGGGGGAGGGGGTCGACAAAGTGTGACATGGTGTGACAAGGGGTGGGAGGGGTCCTAAGTTTTGTGACATCACATTTCGAAATCTAATATTATCTAGAGGTACTAATCACGTAATTTGAAATATAAATTAAACTGAAAAATACCCCCACCACTTAAGCACAACTCCGTCGAAGTCGAAAACCTAGGAGAGTTTTAATGGGCAACCAATGAAGCCATTAAATCAATAAAATCTTTTGTAAGATTTTTTTCACATTTAAAATCTAATTCTACTGGCCTATAATGCCGCCAAATGAACCGTACCTCGCGCGTGATTTTATTGTTGCTATTTTTTTGTTAATTTAATAATTTTTCGATGTGAAATTGCAAAACATGTGACGTCACACTAGGGAGGGGGGGGTCTCAGAAATGTGACCACCTGTGACAAGGACGGGGGAGGGGTCAAAAAATCATGAAATTCGTGTGACGTACTTTATGGATGGCCCCTTATGAGAAGTTGTCTTTTAGCGAAGATGACATTTTAAGAAGTTGTTATTTCGAAAAGTGGACATTTTGCGTCCCGGTTGTCATTTTGAGAAGTTGTCATTCCGAGCTGAAACGAAATAAATAAATAATAAATAAATAAATAAAAGTTTATTTAACAACTTTAACATTTTTTACATGAATGAATGTTTGTTCAACGAAAGAAAGTTAAATCAACGATCAATTAAATGAGTGACAGTTGTGGTATATTTATGGTGTTTTATGATACTTTCTGGATCTACTTTTGAATTTTTGTTGTGGTTGTTGTGTTGTTTTGTGTTTACGCTTCATTATACAATTTCGTTAACGTATAGCCAATTTGAGTGAAAATTATGTTGATAAATACATAGTTGATTTGTAAAAGTTATTATCTCCAGCTCTAGGACTAAATAAATAGAGTTGTTTAAATGAATAAAGTATTTAGTCTTGAAATAGTTTAAAAAAACAGCATGTGTTATTATTTTTTATTCAGCTTGAATATGTGTAATTGTGTTATTCATATATTTTGAAAATAATCAATAACTTGCGAGACATATGTAGTTATATCATTCTGCAAAGCATGTTTAATTTTTTTATTGATTCCACCTTAAGATGAGTCATTAAGGTTCAACCAAAATATAATATTTTAGTAAACATTATATGAAAACAAAACTTTTTCATAGAATCATTTCATAGTAACATGCGGTCATCGGTGATAGTTGATGTTGTGTTGTACTGTGTGTTTTGTTAATGTTTTAATAATAATAATGCCCGGTTTCTATTTCAATAACCATAGTTTCTAGCAGCACTTGGCCTTTTCTTACCACTATAATGGCCTCTCATACAAAAGTGGTACCTACTTTTTAGAAGTTACTACACAGCAAGTTAAGATCAGTTGACATTAGTAAACCGGGCATTAGTTGTGTAATTTGTGTTGTGTTGTGTTTGTAACCTTGTTGTGTTTTTTAACAGTTTTATCTATGGTAGGCAGCACATCAAGCTAAAATATAGTTGTAAAACAATGAAAATGTCTAGTTTTATGTGCTGCCTATTATTTTCGAAGTAGATGATGATGTATTTTTTTTCAAACGTAGCAGTAATAGATGTCATATTATGGGGAATTTTATAGTTTGCAAACATAAGATAGTATTCTAGAAAACATTCAAAACTCGCTTCAAAGTAAATAGCCCAACGGACTGTTCGGTATTGGACTGTCAGCTAATTGATTCCTTTCGCTGAGTTTTTATAATGATTCCCCTTCTTCTAATGTAACCTATACCCCTCTAGGGTAACAGAAATTTTAGTAATTTAGAAAAAATCATCCTTATAATTGGCTTAAATACTTAAAATCAAATAACTTGTATCGATCAATTAGAATTTAGAACTGAGTTTTGAGTGTATTTATAGAATACGAGCCTTACTCAAATTACAATTGGTAACTAATCTAGTACATATTTCTTTAGGATGAAAATGAGGGTCCAGTGACGAAGAGCATACGGTTGACTGCGGCTCTCATATTGAGGAACATCGTCATTTACTCCAACACAGGCAGGCGGTAAGTAAAAAATAACAATTTGCTCTCATTTTATTAAAAAAAAGGTTCTAGTAGTTAGTCTAGTCTAATAACGAACTAAGTTCTCGTAGTTAAGAAAATTGTGCATACCTTTATTTAAGCTGACTCGAGAATGATCGAAAAAGAAAAATAATTCCTTGCTTTACACAGGGCATGTTTCGTTTTCGGTCTTGAGAAATAGAAAAAGAAATAAATCAATATTTTTTAGAGAATTTCTGAAACTTGCTTTTCACTATTGAAGATTTCTAGTACTTTGTCGTGCTATTCGATTATTTTAACGTTTTAATCTGTACACGTTTTCATAGACCACGCAATCAATATTTTTGGTTTATTATCGTACCTCTAAGAACAATATTTTTCTTTCAGCCAACTCCGTTCATACGAGGCCCATCTAGCGTCCATAGCTCTCAGCAACGTGGAAGCATCGCGGACGATCGCCCAAGTATTATACGACATGCACAATATTTGAGAAGGGCGCGGGCCCCAGGCCCGGGATACAGACAATTAGTGACGTCACACCTTAGAATTAGTGACGTCATAACTTAATACGTTGGCAGTGAGAGCCATCTAAAGTTTGTGAACAGTGAAAGGTTTAAGTAAGATCAAAATAACGCCCGTATTCAAAAACTATGCTTGCTTAAGTGAAGCAGCAAATCGAACGCACAGTGTTGAATAGTCTGTGATTGGTTCGTGTGTGGTCTGTGCGTCCACGCGCACTGTGAGATCTCATAGTAATGTTTGTGAATACGGGCGTGTTTTTTTTAAGCTTCGGCCAAACCAACGCGTGCAGCTTGCGTTGTTCTTGATGGCAATCACTGCGCATGCATAGATCGCCGCGACAAATGACAGGACGCGTTGATGTGAACACTACAAATTCATACACGACATCTGTGGCCTAATTCACGTATTGTGACAGCCAAGATCTCGCTGACGTTCAGAAGTCGTCCCATTGAAAAACAGTTCTAAATCCGTATTCATAATCCGTATTCATTTCGATAGAACGATTACTCGATAGGGTCGCATTCAGCGATTTGTTGTCGTTGAAGTTTTGTTACGTGAATGAGGCTAGGCTACTGATCGCCATCGCGCACGCAGACTGCACGCGTTGTTTTGGCCGAACCTTTAAACGTTATAAATAGTATTGATAAGCTTGATTTGTTAGAAACTAGCAGTGCCTGTTACTTCGCACGTGTGATTTTTTTCCCAGTCTATCGTCCAGTTAAATATGAGGAGCTACCGGTGGATTAGGGGTGAAGAATTTTCGGCTCTTCCCGAAATAAAATGATTTCAACTTACGATAATATACTTACCATCACGTATGGTTTTGATTCTACAAGTGAAATCACTCAATCTATGCCTTTCTTTAGTGATAAGTGTAATTTTCTATCAAATCTCCTATCTATATTTTTTTCAATCATTATTTCTGATGTTCTAAAAACGGCCGATGAGTGTAAATGAAGTGAATAGTGAGATATAGTTCCAAAATACTGAACTGTCCTATGCATGACATTGACAGTGGGGCGCCACCGTCAATACCGGATCACTGGTTCCGATTTTTGTCATGTATGAAACCATATAGTTGAACGATGGTAGCGCCCCCCTGTCATTGAGTTTGGTGGGACAGTTCAGCGTGGGTCATCTATAAGCTGTATGACATTTATAATAATTATGTGTCCCACGCTACATAATTTAGCTAATAGCTAAAACTGGTTTGGATTAGATTAAAAAGTCAGCTAAACTAAACCTGACTAAGCTCGTATTAAAGATTTTTAAGTTTATTTTTTACTAGTTTACTAAACACGGCACATACTTTTTTTATTATGATTTTTGAGTGTTGTACAGTTAGCATCAAATAGTTCGTGACCCCCAGAGTATAGTTCGTTTCATCCACGAAGACGCGCCCCACCAATTTTTGGTCGAGGGAAGCGCGGGGTGCGGGGAGTTTGATCCGAGCAATCCGAGCGTCATTATTGTAGTGTGCGTGTGCACTCATGGATAATTTAGCGTGTCAAAGTCAAAGTCAAAATTTCTTTATTTGTTTAGACTAATAAATAGTTCATACAAATCGTCATTTTGCTCTTAAGCGTGTACCGATAACACTCAAATATTAGCAAAAGAATGGTGGGGGCGCGTCTTCGCGATAGCCCTCAATGGAATTAGGTTGTCAACTTTTTGGCCACTTTGGGCGTCACGGAGTATTTGACGCTGACTGTACGAATATTTTGCTATAGTTGTTGCAATTCACGAAGGCGGGTGAGCTTTACATGTGTGGTGGCTCGCTACTGTTCATTTTTCAAAAGTTTTGATAGGCAGATTAATCTTTATATGCATGTACACGTACACACACAAGTAAAGCTCACTCGCCTTCGTGAGTTATAAGAACATAACAATCATTTAAATAGTAAGTATTGTACCCAGTGAGAAGCTGACTTAAAATGATTGCATATAATCATAATGGTTACATTTAAAAGTAAAATCTTGATTATTAGTTGAATTTTGTAAGTATTTCGGTTAGTGTTACTTAAATATTTTTTTTATTGCTAAAATAACTTTTGTACTATAAAAACAACGGGGATGAATATTGACAAATTCGTTTATATTGTATACAATCTCATAAATACTGTAGTTATAAGAATAAAGAGCATTTGTAACTAAATATAGTTAAATCATAGGCAAAAATATGTTGGAAGTGCTAGAAGAAAAACAGTTTGGTTGAATGTCTTATCTCATAATTAGTCCATACTAAAAGTAACGAAATGTATAGATTTTTTGTATTTATGATGTTATTAATATAAGATATCATTAACGGCATGACGATTTGTCTATATTTATGTAATTTGATAAAATGTTTAGCACTTTTTTACAAGTAAGTAATTTAATATTACTCTGTTTATACTTACCTAGTGAATTGGTACATTGTGACGTCATTCAAACTTAAATTATACTGTCTAAAATGTACTAAATAATTATACGTATAACATCTTCATCTAAATTGTTACATTTAGTGTGTTGACTTCAAATATCAGCAACATTATGATTACTTAACTAATTTTGAATAAAATCTACGAAAAGGCTTAGCCTTACTGATAACCTTATCACTTTTTTATACTCTCTATTATAAAAATATACCACTTTTCTTTTCTCTAATATGTCTTTGACCTATCATAGGCATAGCAAGTAATTTTCAGTGTAATGTGATTTAACCTCTAGATATTATGTATAACTCTGAATATAAAAATAGTATATTTTTTGTATCAACGTGAGGTCCGCTAACTGTAAAGTACTATACGCGAGAAGTTGAATCTAAGTTGTATGTAAGCGAACACAAAGTAGCGTAAGCATTAAACCTGAAATAAAACAAAAGTAGTTGTGTATTTCTTGTTTCACTTAATAACCCCTTCTAAAATAATTTCTTTCGTAGAGATTGATACTCAATAAAAAAAGTTAGCTTCTTTATACAAGAAATCGTTTCATCCACGAAGCGCGCCTCACCATTCTTCCGCAAATGTTTGAGTGTTATCGGTACACGCTACATTATCAATGAGTGCACACGCAAACTACAATAATGCCGCTCGGATTGCTCGGATCAAACTCCCCGCACCCCGCGCTTCCCTCGACAAAACTTGGTAGGGCGCGTCTTTGTGGATGAAACGATGTAATTAATTGGATGCAAATCCTTGCATCTACGAAGAACGATCTACCAAGTTATCCAACTTGGTAGATCGATTATGAGGAGTGTCTTTTCAAAAGGGGATACCTACATTCTATCTTATTTTTCACAAAATGGGAAAAACTTATATGGGACATATTTACAGACCTACCGAAAAGCATTATTTCTGTTATGAAACTATTTCATTACAGTGTTCTAACTACACTTTTTGCCAAAAAATATGACTTGTTAATTNACTTCGTACGCATGAATCCCGTTTTACCCCCTTAGGGGTTGAATTTTGCAAAATCCCGTCTTAGTGCAATGAGCACCTACGTTCAAAAAAGAACCCCCACTCTTAGCACTTGTAGTTTCTGAGATTTCGTGATGAGTGAGTGAGTCAGTCAGTCAATCAGTCAATCAGTGACCTTTCGCTTTTAAGTTTAGTAACACTTTAATTTATGTTTTTATTATGGTTTTTAAAGGTCATAGCAGACTTATCAACTCGGAAAGGGATCAACACCGTATCGCCTTTCGCGAGCTGTCATCGCCTTTCGCGCGCTGTCAACCGCGAGGCGAGGCGTTTACGTTACGGTCTACGGTTGCAGTATGGTGTTTCTTACAAAGAATACTGACCGCCTCGAGTTGATACGGTTGCGATCCCTTTCCGGGTTGATAAATGTGCGACGAACTTAAAAAGGGACAAGAGCAATAGTCTTTCTTTAGACCGAAATTAACGCAGGTGAAGTCGCGGGCGAAAGCTACCTAAGCTACTAACCGCCCTCTGCAAACAAGAGGCTATTGAGTGGTGGAAGTCTACATCGGAACAAAAACACTCAAAAGCACTCATTCAGGGATATACTCAAAGGAACTGTTAAAGTTTAAAAGATACAAAGCTTGTGCAGTGACTAGAATACTAACCGGCCACTGCAAACTAGACAAACACAAATCAAACATGAACATGATCAAAGAAACTCTGTGCAGATTCTGCCATACAGAAGAAGAAACGGCCATGCATGTTCTCTGCTCATGCGGCCCGCTTATGAGCAAAAAAGTATCCATCTCGGGCGACACATTATGCACCCGGATGAGATAGCAGATATCAAGCTCCAAAGAATCTGGAAATTTATAGACTCAACGGGACTAAGCAGTGAACTCTAAACACAAGGGCTGCCACAATAGTTCAAATCTGGTCAAGCTGGCGCAAATGAGGGCCCAAAAACCAATAGGTAATAATACCTTATAACAAATAGGTAACACTATAATCATCCAATTGCATGTTATTATCGCATCGAGCGTGCTTGTATGACTGCACAGTGCACACTTCATACAGCGGACCTTTCTCCAATGATTTGTTTAGTACTTTAGTCAATGTCAATGACTCGGCCAGATGGAAGGAGATCCGTAGGCTGATGGTTGAACCTCAAAATGGCTACATTCATTAATTGAGGGTTCAAAAAGAGCTTTACACTAAACAAACTCTGAGTAAATCGAAAAAAATCTCTACCTACTCAACTTGTATCAAACAAAAAATTTTAACATTTAGTAGGTACTTTTTACAAATATAAAATTCTATGTATATTGCCAATAATTTTGAAAAAAACCTTTGTGGCGATTTTATTGTGGTAATAAATATTTTTAATCAGTTTTGAGCAAAGGGCATGCTGGGATCTGAAAAGCTGAAACAAATTCTAAAAAAAAGGGAAATAAGTAGACCCATTTGAACAGAAGTTTCTCATAGTGATAAGAACGCTTATAATGTTTTTTCTTTATAATATTCAGTGTTTGTGATGATTGGAAAGTTGACATCAATAAAAAATAATTCAAAGACAACTTTTATTTAAATACCCTTCACCCAAGTCCTTCAGGACTGTAGACCTGAAAACCGAGTTAGTTTTCAGGTCTACGATCATTCTGCGACAATTATGAGTTTCACGCGGATGAAGCCAAGTATTAGATACGTACGGAACCAAATTACTCTGCGTCGACTCAACCAAGCCCAAATCGTTTCATGACAATGACGTAACCGCTTGAGAGACATGGCGCTGGCGTTACGCTTGACGGACCAAGCGTTTTTACGCTCCTCACGCTCAGGTGAAAATAACTTAGCGTTTTGTGAGTATCCGCAGTTTTTAAATTATTTACTTTTTTCCTTGTCGGACTTCATCATCATCAGCAGGTCATTTAGGCTCCATTGCAGGAGCTTGACCCTCTCTTTACCAAAGCAGAGGCAACTTCGAACTCCTCCTATGTTCCTCTAAGTAATTTCGTGGCGGGTCCAATGACAGTAACTTTCCCCCGGGACAAACTTGACCTTCACTGGTTGGGTTATTGGCGGTCAAGCTGTAGATCCTGGCTACACAGGAGTTGCAGCGGTGGGAACGAGAGGTGAGAATAATTATAGTCCCATCCCAGTGTCACTTCAACCCTACCACTGCTTCGGAACAATAAATGGGCTAGTACTACTAACCTAAAAGGCGCTTAAAGAATTGCACAAAGATTATTTATTATTAAGTTGTTAAAAAAAATATATACACAGCAATCGCGTGTGCAAGCTTGCGTGCTAGTGTATTAAATGAAATTACCTATATCGTGATAATAAACATATGACTGACTGATACAAATAATAGATTCAACTTTCCGTTTCAACAGCTGTGTGAAAAACACTGACGTTTTTGTAATTTACGTTGAAAAACGTCATTAGATAATGCGCAACAATGCACCACTTGTATCAGAATGGTTGATATCATAATCAAATTCCAATTAATTTAATTAAAAAATAACCAGTAGGTGTTACTATGAAACTTCGTCCGTTCGTTTCATCCAAATGACGTCCACTGCTGGACAAAGGCCTCCCTCAAGGTTTTTCACAATGAACTGAGGAGTGTCTTTTCAAAAGGGGATACCTACATTCTATCTTATTTTTCACAAAATGGGAAAAACTTATATGGGAAATATTTACAGACCTACCGAAAAGCATTGTTTCTGTTATGAAACTATTTCATTGCAGTGTTCTAACTACACTTTTTGCCAAAAAATATGACTTGTTAATTTAAAGTTACAGAGTTCAGAAAAATCATAATATCCTCTTTTGACACGGATCTTNAGCACTTGCCAAATGTTGTCTCGAAGCGCTGGTAGGGTAAAAAGATTATGAGACATGTAGAGGCTCCTTAAGAGCAAAATGACGATTTGTAAGAACTATTTATTAGTCTAAACAAATAAAGAAATTTCGACTTTTTTTAGTTGTTTGTAGTGATGCGCGTTTCGTTAACGAGCGACAGAATCGCTACTGCATTGCTACAAAAAGTCGCCGTGGGCGAGGAGCCAAAAATGGCACGCATCATGCTAAACTGATAATAGAATGGGCCCCGATTGCGCAAAAATTATCGTCGCGATTGGACGACGAACGAAAATCAGCTTTTTGACAAACCCGTCGTTTTGACAGCTAGTTCAAACAAAGATTAAATGCAACTGCTTTACGTTAAAGCTAACAGAAAGCCTAATTTTTTCTCAAACGTAAATCGAACGCTTCACAAATTTTTTCTGTGTTCTAGTAGTTTTGTTTCAAAAATAAGGTGTTCGGACCTGTTATCCCGTTGGTCAACGGTTTGGTTTAACTGGAGGACCAAGCTGTAGATCCTGGCTACACAGGAGTTGCAGCGGTGGGAAAGTGTGATGGGAAAATTCCCGTCAACTCACCTGTCATCCAGCTCAATGGTTGGGTTTGATTGAAGACCAAACTGTAGATCCTGGCTACACAGGAGTTGCAGCAGTGAGAAAGTGTGGTGAGAATATTCCCGTTATCACCTGTTATCCAGCTCAATGGTTGGGTTTCATTGGAGACCAAGCAGTATCTCCTGGCTACACAGCAATTGCAGTGGTGGGAAGAGGTCCCGGGTTCGATTCCCAGTGGGGGCAGAATTTTCTGTTCGGTTTTGTTGGTGGCAGGGCTTATTCTAAGTCCGCCTGGCTAGCTACCACCATCTTACCTAAGTCTGTCGCCATAACAACAATGTTAACAGCATTGTTGTGTTCCGGCAGTTAGAGGTAAGATAGCCAGTTCCTCCGTGGTTGAGGATTCCGGGTGAAGCTCGCTTCCACCTTCGGCCTGATCGTCACTTTCTATCAGGTTAGATGCAGGTCAAATGCAAAGAAGTTGCAGCGGTGGGATAGTGTGGTGGGAATATTCCCGTTATCGTCTGTTATCCAGCTCAATTGTTGGGTTTCATTGAAGACCAAACCGTAGATCCTGGCTACACAGGAGTTGCAGCGGTGGGAAAGTATGGTACGAATATTCCCATTTCAACTCACCTGTTATCCAGCTGTGGAACGAGAGGTGGGAATATTCCCGTTTAAACTCACCTGTTATCCAGCTAGATGGTTGGGTTTCATTGGAGGCCAAGCTGTATCTCCTGGCTACACAGGAGTTGCAGCGGTGGAAAAGTTTGGTGGTAATATTCCCGTCAACTCACCTGTTATCCAGCTCGATGGCCGGCTCAGCTGTTGGGTTTAATGGGAGGAGGACCAAGCTGTAGATTCTGGCTACACAGAAGTTGCAGAGGTGGGAAAGTGTGGTGGGAATATTCCCGTCAACTCACCTGTTATCCAGCTCAATGGTTGGGTTTCATTGGAGACCAAGCAGTATCTCCTGGCTACACAGCAATTGCAGTGGTGGGAAGAGGTCCCGGGTTCGATTCCTAGTGGGGGCAGAATTTTCTGTTCGGTTTGGTTGGTGGTAGGGCTTTGTTCCAAGTCCGCCTGGCTAGCTACCACCTACTTACCTAAGTCTGTCGCCATAACAACAATGTTAACAGCATTGTTGTGTTCCGGCAGTTAGAGGTAAGATAGCCAGTTCCTCAGTGGTTGAGGATTCCGGGTGAAGCTCGCTTCCACCTTCCGCCTGATCGTCACTTTCTATCAGGTTAGATGCAGGTCAAATGCAAAGAAGTTGCAGCGGTGGGAAAGTGTGGTGGGAATATTCCCATTTCAACTCACCTGTTATCCAGCTGTGGAACGAGAGGTGGGAATATTCCCGTTTAAACTCACCTGTTATCCAGGTAGATGGTTGGGTTTCATTGGAGGCCAAGCTGTATCTCCTGGCTACATAGAAGTTGCAGTGGTGGGAAAGTGTGGTGGGAATATTCCCATCAACTCACCTGTTATCCAGCTCAATGGTTGGATTTCGTTGGAGACCAAGCTGTATCTCCTGGCTACATAGAAGTTGCAGTGGTGGGAAAGTGTGGTGGGAATATTCCCGTCAACTCACCTGTTATCCAGCTCAATGGTTGGGTTTCATTGGAGACTAAGCTGTATCTCCTGGCTACATAGAAGTTGCAGTGGTGGGAAAGTGTGGTGGGAATATTCCCGTCAACTCACCTGTTATCCAGCTCAATGGTTGGGTTTCATTGGAGACTAAGCTGTATCTCCTGGCTACACAGGAGTTGCAGCGGTGGGAATTTTCCCGTCAACTCACCTGTTATCCAGCTCGATGGCCGGGTCAGCGGTGGCCTCAGCGAGATTCGTGACGGACTTGCTCTTGAAGCATTGGAAGTCAACATGGCGGCTCTTGGCTTCTTCCTTCTCCCAGGACATATGGATGAAGGGGCGTTGCACATAGTTGTATATCACCTGAATAGAAAAATATGTTCGTTAGATTTAATAACATAGATATTTTTCACAAGCTTGCGCCGTTTTGTCCTTGTGAGTTCTTTGAAAATCTACACTAATATTATAAAGAGGAAAACTTTGTTTGTTTGTTTGGTTGGTTGTAATGAATAGGCTCAACAACTACTGTACCGTTTTTAAAAATTCTTTCACCATTCGAATCCACGAGTACCATAGGCTAAATTTTATTTTGGAAAAAAATAGGGTTCCGTAAAATATGTAGATAACGTAGTCCACGCGCGCGAAGCCGCAGGCGGAAAGCTTAAATAACTTGAAAAAATCGAACTGCCTAAGGCGGGAATTGAACCCACGACCTTCCGCTTGCCGGGCGACTGCTCTTCCAACTGAGCTACTTAGACACTGGATGAACCAGTCGAAATTTTCAAGTGTAATACGCTGTTACGGCCTGGGTTTGTTTCATCAATGTTGGGTATACCTACCCTCGTGATTTCTTAACAGTGAACTGTCAATTTAGCGAATTTACTCCTCTACTTCCTGTATAGGTAAAAAAGGGGTAAATTTTGCCACTTGAATTTACTTTTCTCCGAATTTTATAACATTCACATGCTTATTTTTATTCACATTATATCACTTATCGCATTAAAATATTTTAAAGAATTTTTACAGCTAAAATAGTAGATACATTTGAGGAGTGTCTTTTCAAAAGGGGATACCTACATTCTATCTTA
Source organism: Ostrinia furnacalis (assembly GCF_004193835.3). Classification (NCBI taxonomy): domain Eukaryota; kingdom Metazoa; phylum Arthropoda; class Insecta; order Lepidoptera; family Crambidae; genus Ostrinia; species Ostrinia furnacalis. The sequence goes on from NW_021131129.1 coordinate 902,287, forward strand.
TTTTTCACAAAATGGGAAAAACTTATATGGGACATATTTACAGACCTACCGAAAAGCATTATTTCTGTTATGAAACTATTTCATTACAGTGTTCTAACTACACTTTTTGCCAAAAAATATGACTTGTTAATTTAAAGTTACAGAGTTCAGAAAAATCATAATATCCTCTTTTGACACGGATCTTTTATAATATCCCCCTTTGCTCTGTACTTACTGTAAATATCNCTTTTTACACGGATCTTATATAATATCCCCCTTTGTTCTGTACTTACTGTAAATATCCCATTTAGTTGTGCCTACTATTTTGTAAATATCCTCTTTTGTTTTGTACATCTCAAGATTTTAAATGATAATAAAACCACAGAATAATAATAAGTACTACGTAAAGAAGTTTTACTTCGCGAAGGTATTTAAAAAAAAATATGCTCAATGTCATTAACAATATGGTGTAATTTAGCTGGTCTCAAGAGTCAAGCACCATTTTGTTGACAAACGTCAGTGATCGGCACTGCGCCGAAGCTATAGGGCTGACTTCGGTAAAATGATGTGACGTGAGGTGCCAAACTGTGGAAAATGGCGGAGGAAATACATGATTTAGCATGAATTATCATGAATAATATTAACTACTTATTTACCTCTCAGTGTCTTGAGGCAACTTAAAAATGTACATTCTGTGTTTTTATTATTATTTAGGCAGATAAATACCTACTGCACAGTATTTAGTACCATTTTCTTTATTTTCTTCCGTCATACACAAGAATACGCGTGCGTAAGTCAAAGTTCGCTCGTATGTGAGGCCTTGTCGAATAGTATCCTGTAGGTGGGCCATCGTGCGTGTTTTGTTTTCGATGTAAACTCGCGGAGATGAACAGGCCTGATAAAACACAGATTATTCTTTTTTTTTAATAATAATAATGACCAAAATTAAAGACGCTACTAAACAGAATTATATTTTTTTAATTATTAGACATTCAAATCCTGATTTGTCCAATATCAGGTGTCAGACAATCACACAACATAGATTCCGTTTTACGTTAATTTTGCGTTCCGTTCTACAGAGTAAAATGTCTAAAAATAAATCCTAAAGCCTAAAGTTAAAGGAAATAAAACACTATGTAAAAGTAAATATCCCGTTTTGAAACGGCTAATTGGTATAGTGTAAATATTTGTATTGTAAATATCCTCTCTTGTTAAGAAATGAAAAATAACTATTATTTTTTAAATTTTGTAAGTGTAAATATCCTGTTCTGAAATGAACACTCATATTTGAAGCTGCTTTACTTGGGAGAATATCCCGTTTTGATTAAGATTCAAGTGACGAAAGTGAGTATTCAGCACTAAGAACAAGACTGCATACTCAGTTTAATAAATAATAAAAATGTAAATATCCCCTTTTGAATAGACACTCCTCATTAGATTTTTTTGAACAATATAAATCGTGTCGTAGTACTATAGCCATTTAGTAAATGTTAACACAAACATAGTAAATAGGTAGACATCTTACGTAAATAAGTTCAGTAATTCTGCGCAATGCATTTTTAATCAAATACTCTTCAAAATGACACCCAAAAACTCTCAAAAACTGATTTAAACTCATAACAACTCTATGCACCCCAACTCCGCCCGAGGCGCGTCCATTATCCATTTCGTCTCTACCCGCGATATGAAAATCAGTCTCGAGGATCAAAGTTCGGAAGAAAATTGGGTATTCGAGTGAATAATAAATTAAGCAAGAATTTTATCTCGAATTTTGGAGTGAAAAGCTACTTCGGAGTTGAGGTTTGCATTATGTATGTGTGCTTTCATTAATTAGGATAAGATTCAAATAAAGTTGGATGTGTAGGCGTATACGTTTAGGGCCTATTTGTCTACTCGCTGATAAAGTTCCCGATAGCTAGCTTTAGGAACTTGTTTGTCAGATATTACTTTTGGTTTCACGTCATAATATTATCTAGGACTAGGAGAGACTGTGAGTTTTTTTATTTTATTTTTTAATGTTTTCAATTTGTTGCTAAGATCACTACCTAGTCTAGTTCAAGGAATAGTTCGAGTGTATCACTCTGTATGTAGGTATAGCGTTAAAAACATTCGTTCACGAAAAGATAACTGACACCTTGCTCTTCTAAAAGGTAAAATAAATTCTCAGACTGGACTGTTTTATAAACAGTTGTTGAATAAAATGCAACTTAAAGCCAGGCAAAAGTTGATGAAGCTTATTAGCAGCATTTCAGCGAAAAGTTGGGCCATTTAAATCCCAGCTTATTTTCGGACTGTAAATAGTGATTTGCGAGCCGAGTACGGGGTAGGGCTGCCCATTTAGGCTCGGCGCAAATGGGCCACCGACCACAGCCACCGGTGGCCAGCGATGGCGACTTAACACACTTTTTGTATAGTGGCGAGTCGCGGACATTACTGTAGCGAGTGGCCGCCACCGGATACAGGTGTGCGGCGCGACTATACTAAATATATTAAAAGTGTGGTATCGCCACCGGTGGCTGTGGTCGGTGGCCCATTTGCGCCGACACTTATGAAGGAGGAGCTTAATTTTCTACCTGCTTTACCAACCCATGGTGCGATGTTTTTCACGTGATGCGGATGATTTTGGGTCAGTCTGTCATGTTGTTTTGGTGTTATTGATAAAATTTCATTTTAACTACGAGTAGTTTCATGGTGGCCCTCACACAGTTCATTGTCTATCTAGTACCTCCTATAATACTCTTCCTTTCATCTAAAAAATTACACCGCTGTGTAAATTACTCCTCAGGGCTAAGGCACTAACTAAAGATCGTTTCATCCACGAAGACGCGCCCCACCATTCTTCCGCTAATGTTCGAGTGTTATTGGTACACGTTAAATCATCCATGAGTGCACACGCACACCACAATAATGACGGTCGGATTGCTCGGATCAAACTCCGTGCACCCCGCGCTTCCTTCGACCAAAAACTGGTGGGGCGCGACTTCGTGGATGAAACGATCTTTAACTACGCTGGTTTCGGACAGGTTTGACTATTAAGCTCTCTTCTTAGGCAATTGCTAACGAAGACGCCTACATTGTTTTCAGTACCTCTAGCATGAACAACTTTCGTCTTCGAATCGTTTGCGTATTCGATAAAATTCGATACTCAATCTTCGAATTAAGCGATAACGTAACAATTTTGATTCTCAAAATAAGTTTCGTGCAACCACATCTCATACTAAGTTCACTTTACGACACGTTCACAAGGGCGCTGTTGTAGTTTTCTTACTAAATCTTTTGATGGCGATTCGAGTACGCAAACGATTTGAACTCTAAAGTTTTTCGTGCTAGTGGGGCTTAAACCAATAAGTTCGTCTTAAAAACATAATAATATGTTTTTTTTTATATGATAAGCATGATTTATCAGTTTGGTAGCCCTGAAGGCCGAAGCGCAGCTGCACAGTGGGATTGCAGGCGATGCAAACAGGCGAATTGAAGCGGCTTTCATTGGATAAATTCGATTTAACAAAAATGAGTTATTGTTGCCGTTTAGCATCTGAGAATTGGCAGAAATAGCTACACTTTGCCGGAGTTTAAAGCAAGTCTGTTCTGCGCTTGTAATGGTCAGAATAAACAAAAGCTAAGTTAACCTTTTTTAAGATCACTGCGACTCTATGTAGGTATACTAGATAAAAGTAAAAAAAGTATTTAGAAGTTTAAATAATACTTATTATTTATTCCCTTTGTAATGCGAGTAAAAAAAAACTCGGTTATAAGGAAACGCTAACACTTAACCGGTCCCATAATTCGAAGAAACTCGTAGTCTCGTAGCACATCTCGTAGTATTCGTAGTATGACCTGCTACGGCGTAGCGCGGCATCTTTTATCCGACTCTACGTATATTTGTGTCTACGTGTTTTTGTAGTCACAAATCCCGTTTGATGAGAATCATCAGCATAAGGTCAATTTAGTCTACACTGCAGGGCGACCCTCTCTAATTTACAAAAGGCAAATAGAGCTTTTAAATGTGTACGGCATAAATGAATAATGATTGTTCCCGCTAAGCTTGTATTAGTAGTGGATTCACCACAGTACGGGGATATATCGATAGATCCCGTTGGGTTAGTCTTACATATCCCGACATTGTTTTAACACCCACTCAGTGCACATTAAGCTTCTCATCTGTATTGGGGCCGTCCATATATTACGTCATTCTAAATTAGGGGGGGGGGTTGGTCTGCGGATGACGGTAAATGATAGATAGGGGGGGGGGGGGATCTATATATATAAAAATGAAACCCGTTTCGCGTTGTCACGGCATCACGTGTGAACGGCTGAACCGATTTCGATAATTCTTTTTTTTAAATGTTTGTGGAAGTCCAAGGATGGTTCTTACGGAAAAAAATATTAAGAAAATCTCTACGCTAAGGCGGTACGAAGTTCGCCGGGTCAGCTAGTTATACATATAAACCTTCCTTAAGAATCACTCTATCTATTAAAAAAAAATAAAAGGTGATTCTACAAGTGTTTTAATTTTGTCAAACTGGTAATGACGTCAATTTTGGGAGAAGGGGGGGGGGGTCATTAAGAAATGACGCTAGGATGATTGTAGGGGGGGGGGTCTAAAATCTGAAAAAATCGATGACGTAATTTATGGACGGCCCCATTCCAGATTCGCTTCCCGATCGAGGCAATCGCCTGAGAGCGAATACATCACAGATTACCGGCGCTGGACACCCGGCGGAGTGGAAAGCGTAGTTCGCTCTTCACTCTGTAAGAAGCACTTTTAGATCGTTTCATCCACGAAGACGCGCCCCACCATTCTTCCGCTAATGTTTGAGTGTTATCGTTATACACTCTAAATTATCCATGAGTGCAAACGCACACTACAATAATGACGTTCGGATTGCTCGGATCAAACTCCCTGCACCCCGCGCTTCCCTCGACCAAAAATTGGTAGGGCGCGTCTTCGTGGTTGAAACGATCTTTATAGGTTCCGCAGTTTTTGAAAAAACGCTTTTGTCACAAGCTTCATAATGCTTATTCTTGGAAATCAAGACTTCTTTGGGTCGTCGTGTCATCTTAGTTTTTTGCCACAAGTAATTTACTTGTAAATTAATAGATTGACTCATTTCCCGATTATGGACCCCGGTCTGACAATAAATTTTTTCAATTTCAATTTCAATTTCCGAATATAACAAATTAGCCTAAACCAAACTACGTTTTTGACTTTCGTAGACCAATTTTGATGATCAATATTGAAGTAAAAGTACCTACCTAATGCGATTGAAATATAAAATGAAAAAGTTTGTTATGAAGAACATTATAATAACGAAACTTCAGTATGTAAAAGAAACTCGAACTTGGTTGAGAATAAAAATGGCACGTGTGGAATTTCTTCGCGAAATAACTGGCAGCGATATCAGCCATTTAATAGAATAAATAATATTCCTACCTAATTATTGTAAATAAGGAGTTAGTGAAATGTAATTTAAAACCTAAGTTCAATCATTATTGTATTGAATGTAGTGAATGCTAGTCGCTTGACGTTGACGCATTTGCCACTCGACGAACCTTTCTGCGACAAATCATTTTCATTTCAAATAGAATTGCTTTGAAATCAAAGGTACAGGTTTTATGTTTTAAATTCGACTCTCACCCATACATAAGGCTCTATAATACTTGTGCTATACGTTACCTACCCCACATTCATGTGCCTGATCCATCACTGAAACGATCCATCTTCCTCGGGAGTGAGCCATCCGAAATTCACAACTTTTTCTGGGTAAAAACCGTCGGTTCAAACTTTTCACATGTGCCATTAGTAAAACAGATGTTTTCTGAACGTTAAAAAGAAGCGAGATATTTTTTAAATAACGTGAAAAATGGTGGATTTTGTTTAGGCTTTCACACAATTTTACGCAGCGCAATTAAAATTGTTTCAATGTTGAATTTTCGCAATAAACTGAAATATGAATAGCTAGACTGTTATTAATTTCTAGGGCAGGAATTTTGAGCATTCCTTAAAGTTGGCAACTTTGAGACCCTGAAGGTTTAGCAAGCAACTATGCTGTTACTAAAACCTTATTATTATTCTGTGCTAAAACTATCTTTTTGTCTTTATCCATCTTAGTAACTTACTTTCAAATAGTGAATGAGTTTTTCAAATACATATTCACATAAAAATCTCTAAATAAAATACTATGGGAGTATTATTATTTCGGAATACTTGTCAAGTCCATTCACGCTAGCTTTTGCCGCATTTCATGACTGAATGGTCTTACTCGCCACCCTGTATTGTATGATAATAAAAATAATAGTTCCCCGAAGACTACCATTAGCGAACAGAGGACTACACTGAGGTCCAGCAGAATGTCGCCAAACCAAGTGATCGATGCGCCGTCTGCCCGCCATCAGTCTTCATTGTGTTCGCTGAGTGTAGTGTTGAGCCAGTATCGATAGTTTCGTTTGACGTACTGGATGGAGAAAGGTCACCCCAATGATCGATATTATGAAACAGTAACAATCACACACACTATTTTGAAGGCCTTGGGATTGTAAGAATTTCAAGGACACTAATGCTTGAAGGGAATTCCACTCTATACCTACCTATAAAATCATTGTAAAAGATGTCTTACGTGGCAAGTACTACATTATTAAGATTCTAAGGGCTCTAGGAAATGGCAGTAGGTATGATATTTGGTCAGGCGTGGTGAAAATAGGCAAAGCAAGTCTACGGTTGGCATGGCTCGAAAAAAGATGTTGGAATCTGAAATATTCTGTTATAATGTACAAAAGTGGGCAAATTGATGATGACTGATAAGTAGGCATCATTCAATGACTCTTAAGTTTCAAGAGCAGAATTCAATTGTTTCGATAGACTATCTATCGATAGTTTGTCTGTTAATAAACCCAACACTAGTTGGTCCTCTCAATTACGGGGCCGCAGAGAAAAAGTATTAATACAGCTGTATCGCGTTTCTTTCCGCAGATAATTAGCGGTAATGATGTATAGACGACCATGACTTAATAAGCGTTGAGAACGGCCGCGAGAAATTTTTATTATGGAGAGAACGCTGCTTAGGAAGGTCACACTTATTGTTATACAGTTTTTCTTAATGAATCTAATGAAAATACTTGACGAGATTGTTAATTTTGGTAATCTTTGGACCTAACCGCACTATAGGTACTGTGCCTGGTAGTAAGTGAGGCACTACGCCTCGCTAGGTATAACTAAGCTAATGCCCGTTTTCACCATCAATCCGTAACTTTTAAGTGACCCCTATGAAAACAAAATTGCTGTCAATATGTGTTACCATAGGAGCCGCTTAATAATTAGAGATTGATGGTGAAAACGGGCATAAGACCTAGTGCCTTTTCTTTTACGTATTAATGTATAAGATGCCATTAACGTATAAGATGCCATAATAACATATGGATGTGAAATCCGTGTTTGAGTGGTGATGTAGTTGAACTCTCTCTTAACCCAGAGGTCCTGAATTAGAATCTTCGTTGAAATATGTAGCACACTCTTGGTGTTATGTTTTATTAATCTAACCTTACGCCCGTATTCACAAACATTACTATAAGGTCTCACAGTGCGCGTGGACGCACAGGGTGACATATGAACCAATCACAGAGCTCTATTCAACGCTGTGCGTTCGATGCAAGCATCGTTTGTGAATACGGGCGTTAGTCTCTTACAAACACAATTGACTCGCTACTCACCAAATATCTTGGTCATATTTTGAGGGACTCATATACTCTACTATACTTCTTATTAAATAGTGTAATGCCCCAAATTCTTTTGGGTAAAACCCTTGGCCACAACAAAGTCCTTTATTTGCAAAGTTTACTGACCGGCTACACCAGATTAGGGCAACGAAAACTAATCACAGCTTAACAAAATCGTTACAGGGATGCGAGATACAACTTAAAACCCGGTAACTAATTTGTCGGGCGTGTAATAATTACTGAGCCTCTGCCAAAGAATAAAGAAAACAGCCTGTTTTGAACGTGACGATTGTTATTCGTTAGCTACAGAAAAGAAAATGTTTTTTTTAGAAAACCAACGTGTAGGAGATGGCTATTAAGCTAAGCGTCCACTTGTCGGTATCGTACGCAACGGACGCATCGTACAAAACACATCGTATCGGATGTGCGATGCGGACAGGTGGACGCACTTACATGAGTTTCTATATAAATAATACTACAATCCGTTGCGTGCGATATATCCGATGCGTACGATACCGACATGTGGACGCTAGCCTTAACACCGTTGCTAGGCTAGAGTCCAAATCATATTATACAGTTCACTCTTTTATTCGAAGACCCTACTCAACTTTTTTAAATAAATGATGACCCAACAGACTTCTATTATTAGATAACCATAGAGAAAACGATGTTAATTTTTTCCGAATTTTAATTTTTCCGGATTTTTTTCTATTTTTTCTCTTCAAAAGAACCTTTTTCACACTTCAACGAATATTTAAAAAGAAAATTGTCGGATTAATCGAGGCATGCTCATGCTGCTTTACATTACTTAATTATGAAACATGTCCTCCGTTCTCAGTATTTAATTTAAGTATCAAATTGCTGTTATTTATTTTATTTTGTTCTTTCATTTCAGGCAATAACAAAAACATAACTATAAATCTATAGAACATGCCATGCTAATGGTCTCGAATTTTGAAAAGGTTGCCAGCCGTCATGGTTACGTTGTTATAGGTAATCCGGCTGCCCCGGGTGAAAATCAGGATCAGCTGGCCCCGGATAACATTAGATGGTCAATGCAGGAAAAAATACGTATTTTTGTTCGAGCGAGCGGATTAAAAGGGTTTATCCGGGTCGTTTTTACCCGGTTCACCTTTTACGGACAAACAATTTCCAAACATATATCTTTCGGTTTTTTAAATTGCTTGAGCGACGGATTTAAGTCGGGCACATTTTTGTAAGCGGTCCCTTGGGTATCTTACGGCAATAGACTGCATGAATTCTGAATGGACTTATTTGTGATAGATAACATTCTCCCAGGATTAGGTTTATTTAGCCTTCACCAATTGGGTTTAATTGACATTTAAACTAGACAGGCTACAGCTATGTAGTTTCTCATGCTTAGGTAGGCTTCCCCCAATGCTTTCCATGTTGCCCGGTTGGGAGCGGCCTGCGTCTAGCGCCTTTATAATGTCATCGGTTCACTTTGTGGGTGGACGTCTCATGCTTATTACCGATCTTTTTGTAACAGTCGCAATCGCGAGAATTTCACAGCTTGCTACGCGAAGCCACCAAAGTTGTCATTGGTTGCCGTGCAGTTGTGAATGGCGCTAGTTTCCGTACATAATTTGTATTATACTCTAGGTAGGTGACTACTTACTTAGTTACTAGTAGCATTGGAGTTTTTTTTCTATTGTACAATGAGCAACCGGTTGCTGACAGACACTGCCGTTTTTTACCCTTTTTCCTGTTCTGTCCAACGAACTGGCTGGTCTTGTCAGGCTACGTCTCATCCTCGCCACCTTGCGGCAGGTTAACTCGGGATTAATTACTGGGCTAACTGTTCATAAATCATTCCAACCCCAGCAGATTTAATTTTAGTTACCCCCACTAATGTTCTTTGGGAGTTGCAGATTTCTTATTCTTTTTAGTGGTGATCATTATTAATTTGGAAACTCGATTTATTAAAAGAAATTAGGAACAGAGGGTAAGGCTTTTGTTTTCTATTTTCGTCTTTTTAATATTACGGGATAATTTAATTTTCAGTGATAAATGTTGGTGTTACTTACATCATTAATCATTTCAGATGTCGGCAGTTCACTGCTGGACGTAAATTCTTCCACAAGTCATAAAAGTCTTAACAGTCATTTATTTTCTGCAAATAGACTTTTAAAAAGCGCTTTTGCACGTCACAGTATTTCCTTATTGACTCCACTCATATTATGGGCCAGTGCTGAAAAGAAGCAGCGCAAGAAACTAAGTCACCATTTTCAGCCTGTATTTCAAGGGTTTACACTATTATCTTATATATTATAATGATAAGATAAGAAAAACTTTATTTGACTCAAAACAAAAATTAAAAAAAGAACAAAGGGACTTAAAACTATACACACATGGATATTTTTGTGCCAAAAAGGCTTTTTCTCCTTTTAAATATCTCTCGCTTTTTCCATCTTCTTCAGGATGACCTGAAAACATGAAGCCCTAAGAACATGAAGACTTAATTTTCTTAGGGATTTGTTTCATTAGAACAACATACATAGTGTCCCGTCATGCCACAATTCGCACCACCAACAAAATGATACAGTTATATGGAGCTTTACATAATGTAAGCATGTTGTACAGTTTTGTAGATATTAAGCTTATTGTGAAATAAATTTGCGAGCAAATAACAAGCAAAAGATAGTAGAAAAGTGTAGATGCTTGCGTATATCGTCGCACAGCCTTGTTGTATAGCCTAAACAAATCACACAGTTCTGTAACCTACAAGTAGAATTTGAATTTGAATTATGCCAATATTAATTCGGATTTATGAAAAAAATTTTTGAAAACAAACTATACCTAGGTATTTCGTAGTCTTAACATCTTTTATTTATCTATTTATTTAAAATCTTTATTGCACACATTAAAAACAGTGGTACAACCAATGACATATCGCACAACAGGCGAGCTTAATGCCATGTGGCATTCTCTTCCAGCTAACCAGAAAATTAGACAAAACAGAGAATTTCAGTTTTACTTAACTTATTGACTGAGTTTCTTCCGCCACTTCTCAGCACCAGCCCATATGTTGTCCTAAAGTGGTGGTAGGGCAAGCTATACAGGGTGTTAGGTAAATGGGTATATGAGCCGATACTAGCCCATGTTAACATGGGCATATAAATGGTATGGTGAAGTCAGAAATTTGATATCATCATTTTAATCTTTTTAATTATCATACAAAATAAATTTTGTAAAATCCGATTTGTATGAAAAATAAAATAATTAAAATGAAGATATCAATTTTCTGACTTCACCATTAGTCCAGTCATTATAGTAAGTTCACCTCGGAATTCGAGATACCCAGCTGTAAGTCTGTAAATACGTGTATATTGACACCCTAAAAGTTGTCTCAAAACCTACATATGGTAGGGTGTAAGCAACTATTAAATTTCAAGGTCAACGGTCACAAAAATCGGTTTTTTGCGCTTTTTTTAGAAATACCTCATTTCCTATGGGTTTTTTGCTATTTGTATTTATTATCAATATTGTAGAATACTAAATTCTCTACAAATTTTGTTTAATAACTTTTTTTATACGGTGAACCGTTTTCGAGATAGAGGGCGGAGAGCGCGCGGTCACTGCATCACTTCAGGTCTACTTAAGCGGTTTAGATTTTTCATACAAAAGGATTTTCCCGCTAATTCCTGTGGGAATTTCGGGAATTCCTTGTTGTAACTAAGCTTTGAGTTTACTAAGGTACCTACATGCCAAATTTCAAGCGTCTAACTTCCGTTAAGCGTTTAGATTTTTCATACAAAAGGATTTTCCCGCTAATTCCTGTTCCCGTGGGAATTCCTAAGTATACTATAACCTGCCCAGGTGTATGAAGAATAATTGTACCAAGTTTCGTTAAAATCCGTCGAGTAGTTTTTGTTTCTATAAGGAACATACAGACGGACAGAATTCTATACATGAAATATATTTTCAAAATAACTATCAGGGGGTGATTAGTGATCGATACTGATGCCAAAAATGCAATCAGTAAAATTTTTGTCTGTCTGTCTGTCCGTCTGTATGTTCCTTATAGAAACAAAAACTACTCGACGGATTTTAACGAAACTTGGTATAATTATTCTTCATACACCTGGGCAGGTTATAGTTTACTTAGGAATTCCCACGGGAACAGGAATTAGCGGGAAAATCCTTTTGTATGAAAAATCTAAACGCTTAACGGAAGTTAGACGCTTGAAATTTGGCATGTAGGTACCTTAGTAAACTTAAAGCTTATTTACAACAAGTAATTACCGAAATTCCCACGGGAATTAGCGGGAAAATCCTTTTGTATGAAAAACCTAAACCGCTTAAGTTGACCTGAAGTGATGCAGTGACCGCGCGCTCTCCGCCCGCTATCTCGAAAACGGTTCACCGTATAAAAAAATTTTTTAAACAAAATTTGTAGAGAATTTAGTATTCTACAATATTGATAATAAATACAAATAGCAAAAAACCCATAGGAAATGAGATATTTCCAAAAAAAGCGCAAAAAACCGATTTTTGTGACCTTTGAACTTAAAATTTAATAGTTGCTTACACCCTACCATATGTAGGTTTTGAGACAACTTTTAGGGTGTCAATATACAAGTATTTACAGACTTACAGCTGGGTATCTCTAATTCCGAGATTCTTACCTAATTTAAGCTTAAATGACTGGACTACATACCATTTATATGACCATGTTAACATGGGCTAGTGTCGGCTCATATACCCATTTACCTAACACCCTGTATATGGAACCTGTATAAGCGCCCTGGAAAGGACCTAAGTACTGAACGATAGCTTTGACTTTTTTTTACTGAAAAAGTATTTTTTGTGGGATTGATCTTTTAAGATATTTTTTACATCCTTTCAGACAAACCCGAAAATATTATGATTGGGTTGTCTTATCTTTTTGCACTATGCCTTTATCTAAACGCCTAAGTGCGAATGTAGGCGAAAATTTACCCTTATTTTGTCGTCAACGCTATGACAAACTGCCTCATGTTTATATTCATTTTCTGGGGTTATGCACATTTCTCACGCGGCCTCGAAGCAATGGTGCCCTAGCTGTCATATCTGGGTAATATTAACGTCATCAAAAAGTGATATTAATATTAAAACGGACTATAATGAGAGCTCATGCAATATCAAAGAATGAACCTTCATCAAGTAGTTAAATACTTTGAAAAGACCCTACGTGCCCTATTGTAACTACCTACTTCATTAAGCTCAAGTTGCAACATTTAACTTTAACCGTAGCTACTAAAGTAACAATAACCTGTGTTTTTTGTGTGGAGTTTGACAGATTTTTGACGTTTGTTAAAGTTATAAGTAAGATGGTGCAACTCATGTTTGCATTAAAAACATGATCATGAAGTTTCTTTCAAAGCAAATTCTGTCAGTAAACAAGTATCGTACCTATCATGCAAAAATCTAATTTACCTAATTTAACCCCTTCGCTCCATCATTAATCAAATGTTAGTAATCGCAGCCAAAGAGTAAAAGTTGGGATAATAAATGGTATGTCTGTGAGCGGCCGCAGGGTTAACGGGTTGCGTCTTAATCAAATTGAAAGCCTTGAAGAATACTCGTGTAGATGAGTTAAAGTTTGAGCGTGAACACGAGCGAAGGATAATAATATATTCTAATATTAGATGCGACAGTAACTTTGTCTGTTTGTTTCTTGATTCTAAACATAGAACCATTTGATGAATTCTATGCTAAACATAAACAAACCAAACTTAGGAGTAGACAAAAGTATGTACCTAACCTATGTTTTTTTAACAAAAAGTTAAGTAGCTATCACCAATTAACAACAGACTAGGTAAGGTACTAGATTTATAATTAAAGTTATTAAATTTGTTTCTAACTTCTTGATTCGAAATGTACACAGAGTGTTCCTTTTATAGAATCATACCTATCAATTAAGCCTCCATTATAAGCAAATCGCTAGACACTCATGGGGGCTAATGTAATGATTACTTCTATCTATCTACTTCTTGCTTGACATCTTACAAGAAACCATGTACCTATATGAATGAAACTTAGATATTTTTTGTATCACGTTTGCTTCGATAGCGATTGAAAAACTGAAATTTCCAACATGTCGCCACGGGTAAAAAGCTTTCGTGCCTTTGCGATAGCAGCTCCAAAAACACCAGTTTTCAGCACTAGAAATAAAACATTAACGGGGCTAATCCCGCCTCTCGTTCCCACTGCTACCTGGTTAGCCAGAATTACAGCAACCGCCAATGAAACCCCACTAGTGAAGATTGAGTAGTCCCGGGAGGTAGCTAACTGTGTTGGTACTCGCAACTTTTATCAGAAAATAGGAGGACTTCGAAGTATATTGAACCAAAGACATACATAATATACATATACATGCCAAGACCATAATGGCTCGCACTGTGAAAAAGTTATCAGATCTTATGTAGAGCTAAGTTTCTAACTAAGTACAAGCCCTAACTAAACAAACTCTAACATCATCATTTCAGCCACAGGACGTCCACTGCTGAACATAGGTCTCCCCATTGCTCCTCCAATGATTGCCATATCGCCCGGTTGGTAGCGGCCTGCATCCAGCGCCTTCCTTTATGAGGTCGTCGGTTCACCTTGTAGGTGGACGTCGCATATATTGCATTTTCCGGTACGTGGCCTCCATTCCAGAACCTTTGCTGCCCCTAGGTAAATCAGTCTAAATATGTCGTCAAATGAGCGTAAGGTGAATTCATTCACTATGCTTTTCTGTTATAAGTATCTACAATAGTTCTTGTAATTAATAGGTAAAAGTAAAACATTTACCACTAATTACCTACTTCCCCAAAAGTGAACCATTTAACCTGAAACCAGTACACGTGTAATTTTAAACGACTTGTAATAAAACGTTCACAAAATATATTAATCAGTTGAAATAATTTAATTATATTCGTTCGCAATTCTGCGTGCGCGGTGTGCATTCATTTGTACGCAATCAACTAATTAAGGGTATTTAGTAAAGGTTTTCATGAATTATAAAGGTGTGGTTTGTGATTGGTCGTATTCAACGAGGCGAATGTATTGGTGGAAACAATTTAGGTACTTTGTTATGGCGTTATTCTGAATATTATTGCAATTTAACTAACAACTTTTTTCACTTAAATAACGCTACAGCAAGGTACCTAAGCCTATAATATAAACAAACCAAACTTAGGAATAGACAAAAGTAGGTATGTAGGTATACCTAACCTATGTTATTTAACAAAAAGTTAAGTAGCTATCACCAATTAACAATAGACGAGGTTAGGTACTAGATTTATAATTATCCNAAGTTATTAAATTTGTTTCTAACTTCTTAATTCGAAATGTACACAGAGTGTTCCTTTTATAGAATCATACCTATCAATTAAGCCTCCATTATAAGCAAATCGCTAGACACTCATGGGGGCTAAAGTAATGATTACTTATATCTATCTACTTCTTGCTTGACATCTTACAAGAAACCATGTACCTACCTATATGAATGAAACTTAGATATTTTTTGAATCACGTTTGCTTCGCAACTTTTTTCACTTAAATAACGCTACAGCAAGGTACCTAAGCCTATAATATGTATATGTAATTATATACTTACATCTCAAAGTTGAGAGGAGCGCTCTCTTCTTATAGAAGGCTCTTAAGAAATATAAATCTGGCTGGACCCATCTGTTTTATGCGCACTTATTTTTGAAGGAGTTCGAACATAACATTATAAAAAAATATGTTTTATTATTAATTTGTGTATAAGTAAACATGTTTGTAAAACTAGATAACACACTGGTGGCTGGCAAACCACCATATTTTTTAGGGATAGTATATTAATAGAGCTACCCTCCCCTAGCAGTTTGATTCACCCAGTCTGGGACACTCTGTATATGTATACTCACACTAATGTAAATTCTGAATATAGAACACACATCTCAGTCATAATAATAAGGTAATATGCAAGATGTTAACGCGTCAAGCGTATAAAGATAGAAATACGAGTATTTGTTTGTGTTGATCGCCTCAACTCTTACTGAGCGACCTATAATAAATCCTGGGGCTAATAATCTTAAATGGTATTTTATTGGACAGTTCTGGATACAGATCTAGGTGTCGGCGATAGTTTGCGTTTGATAAGGGTCGCTTTATTGATAGCCTGGACCGGTTCGGATAAATTGCGATGGAAAACGATACATTTTGCCATTTTATGCTTCGGGGATTGTATTTCTTGATCGTTTTAATCTATGCCTAGAGTGTTTATTAGACAACTGTAATTCAGTCTCCTTTTTTCTTACTGTTTACAATAAAATACTTAATTTTATGTCGATAGGTTGGAAAAACATTGAAAGACTATGAGACAACGCAGGGTAGTGGAATAGATAGAATCAACGGGTGTTTATTTTACATAAAAGTAATTTTAGCATCAGTCAGATATAATTCAAATTCTTAAAAGATGATTGCTAGACCTAGTCCCAAAAAATATCCAGCTCTGCTGACAATTAATGAGAACATTTGATTCTATACTTTTTGTTTTGAAATCACGCGTAAGAAAATGAAACGAACGTGCTAATCTCAATAACTCTGGTCCGAGTTGAAAAAATATTTTTGTGTTGGTCCATTTATCGATCCCATGGTGTACGAAGTCGGGGGCACAGATAGTTTGTATAATAAAATGTCTTCGTCTGCTTACGACCGTATTCACAAACATTACTATGAGGTCTCACAGTCCGCGTGGACTCACAGGGTCACACACGAACACACAGAGCTCTATTCAACGTCGTTCGCTTTTCTGCTTCACTTAAGCAAGTATCGGTTCTGAATACGGTGTGAGATGTATCTAAAAATATTACAGAACAAGCTCTCACTGCTACCAGCCTCCAGCTTATCGTAACTAGTCCAGCAACTTATCAGATTTCCCCTAAGCATGAGGACTTTTCCACTAATCTTGGTGATAAGCCTACTTAATACTTGCAATGGAAGCGAAAAGTGGCAGCCTCGGAGAATTTGTAAGATGTATTTCTGCGGATGGCTATAGTAGGGAATTTAGTGCAATGATTTGTATGGAGACCCCTCCACTTTGGTATAGAAGGCTCATTTTTGCAACAGTGGTTCTTTGGGTGCTCCTGAGTGGATTTCCGTCGGTAGACATCGGGAGCCCCCCCTGTGGTAGCAGGGGGGGGGGGGGCAAGTTTCCTTCCGCCGCGCTTCACTTTAAGGCCCATATCATCAAAACTATGGGTATTATGGCAAGTGTGGTATCATTTTCGGATAATTAAAGGATGGCGAATTNGTGCTTTCTTCTTATGATATTTTCAATATTAAAATGTATTTAAGCTATTTTCAACCTTATGTCTCACACATAGAGTTCAAAATCAATTGACGAAAAAATACAAATTATGGTAGATTGATGTGCCAGCAACTCTAAATAAATTCTAAAATAATAATCCTTGCTTGCTTATGAACCAAATAGTATGAATTCATGGATAAAATAAATATTTTTTTCCAATGCGCAATAAAATTTGCCCGCTGTGTCCTGAAGAAAACATTTTTTTCACCTACTTTTTGCGAAAAAAGTACCATACAATGTTATATTTTTATAATCCTAATAAATGTAGCTTTCAGGTCATATTTTTTTTATTAGATTATCTCCAGTGGTTTAAAAGTAAACGACGTTTATTTAAAAAAATACTTTTTGGTTTTTGTGAATTTTACTCAATATTTCAATTTTTTTGTATGAAAAGGCAAAAAGTTTGTTCTAAAAATAAATTCGCCATCCTATAATTATCCGAAAATGATACCACACTTGCCATAATACCCATAGTTGTGAAGATATGGGCCTTAAAGTGAAGCGCGGCGGAAGGAAACTTGCCCCCCCTCCCCCTGCTATCACAGGGGGGGCTCCCGATGTCTACCGACGGAAATCCACTCAGGAGCACCCAAAGAACCACTGTTGCAAAAATGAGCCTTCTATACCAAAGTGGAGGGGTTCTTGCACTAAATTCCCTACTACTAGCACTCATAACTAATCTATACTGATATTATAAATGCGAAAGTAACTCTGTCTATCTGTCTCGCTTTCACGCCTAATCCACTGAACCAATTTTGATGAAATTTGGCATAGATATAGTTTGAGCCCCGGGAAAGGACATAGGATAGTTTTTATCCCGGTTTTTGAAATAGGGACGCCACGATAAAGTTTTTCTGTGACAGACAAAATTCCACGCGGGCGAAGCCGCGGGCGGAAAGCTAGTATTTTATATTGGAAAGGAATTCTGTCTGTTCGTCTATTACCTGTTCAAGCCCACTGAACTAGTAAATGAAATAAATTTTGGTAGGTATAGTTAAATTATCATGTTCAACTGTATTGTGTTATCAATTTTATGTACTACATACTTACCGTGTTGCGAAAATAAAAGAGAATAAAATAGAAAAATCCTTATTTGCCTTTTCTTACGAATTCTATTGATTTGAAACTCTATTGCGTCAAGAATACATCCATTCCAGTTATAATATGAAAGCTAAAACTGCTTGTTTTAATTACAAAGCACAATAGAGACTAGTTTTGTAACTGTAATCTTCTAATGCACTTTGTACCGCACAGTACCCCAGACTTACACATTTTTGTTGCAAAACCAACTCTATCACCACTGCATAGAGTCCAGTGTTTAACTTAATGTGTTGCTGTACATCGCCCGAAGCATCAACACTGTAACTTGACCCTAGCTGAAACTGAATCTGTGTAAATCCGCTCCCATCAGTCACCGGCACACCATTAATCACATTCTGATGAATTGATTCGACGTGACGGGACAAACTTTCTACTAAACTACCCTCAATTTCACTAGACAGACAAATTTCAACCTTATCCTTTAGATATAAAGTTCAATTTTGATTACCAGATGATTACGTGACAATCTTTCGTAAGGCGCGTCGCGGTTTTTTTGGTAATCCAATTTGAGCGTTGACAGGCGGGGATAAAGCTTGAATTGCACTGTGTGGGTGTAGATATGACAATTTCTTTAAGTAAACCCGTACAAGGCCGGCAAATTGGGCGGACGACAGTTAGTTGGTTGGTCCAGTGAGTTATCTAAGATGAATTTTAGGTCTAAGATTAAAATGTTATGAGATTATGCAGTGTATTTGATGTAAGTACAGTCGACAGCACATTAGGCTATACACACTTTTGTTGCAAAATCGCACTTGCTACAACTACTTAAGATGCCCCGGTATCAATTCCATTAGTTAGGAGAAACGAACTCGGGCATTTAGCCTAGGCGCAGACCACCGATTTTTCGTCGGCCGATAGTTTAGTCGGGCAGTTGATCAGTATGGGCATGTATGGAAGTGTGCACATTACACCGATTTGATTTGGCCGATTCATCATATAATTTAAAATCGGACACAACTATCGGCCAACTAAAATTCGATGGTCTGTGCCTATAGTACGAGAGCCCACGACCAAAATTTTTGTCTCATAGCAATACGGCCAAAACCGCATCAAATCGATAGATACGATTATCCTGAACTCGAAAATACCAATATCAGACATTTTCCGCGTAGCGTTTGATCTGACCGAATTTTCAAAATTGTCAAAGAATTTTACCGAACTGCATCATAGCAATATGTCTGATTTGCAGACTGTAGTTGAATGATAGTTCTGAGATACCGGAAACATTATTTTCAGACGTTAGTGGTGTAGCGCAAACCCGTAAAATCACTTAAAAAAATTAAAAATGAGACAAAAAAAATGTCTCATAGCAATACGTCTGAAAATCTTTTTTATTAGTAAATTTTGGTTATTTGATGCGAACAAAACAATTTTCAGACGGAAATGTGAACGCATTAAATTTTGAGACCTTTTTGAAAATGTTCACAAATTTTACCGATCGGTATCATAGCAATATGTCTGAAAATTGTTGGACATGATAAAATAAGTTGTCCACATGTGCAAAAAAATTATATCAGACAAATT
The DNA here is from genome assembly GCF_004193835.3 of Ostrinia furnacalis. NCBI lineage: Eukaryota > Metazoa > Arthropoda > Insecta > Lepidoptera > Crambidae > Ostrinia > Ostrinia furnacalis. Next base: position 921,947 of record NW_021131129.1, read on the forward strand.
AAGTGTAGCACCTTCTCTATCATACAACTTTTTGATACACTTAAAGTGTCTGAAAACAGGTTTTTGGTAATCATGGCAGCAATACGAAAAGTTAAAAAAAATAATTATCCGTATTGCTATGATACAGGTCGGCTAAATTTGTTGACATTTTCAAAAATGCGCACAGGCTATATGCTACGCGCAAAATGTCTGAAAACAAACTTTTTCGTAATACAATTATAAAATCTATGTACATTTTCACTATCAGACGTATTGCTATAATACCGACTGTCTTTTTTTTTTGACACAGCAGAAATGGCCTCCCACTCAGTTGCTACACTTTCGACCGTTACTACACACCTAGTCGGGTTCAGAATCATACAATCTAACGATTTTATAGGGTTTTTGCCGTATTGCTATGACACATGGTTTTGGTCGTGGGCTCTCGTACTACTAGTCTTAAATCTAGAGCATGAGCATTTCTAGCAAAACATTAAGAAGAGCTATCAGCACCCATCTCCCCAAAACCGCGATAAAACTATCCCATATTTTTCCTGGGTTTTTAACTAAATACGTTCAGTGAGCTGAGTCATCCCTCAGTAGTTTTGGGAACAATAAGCGCTCCTGCACACGACGCCGCCACCGCGCCGCCGCCGCGCCGTCGCCGCGTCCCTACACTGTTCATACGCACCGAGTAAAGACCGCCGCCGCACCGCCACCGCGCCGCCGCCACGCCGCTACCACGTCATCAAAGGATAATTTCGCCAGCGGCGCGGCGGCGGCGCGGCAGCGGGCTTCACGCGGCGCGTATAAACAGTGCAAAGGCGCGGGGGCGGCGCGGCGGCTGCGCGGCGGCGGCGTCGTGTTCAGGAGCGCTAACAAACATTATAAAATAATAATGGTCGTGGTTTATTCAGATTTATTTATTTATTTATTTATTTATTTACTTTATTGGGCTATCAACATGAGATACAGTATTAAACACAATTAAAAAAATTAAGCCAAAGGTCTCTAGCTAACTGCTCCCACACAAACGATAACCACAGCATGCATAATATTATAATGTAAGCAACCCGTGAACTTTACATAATACAATAACATAATATAGTACCTAATTACAACTTTGAATTTAAACAACAAAAAGAAAGCAACAAAAAATAAAAATAAAATAATAAGAGGCCTCCTAGATGCATGCCACCAGGGGCACGTCACCCGTCTTAATTGTTTTTAAGAAACCAGCGAGGCTTTGAAAATGTATATCAAGTTCTGGCAACTTCTTGCTGAGATCATTATACAAACAGATAGGATAAGAAGCTTAGTTTAATGCTATCGATATTTATATTACAGTTTGTTAGTTTTAGATCGCTCCTTTTATGCAAACACTCGTAGTCTAACCATAGATTAGACAGTTCACTGAATAATATTTGTAACTAAGCCTATCTAATAATAAAACAGTAAAGGCCTCTCGTCCAACTAAGGGATTTGTAGTCAAACACAAAACCCTTATTAGGCTGTGTTAATCAAACAACTACCCTCGTAAAATGTCACGTCTGTCAATCTGGCCCTTCTATCCATCACGCAGATTCGCACACAGTTTCTGATCTAGATAAGTGGTACTCAATCTTTTTGAGATTTTAACCACCTCTGTGGTCAATAAGACCACCTATCTTAGCCGTAAAGATCCTGGGTTCGATTCCCAGTGAGAGCACAATCTTTTAAGATTTTAACCGCCTCTGTGGTCGATAAGAAGACCACCTATCTCAAACCTAGAGATGCTGGGTTCGATTCCCAGTGGGGGCAAAATTTTCTGCTTGTTGCTCTTTTGTCTTGCTAGCTACCATTATTTCCAAATATGGATTTTGGCCTGCATCCAGCGCCTTCTTGCTACCTTTATCAGGTCGTCGGTCCACCTTATGGGTGGACGTCACACGCTGCGTTTTCCGCTACGTGGCCTCCATTCCAGAACCTTGCTACCAACCGTGCGATGTGGAAGTCATTGGGGGAGGCCTATGTTCAGCAGTGGACGTCCTGTGGCTGAAATGATGATGATGATGATGGATTTTGGACTAAATAAAAAAAAATCTTTCACTATCTTACTTGCAGTTCGTCAGACCTGCTATAATAGCTACCACTGTCTGGTCATAACAAAAATGTGCATCATCATTATTATGTTTCGGCAGTCGCCATTAGGTGTGCGGTGTGGAATGTGTGGTCGCGGCATTCAGCTTTTAAAAAGCGGCTGATGATCGCCGACGCTAAAAGTAGCTCATAATGATAGCATCATTAATGATAGCTCAGAAATATAAGTACTTATATAAACTTCATAGGTTCTGTAAAAAAAAAACACACAAAACACGTCCTGGTAATAACAACACAGATTTGTAAACAGGCCTCTTTGTCATTGTGTCGACGGCTCGCTATCTTTGTAGTGTGTCGTATAATTTTGTAGTTAGTTCCGCTGTTTTTGTCCCTTTGGACTCTTGGGTGCAATGTTTTTCTTCAGACAATAAATCAAGCGATAATTATCGTGGAGCTGTCAGATGTCGTGTGAAGTGCGCATAGCATCGTTAGCAGTAAAGGCATATAAGAAATCTGGTCATAAAAGAAGGATAAGAAAGCCATAGTTTGCGTTTTGTACAAATGCACCTAATTTGTCTGGAAGAAGTGAGTCTAAACTGAGAATCAAAAATAAATCCAAAAGTCTAGAAATGCTATTCTACAACCAAGTTTTCAGTTGGATCTCTAGCTATATTACTGTCATTCTTTCCTACGGTAAGTAATGACTTCTAAATTTCACCATAATACTGGAAGCCTTGTCACAATATTTTAACCGTGATTTCAAATAATTTACTTATTTAGTACGTTTTCTGTTGCCAAAGTTACCAATCGTCCATCAATATTAACCCATTTGACGCAATATTAGGCCTCATCGACCCGTCTGTCCCTTTTTATTGGTACGAACTTATCACTTTTGTTTGCTCCCTGAAATGGGTTGAGTGTTTGCACTGGGCTACTGTCAACGAAAAATATGGACGCAATTTCAGACTTTACTGCTCCAGATATTAAGGTCATAATACCAGACACGCCGGAGCACTTTCATGTTTCTTAATTAATTGAGCCCCGTAACAAAATGTGCCAAGGTCTGGCGAATGTGGAGTAAGGAATTATTTATGAACAGTTTGACCGTAAAATGAGGTGGAATGAAGAAATAAAATTGAATATTTGCGGGACTGTGGTGGCAGTAAGGGTTATAATTGGATATAGGTACTATCGGGGACTCGGACGCCTTGACACCTTAAGGGCCTAAATTGTTTGCACACACACGCTCGATTATGCTACGCCCCCGTTCATTCATGTTTCGGGTCTAAGCAGCGTCGGCGCACCACTGTAGATGTTTGCCCTAGCCAACCAAGCTCTATGTAGGTATAACATTTAGGATTGAGTATTGCTTATTACCCGCATCCGTAGCGCTCGTTTGGCAACGTCGCAGTTAGTCAATTTGAAACCCAATAAAGAATCGCTACAAAATATTATATGGGGCTTCGTGTAAAATTTGAACTAGCGATTGCCCGCTCGGGTCACAAAATTGGTATCGCACATTCCGAGCTAACTGTGCAATTTCCCGAGAAAAAAGTAGCCCTTTCTATTTATTATTGTTGATATTAAGAGTGTAAATCTCATGATATTAGTTTAGCTAGTTAAGGCGAGAAATACAAAATCATACAGTTACTTTCGAATTTTACTTATTTAATAGGTATTTAATTTAATCGGAACTAATAATTTATAAACAATATGTTAGACCTCGTATAAAAATACAATATTAAAAAATACATATCTAATTTTGTTTGTAACCAAATTCTATTATTAAAATTCTAAGGCTGAGTTGCACCATCTTACTTTAACTTTGACAAACGTAAAAATCTGTCAAACTCTATACAAAAAGCACCGGTTACCGTTATAGTTACGGTCAAAGCTAGGTGGTGCAACTCAGCCTAAAACTAAGAAAGATTGAAGAAAAAGAAACATTTCGTTTTAAACCTTAACCGTACGACAATAAAGTGCACAATGGTATTTCGTATTGCAACCTAAGCCCTGATTGTCTCTTATTGGTCGTAGTAAAAATATAGTAAAATGCGTAACCAATTAGAGACGGGGTGAGCACGTGACCGGAGCGATGCGCTTACGCTAAAATTTCTACAAAGTGGTCAGGCGGAAGAGTCCCCGATAGTACCTAAACATTAGAATTACGCTAACAAACTGTATTCTAACACCCGTATTCACAAACATTACTATGAGGTCTCACAGTACGCGTGGACGCACAGGGTCCCAAAATCTATTCATACTTGAGTGGCGGAGTGACACACATGAACCAATCACAGAGCTCTATTTAACACTGTGCGTTCGACTTCCCATAGCGTTGCTGATTCACTTAAACAAGCATCGGGTGTAAATCAGTTTTATTAGGTGTGATTTTGCAACGTCTAAAATGAGCTGACGGTAAAATCTTATGAAAAAGTTTATTGTCTTTCAGTCGTATTACGGAATGTAAGAAATAAGTTATGTAGATTGACTTGATCACAGTGTGAGGCAAGATGGCGCGATAAAATTTACGAAGTTGCTGGCAGGGAAAAATAAACGATAGATCACACGAGACTGCTAAGAACGCAGAATTATGATGGGATATTTTATCCCCTCAAAAGGCAATGGCATAGGTAAGCAAAAAAAGCACAGGGACGTGAACATCAGGCCCCCGGCCCCTCTGGTACGGTAGTACGACTGCAAAGAACGCAGAATTATGATGGGATATTTTTATCCCCTTGGTAATGGCATAGGTAAGCAAAAAAAGCTCAGGGATGTGAACATCAAGCCCCCGGCCCCTCTGGTCGTACGATAGTGTAAGCTAAGTAGGTACAGTCTACAGCACCTCAACGTAAACACTGTGGTATCCTACGTAGTACATCCTCCATTTCATCATCGACATCATTTCAGCCTCAGGACGTCCACTGCTGAACATTGGCTTCTCCCAATGATTTAAGGTTCGGCCAAACCAACGCGATCACACGCGACCGGCCGGCGTGCAGCGATGGCGATCAATGCATTTAATTCTGGTCGCCATCGCTGCACGCCGGCTGATCGCGTGTGATCGAGTTGGTTTAACCGAACCTTTACAGATTGGCCGGTTGGTAGCGGCTTGCATTCAGCGCCTTCCTGTCACCTTTATGAGGTCATCTATTTGCTTCTGGTAAATTAGAGAGAATTGGGCTTCTGCAGTAGAGACGAAATAATGACCTGCTGATGATGATACGATCTCGAGTGGCGACCGCGGGCCAGCAGACCACTAGGTGGACCGACGATCCGGTGAAGGGCGCGGGAAGAGCCTGGATGCGGGCAGAGCAGGACCGGTGGTTAATTGGAAATCATTGGGGCCTTTGTCCAGCTGTGGACGTCATTTGGCTGAAACGAACGAACAAACGATGATGATACGAGTAGATAAGCAAAGCTATACAAAACGGTAGTTTAAGCAGTGAAGACTAATATTGATAAAGATATTGGGTAACAGGACTATTCCCACCTCTCGTTCCCACCGCTGCAAATCCTGTGTAGCCAGGATCTACAGCTTGACCGCCAATAAAAACCCAACCAGTGAAGGTCAAGTTTGTCCCGCGGGAAAGTTAAGCTGTCATTGTCATTGTCAAGATATATGGTAAGTAAATCTCCACAGAACGGTATTCCACAAATGTGCACTTCAGTCGTTAAAAGTTGGATCTGGAAGTGGCAGTTAGCTTCGAACTTGGCCATTGTTAACTCAGCCAAGTTAGTAATTACATTGAAGTAACTTCACTGTAGGGCACAGGCTAGTGCATTGCCTTTGACATAGAAGTATTTACACTTTTCAGTGTAAGAGTACAAGTATTCGAATTCAAAGATTTATTAAATAACTTATCACGTGCATGACTTAGCAGATTTTGAAGCGAGTAGCTAAAATTAATTTGAAATACTGCAAAGGTAGGTAGATTTATTCCTTGTATTGTTGTATTGGCAGATTTTTATCAGTAGTCCTTTAGTAATAACTTTTAAAATTAAAAGCTGACAGGGGTGGATGGATGCAGCTTAGGTAGCGTTACTTCATACGCTACATTTGCAAAATGAAAAATAGCGTTACTTTCAAGCGTAGGGAGCGTATTTATCGAGACTCTGATTTCTGATTCTGATTCCTAAAACAATAATAAATAAAAAAACAAAAATGTTATTACTCATTTCAAACGTAGCAAACGCACGGACACATCTGGTTAAATATTTTTCATTTGAATTCTGTATGAATTTACCTAAATAATCTTATATCGATATTTGAACAATGGCAATTGAAATATAAGCCTTTAAAGATCATGATCAAAGTATTCAAATAAATGTGCTAAAAAGTCCGTGGATTTATTTCAATCGGTATAAATGGCTCGGGCATAATAATGTTTATATTGAACTTTATTTTAATAACTGAATGGAACGCCATTGTAAAGGAACCACTCAATTGAAATATCGCTATTGGAAATCGGTTGAATTGAAATGTGTTGAACCGAATGGAACGAATCAGACTGATCTTATTCGCAAATTACCTATATTGTGTCTTATTTATTAAATTGTACATAATTGTAAATTTAATAAAATACATAATAATGTATAAGCATAAAGTCATGAATGTTACTTTCGGAGCGGAGAAAATTAAATGGAGAGAACTCTCGGCTTAAATATAATTCTGCCTATGTATTCCCTTTGATATACTTAGGTACCTCTATTGGTTTATTGTTTTGACGAGCACAGTCAAAAGTTTTAATATATGCGGCGTCGCTTACGATTTTAATTCAAAACTCACACAGCGATTCAAAAACAACAGAGGCAAACAAATCTCGTTTAAAATTTAAAAGTTCAGTGTGTCTGCCAAAAACTGCGAAACACACAGACTTTGTGGTTTTCAAACGTCTAATTAAAGTTGAAACTTTTTGCGTTGTTATATTTTTAGTGGATACCTAGAGTCGAGAAGCGTAAAGAACTGTACATTTGTGTTACAGGTTGGACAATAACTTTAGTACTAATTTTATGATTAAAATGTTTAAAGCTTCAGCCAAACCAAGGTGTTCAGTCTGCGTTCGCGATAGGGTATGGCGATCACTGTTCCCAGAAGTTCAATAGGAAAAAATCCGCCATTTTAAAACCGGAAACGTATAATAACTCAATAGCTCACAGTGCAGGAGCTGCACCAGACGCGCCGCAGCCAATGACAGGACGCGTAAATGTTGCTACAAGTTCGTAAACGACATCTGATCACCACCGTGCACGCTAAAGGTTCAGCCAAACCAACGCGATCAGCCGGCGTGCAGCGATGGCGATCAGACTTAAAAGCATTGAACCTTAACACGAACCCAAAGGTGAAGGCGTTGATTTAGTTGAACTTGGCGACAGTGTCAGATAGACCCAAAAATACATAAAGAGCGCGGATTTAACGACTCCTTACGACCTCTACCAAACTTCGTAGCTTGAAACTAAAAACTTTGAAATTTTTTGTTGACCAAGCGTAATATCCGTGTGTATCGCAAGCGTGCGTCAAACGGTAACCGCCTCTACCGCAAATATAATTTGAAACGGAAGGATTTTCATATCGCGCACCTCAAATGCAGCGTTTCCAGGTAATTCATATTCATCGAAGAATTACGTTCGCATGAGAGCGGTCGCGTTAGTTTGCTAAAGGCATAACTTGTGCAGTTAAATCTAGATGACTTATCTATACTAATATTATAAAGCTGAAGAGTTTGTTTGCTTGAACGCGCTAATCTCAGGAACTACTGGTCCGATTTGAAAAATGATTTTTGTGTTGATAGCCCATTATCAAGAAAGGCTTTAGGCTTAAATAGCATCACCCTACAGCCAATATGGGCGGAGCAGTAAAGGAAAAAGTTGCAAAAACGGGAAATATTATGCAAACTATTTTCACGCATAGTTAGTTTGAAAATTAGAGAATTTAGAGAATATAGTCGTAAATACTTTAGTTAAAAGGAAGTGACTAGCAACACTAGCAGTCCCTTTATGTGTAACTGAAAAAAAGTTGAATTAAGATTCTCTTGCCCGACTACGGCGAAGTCAAAAGGAAGAGTTTTGATTTTAGCAGCCTGTTTATGTTTATGTATTTACTTTTACCTTTAACTATATCTAGTTTTAATGAATAAGGTATCAATCGATTCGGTATTATGACCCGGGTAACGGCTACATTTTGCACACTCTTCCGAGCGGAAAAGTTTTTTTTCGTAGTCAGATTACAGTTCTTCAAACTTATTATTTAAACTTCATAGCAATACAATCCGCTTAAAAGTGCCCTAGTTTTGCTGATAACAAACACATTGCATTTCACATAATTTATTTGCCGCGATTACAAAGAAATACCATTCACAGTGATGTGTGCAGTAATGGGAGATGCTCAATCACACGTTCCCACATGGCGGAACAACATGAAAGCCATACCTCACTGGGATGCGGTGGCGCTCTCTTTACTTAAGAGAGAGATATATATATAAGAGATATATATACTATCTTTACTTTATTTGATCATAGGTGGAATTGCGTAAAGCAATCGTAATCATTTGACAGTTCATAACGTACGACAAAGTCAGTTAAACAAAGCGTTTGACAGAACAATCGTACGTTATGAACTGTCAAATGACAACGATTGCTTTACACAGTTCCACCTCATGACGTGATCTGCCCTGGAGCAGCAGTGCCGGAGCACGATTCTCTCCATTTTACCGAAGGCACATTTGCTAAATAACTTTCTACGCTGCAAGTGCTGCAACGCCAGTCAGACGTGTTGGGAAGGCCAGATGTTCGTTTTTTCTGCAGGGAAACTATTAAATTGTCCTGATGATGAAATTACGCGCAAGAGCTATCAAATCAAATCAATTCAATTCAGTACTTAGGCGAAAAAGCTTGCCCTGCCCTATCACCACATTGGGACAACTTAAGGGCTATGTTTCTGAAACATCTTCAACACACAGGAAAATACCTCTTACAACTACAACATGAGAACAATAACAAAGATACATTTTCCTTTAAATATGCTTGCTATTTGACCTAAAACTTTGTCGCTATTGCTCACATCTTGGTTATGATAAAACAATAATTAATTAGGCGACTAAGCCCAGAACACACGGTGAAACGCAATTGCAACGAAAATGCAACTTCTAGTTACTTTTGAGTTGCATCTAAGTTTCTGCCATAGATTCCGTTGAGAGACCACACATGACGCGACCATTTCAAACCGGTTTCAAACTGGTTGCAATTGCGTTTCACCGTGTGTTCTGGGCCTACGTTGCTACTGGCGACAAAGTCGGGCATCCTAATGAGGGAGAGCCTACATTGGAATAGCGGGACGCACGCAAACAACGCATCACGCTTTCTGTGTAGCTTGCAAATAGAGCTCAAATGGCTATTAATATGTAAATAACATAGATTCAGATTAAAACTACACCACAAAACAGCCAATGTCCTTTCCCGTACATTCAGTTTGTCTTTTGCCCAAAAACATTGCGGCAAATATTTGTAGTCCTAAAACCCTTTCCGAACTTTCAGGTTATATTCTATCACAAAATTCGAAGTTGCTTTTTATTAAATTAAAAACTTTTTTAATAAAAAAACTTTCTGAATTTAATACTCGATATTCTGCCAGATATTTTTCAGTAGTAATTTAAAACAAGTTCGAACAACGCCAAAGTCAAGCGGTGCATAAACATAAAACCGCGAGCTTGTTGAAGTTTTTATTGTTTCAACTTTTAACATAAAGTTGGGTGTACTTTAAAAAAGTAAATAATCTCTTTTTATATTTAACCACACAGTTTTTATGGTCGACGTATTTTTTATTATGTGATTGTGTTTTGAATAAAATAGTAATTGTCAGCTTTAGTAGAGTCAGTTTTGTTTGCTAGATCGTTTTTGGTGCTAAAATGCACACTTTAAAACGATAAACAAAACAAGAGTGTTATTTTCCTGAAATTTTGAATACCCAAGTAGGTATTCAAAATTTCAGGAAAATAAAATGGTAAGTAAGTGAAATGATATTTTTATGACGTGGATTGAATGCAATATCTTTTATAGTTTGTTAGATTTTACGAACGACTTCCTTGATCGCTGACTTGAAATTTTCATAAATGTTTTAGATAGAAAACCAGACCGGCAGACGGTAATAGAATTATAGAAATATGAACATTACATTTTAAACAAAGAAGCTCTTTAATAAAAGATCAAAGTTAGCATAAGTTAACAATAAGGTTTAAATGCAAACATTTGTAGAAAAGCTTCAACCAGTGTTAGCTTAGGACCGTTCACACTTGCCCAACTGCGAAAATAATGATAAGGGAAACTTGTATTTTGAGATTAGGGGTATGAAAAATATGGTAGCGTCTATTGGTGGTTAATGAAAAAATATTTGCACATCCTTTTTTATGTGGTGAAATAAAGCCCCATAATTTTAAAGTGAGTGGCATTGTTTTTTTACGTCCGTATTCATAAACAATGCTTGCTTTAGTGAAGCAGCAAATAGAACGCACAGCGTTGAATAGAGCTTTATGATTGGTTCGTGTGTCACTCTGTTCGTCCACGCGCAATGTGAGACCTCATAGTAATGTTTGTGAATACGGGGAGTTAGAGTCCAAGAACAACAAAATGTATTTGCTAAGTGCTTTTAAGTATTAGGCACTTCAAAACAAAGGTCATATTCGTCAAAAATAAAGACAGCTGTATGTTATTAGGCACTTCAAAACAAAGGTCATATTCGTCAAAAATAAAGACAGCTGTATGTTATTAAGCACTTCAAAACAAAGGTCATATTCGTCAAAAATAAAGACAGTTGTATGTTATTTTTGTATTTGAGAAGGCCTATGTAAAATGGAATTTAAAAACATACGGGTCGAATTGAGAACCTCCTCCTTTTTTTGAAGTCGGTTGAAAATAAGTAAAACAGATTCTTGGACCATCCAATATATTCATTAGCCTGTCACAAGACTCTTTCCTTCTTCCTCCATATAGCTGTCAAATAGATGGTCGCATTAAGCAACCTGGCACCATTCCACGGCTATGTCGGACATAATAGTATTTTTTCCGTGTTTCCGTTTTCAGAGACAATGGTATTGTTTCTAACTTGTCTTGGATTTTATTATAATGTGTGCCGCAAAGTAATGTTACTAGCAAACGATCGTAGACTACAATTTTAGAAACTATATTATGTTGCTATAAAAAATATTTTAAGTGTTTTTGGATGCGATTTTACTAAAAACCACACTGCGCTACCGTGGCTGAGAGTGCCATTTTAGTTGGCACTCTAATTTACTCGATATAATTCTCCAATCTGCCTTCAGTCTCGAATGAAGATGAGCCAGCGTAATTTAACTTGCATTTCATAATTAGGTACCATAAAATGAAAATAAGTATAAATATCCCTGGATATTTTACACTACGCTTCGAGTCCCAAACTAAGCAATGCTTAGAAAGAAAAGAAGGTAAATTAGATTCAATTTCTAAATTTTAAAAGCTACGAGAAACCATAACATAGAGATGGGGTTCCTTAGATGGCATGGACATGTTACCAGAGAACTATAATCGAAGGACCGGTGAGTCCTTGCTAATACTGTATGGACTGACGTGAGCTGATATTCATGATGACGGACAATTGAAGTTCCATCTCGCTCTCAGCATATCTCTTGGACAGCACCTAAGCGAACCACGATTATGGTTGCATCAGGAGCCTGGAGGCAGCTGTGGCAAATGCACCGCTCGAAATGTCACGAAAGTACCTCGTTACTATAAAGCTGAATATTTTGATAAAGTATCTGCCCGTGTGGGGCAAAATTATTCTTTTAGAAGCAGGTGCACGGTAATACAAGGTCGGCAGTCAGAAAGAAGCCAAATATAAAAGTTGGAACACGTATATTATTACTTTTTCAGGAGTTCTTTTTTCTATTTCAACGTAATCTTCCTAATAATATTATGAATTTGTAGTTTTTACTAGTTTTTGCGTTTTGCCTTTTCCATCAGTGGCGTGATGACGTCACGTTTGGCTGAAAAGACAAACAAAATTAATTCTTCTCCCATGACAGTATTTTTCAGGAAGTCCAACGGTTTCTTACTGGTTATTTATTTAAATATTTAATATTTATGAAATTTTGGTCAATTGCAATCGTGATCGTACTTAGCTCAGTTATTATTGGCCTTTGTTTTCATAACATGACATGTAAAGTGCCCCATAAGGGCTACCTTTTTCTTTTTTTATTATTTTCTATTGACGTTCATAAGTGCCACTTGTGGTCTAAACTGAATAAATATTTTTTGATTTTGATTTTGATTTTGAACAGTAGCTACATTCCTCGAATCCGGAACGCAAATACGAAACGCCTACATCATTTAGATAATGCTCTAACAATTCCCAATATTAGCTAAAGTAACAAACATATAAACGAGATTGTTTCGTCTCATATAATATACGTCGTATATACGTCATGGCAATGATAATTAATGCCCATAAATTACGCGTGACGGCCCGAATTCATATTCGGCTCAACACGAGTGTGAGGCGTCATTCCCTGCCGCACTCACTGGAGTGACATATTGTTGGAGGAATACACTATTCCAGATTATTCCAGCAATTCCCTTTTTGATAACACCTGTTGCTATCCGAGAAGAGAGAAATGGGGATTTTCCAGGAAATGACTTTTTTATACAGTCTGTTACTTTCCGAGATGAAGAAATGGGAACTATCAATGGTAAATTATTTAAAGACCCTTGAAAAACTGCGCGTGGCACGAGCACGGCACGCACTTGGCTAATTTTTACTTTCTTTTATTGGTCTAATATTGAATTAAGTTCAATTCAATTTATTTGTTTGCAAATTAAGGGTGGGTTGCACCATCTTACTTTGACTTTAACAAACGTCAAAAATCCGTCAAAATTCATACAAATTACACCGGTTATCGTCATAGTTACTGTCAAAGTTAGGTGGTGTAACTCAGCCTAAGCGTACATATATCGGAGTCCATTCAATACAAACAAACAATCAATTAGTGAACACGTAGATTACCAAATTTTCGATAGACTTCGTTTTAAATCTGTCAACATTAAAATGTGGTCAAATAATTTTATAACATATTCCATCGTTATACGAGGTCTGCCAGCTGTCGGATTGTATCAACTGAATAATATATTTCGGCATACTAAAACTAGAAGTGAATATTATGCTAGTAAACTACTTGCTTTTTAGGAGTTTTCATTTTATTTTCACGGATTTTTCATGCTGTATAAACTCAATAGAGGTATATTTTCCTTAAATATGATCACAGTAAAAACTTAGGTATTTAATTAACATTCTGATGAAATAATGACAATTCCAGGGCACCCTGTATTAACACGCAAAGTTTTTATTTTAATAAGGAAAAACTTGCTCGGAGTTTCCCTGCGTGATCGAATCAGAAATGAGGAGATCCGTAGGAGAACCAGAGTGACTGACATAGCCCGCAGAATCGCTAAAATCAAGTGGCAGTGGGCGGGGCACATAGCTCGAAGAGATGATGGCCGCTGGGGCAGAAAAGTTCTTGAGTGGCGACCACGAGCTGGAAGACGTAGCGTGGGCAGGCCTCCCACTAGGTGGACCGACGATCTGGTGAAGGTCGCGGGAAGTACCTGGATGCAAGCGGCGCAGGACCGGTCTTTGTGGAAATCCTTGGGGGAGGCCTTTGTCCAGCAGTGGACGTCTTTCGGCTGAAACGAACGAACGAACGAACGAACGAAGGAAAAACAATTATATTGCTAAACGCACACAACTACCTACCAGATTATGTGGATACTTACGCAATGTAAGATAAATGCGACAAACATCACGAAAAAATCATCAAGTATCAAAAATGCAACACCAAAAAAAGCTTTTCTATATCTTTTAACTCCTCGGTTAAGTGCACAGCAAGGGTCGTTAGTTCTGAAGCACATAAGTCATTTACTACATCGCATTAGCCAACCAAATAGCTCCACAGACTCCACTGCCAGATGACAAATTGGATTCGTAACGTACCATAAAATGGTTGGTCAAGCTTCATTAGGAACACTAATGTACCAGTTCTACAAACAAGGTTCTATTTAAGGGAGTGATGTGAAATGAAGTTTTGGTACGCTGAGAATGGTGCGTTTAAAAGTTAGTGCGCTTTGTGGAATAACGCCCGATGCTTGCTAAAGTGAAGCAGCAAATTGAACGCACAGCGTTGAATAGAGCTCTCTGATTGGTTCGTGTGTCACCCTGTGCGTCCACGCGCACTGTGAGACCTCATAGTACCTAATGTTTGTGAATACGGGCGTAACCCGAGAGCACAGCAGCACGCGCTTGCAAGGTACCACTATTATACAAATAAATTAAAAAAAAAAAATTGTACCTGTTTGTACTTTTTCTGCTGAAATATATTAATTTCTCTGTGTGACTGACGAACACTCATATAAAGATTATTTTAGTCGCCAGCAAACAGAAAAATATCCAGGAATACTTGACATCACCACGAAAAGTCAGAGATTTTATTTTACTTTGAAAAAATGAATATTTTAGCTCATTTAGAGTAAAAAATATCTCTCTTTACGTCACCTTGTTTGCTCCGGCTAGTCATTACGAGGTACAAAGGGTTGCGCCATAAAGCATATGGACAGTAATCTAACTCCTATTTACTTTACACTGGAGACTAGATTTTCAGCCACAGAAATGCCCAGCTTCTGACCCCTCATATTCTTGGGTAGAGTCTACCGCGCTTACACACTTACGAAACATGAGGTACGTACGTAAGTAGACAATAAAATTTAAAGAAGGAGTATGAAAACCAATTTTTTTATTAGTGATTAGATTACACTACATATCTTTACTTCTTTCAAAGTTATTTATTAAATTAATTAAGTGGTTGTAAATTTAGACAAACAGATTGATAAAAAAAGAATGCTTCAGCTGATTTGAATCCGCGACCTTCGGCTCGATATGCGAGAGCTATGACCAGCTACGGACACATTGGTAAACCTTTCAAGAGTATTTATCGCTGAAAGTCAAAGATACGAGCATTATTATGTAGATTTACTTCACTTTACCTGCACTGTGGCATTACTAACGACCACCGGCGAAAATGCAAAACTGGTGGCAAGGAAATGACTGTTCCTTCGGCGAAATTTAGAGAACTCTAACACACTTTATGCAAAAATTTGGCCAAGGGAGCGATAAGGCAACAGATGCGGGGGAAGCGACTTGTCGTGTTTGGGTCTAAAATAAAAATATTTTTCGTACAATTTTCGACTGTGTAGCTAGAAGCTTCTGAAAAAGTTTGGGATCAAAATTTATAGCAAAATAGTCGACTGTAACTGTATTGATGCTAGTCTTCAAGATTCATAAAAGAAACATGACAGAGTCAATAAGCCTATGATATTCTAACCAAACAGAATGTAAACTAAGTACTTACAACAAGTCGAAATGTCCAACTCTCTAAGGGCTGATTTTTCAATCGTCAGTTATCTTTTATCTGAAGAATAAACTTGTCATATTGACATATTCCCTATACTGAAACTGTCATGTGCCAAACTTATTCTTCAGTTAAAAGTTATCCGACGATTGAAAAATCAGCCCTAAATAAACAGATAAAAAAAAAAGTAAAGCAAACTTACCTAAACAAATAAAACTCTCTAAACTCTTTTATGACTTGACATTCATCCTTTTGTAGAGTCAAAAATTATGTGACCTAGTCTAGTCTAGTCTAGTCTCGATAATTTAATATTATGTTTGTTACTCTTTCACGCAAAAGCTACAGAACGGATTTTGTTATCGGAATCACATACAACGTCTTAATGAAAAAGCGCAAAACCTGAAATTAGTTTGTTCGGAATCGAGAGCAGAATCGATTCCACTAATATAATATCGATTCCACAAAAAATAGGGTCAAATTTTAATTTAATATTTTAATTACGTCGTGTTTAATCGTTACTTAACTCTATTATCAGAGGCTAATGAACTATCTACGTTAACTATTAACCTACTCATAGGCGTGCATACCTTGCAATCAGCGGGTGAAAGGTCAATACGTTTCCAGAAATGCGTAAAAAAGAGATAACAAGTGCGCGGGGCGAAAAAAAAGAGTTAATATCTTCGTAAATACGCGGATTATTTACGAAGATATTAAAATTTAATAATTTAATTGATGAAATTAATTTTAATAATTTACATAATTCTTTTATAATAAAAATAAGTTGGAGTGTCTGAGGTTTTGCGCTTTTTCATTAACACGTTGTCTATAATTTATATCGATCTGTTGCAAGTTTCAATTTTATGCGGGCGCCAGGCGCAGCCGCGTAGTCGTGGGCAAAAGCTAGTATAGCATAAATATCTGGCAAACCCTCACACACTAAATGTTATCAAATGATATGTAAACGTAATTTTTTTTTTTTTATCCACAACGAGGAAGCTCTTGGCCTGTATCTCACCTGATGGTAAGTGACGATCAGGCCGAAGGTGGAAGCGAGCTTCACCCGGAATCCTCAACCACGGAGGAACTGGCTATCTTACCTCTAACTGCCGGAACACAACAATGCTGTTACCTAAAGTTTGCAGCAACAAATTCTTTGCTTAGGTATTTTTTAGTTGTCATAGTAACGGGGCCAGGGACTAGGTAATCCAGGGTCTAAGTCTACAATCATGTTGCTCTAGTGCTCTCCAAGGCTAAGCTTCATTTAAAGGAAAGGGATAAGCCTCGCTTGAGGCCCGTCTGATAAACACACACCCTGTATTAAAGTACTAGAAGTGGTCTTTGAAGGTTGGCTCTTGGGATTTCTTTGGTTGAATAATGTTGTTTTAATTTATCTTTAACGTAATAATATTTAAATAGGTTCGAGATGAGAAATTAGGTTAAAGATTTCAAGACTATTTAAGAGTGAATATCGTATCGTTAGAAGATAGAAAGTGAAGCCTGGAAAGTTGAGACAAAGACATATTAATTAAGCTTAAAATAAATGTGACACATATATGCAGACCGCCACCAACCGGCTATTGTGGAAATCATTG
The DNA here is from genome assembly GCF_004193835.3 of Ostrinia furnacalis. NCBI lineage: Eukaryota > Metazoa > Arthropoda > Insecta > Lepidoptera > Crambidae > Ostrinia > Ostrinia furnacalis. Next base: position 939,021 of record NW_021131129.1, read on the forward strand.
GAGGTGGCCTATATTCTGCAGTGGATTGCTCCCATTGCTGAAAAGATGATCATGATGAAATGTTACAAAACTTCGATTATTTATTTAAAAGGTAGGTACGACTACGGCGAATTAAGTGAAATGTCTAATTGCAATATTTTAAAATGTTTCTTTCCTTTAAAATTAAAGCGATACTTATATTAGAGAAAATTAGTTTTAGAGAACCGATCACAACACATTTAGGTTTACAGCTAAACTACCAAATAAAATGCAGATAAAGTTCTAAATTGCGTTCAAAGGAATAGTATAACAGAACTATCAAGTTAACAGCCGGTTCAGCACGCTCAAAGGAAAATGATCCGTTTTGCGAATAGTGCCATTAAACTGTTTCTACGAAGCGTGTTACCTGGATCCTAGTTAAATGCAGTGCGAATTGATCTTCGCTGGAATTCAGACAGCAATTTAGGTATTACTAGGTTCTGAATGGGAAAGGTATTAAATTGGAAGCAGATAGGTACTATCACGTAGACGTAGCAGAGTTTAATGTAGTTCAAGAGCATTTTCATTCTAATTCATATTTATTTTAAAGCATTCTAGCGTATTACGAGTAAAGTTTTAAGGCCGGGTAACAGAGAAAATGGCGAAAATGAGGTTTTCATTTTTCATTTTTGAGGTACTAAACAGTAAAATAAAAGGCTAAGATTTTTTTTGGGCATAGTTGAGGATATTTTCTAGGGCTATTAACGGATGGAAACACGATTTGATGAAGTTGACTCGATAGAATAAATTCCCAAAGTTACCTCTATTCGTTTTCTAATTATGGTTTTATTTTTAAAATAAGCGATTTGAGATTCTGAATCTTTTACTAAACTAAAGTTCAGAAATAACTTGAGGGCTTTTAACGGATGAAATTTTTATATTGCGTCTTATTTAGTTACTATGTTAAAAAATGTGGAAAAAATCGCCCATGACGGCTTGGACAATCTCAATCAGTCGCGCGGTGGCGCTTACGGAGGACGGACGCGTGCCAGTTTTTTGGCCGTNGAAATACCTACTTTAGAAGAAATACCAAGCCTTAACAGTTCTGGAAGCGAGAGTACTGACCCATGGCGTGTAGTTTGTTTAATATTTGTGGTTAGTCAACCTATATTGACAAGTAATAGATTGAATTGAGTAGGTAGGACTAGTGACATTGTGGCTGCGGTCACCTAGTTAGTTTATCTTTCGTGTAATCTGAATACATTTTACGGGAAATAAAATATCAATTTGAAAGGAAATAAATAACTTGATTTTTTGTTGTCTCAGAAGTTGATACACCTAGCAGGTACTTATTTCTTATTATGCAATGCAATCACTACAATATCTTAGTTAGAAGTTTATTAGTGTTTAAATATGAAGTAAGAATCAAGAACGCGGCAGGATTCCTTTTTTAGTGACAAAGGTCCTTTAAACGTTTCTGTAACTATTACAACATTTTAGAAAAACGCTTATTTGTCTCTTTGAAGGTTGACTGAAAAAAGGCCGGGTAGCAGAGAAAATGGCGAAAATGAGGTTTTCATTTTTCATTTTTGAGGTACTAAACAGTAAAATTAAAGGCTAAGATTTTTATTGGGAATAGTTGAGGATATTTTCTAGGGCTATTAACGGATGGAAACACGATTTGATGAATAGT